>NC_138036.1:25624473-26081959 GCF_964106645.2 Podarcis pityusensis | reverse complement strand
ATGTTCCATTATAGATGGCAAGAATATAGAGGGGCAGAACAGATGAAGAGGTGAAATTGGTACACTGGGATTCCCATGCATTTGGGAACTGTGCAAACATTTGTTACAGAACGGGAAACATATTAAGTATCGTAAACAATATGGACGTTGTATCTTGATAGCCTTCTGTCTCATTTTGAAAATATTGCAGGAGGTTGGACTAGCTGGTCCTCATGGTCCCTTCCAACTCTACAGTCCTATGATTCTATAATTCTTTGATGCAAAAATGCATTTTATGTTCGTTCCACAAGAGTTTCTAGTGACCTTGGGTGGGTTATGATCATGAACATGAGATCCAGTTTGTGGCTATACTTCATTTGGATGTTCTGCCATACAGAAAAATGTGCATAATGCAGATAGAATTTTACCAGTTATCTTGAGCATAGATACTTAATAATCCTGGTCCCTAAGGGTCAGCCTGACAGCTGAGTTCACAAAAGTTACAAACCCACACAAATGGGTTGTATTCCAGCTTGCCCACATATTATCTATGTTAGTTACAGTGGTGGGTTTGTATTTGCTATTTTAATACAGGTATTTTAAATTATGAATTGTTATATTATTGATATATACTTGTTTAATTTGTAATTTTTGCATGCTGTCTTATTAAAGTTACTTTTTAAAAATTGGGATATAAATTTATTAAATAAATAAATAAATAAATAAATTGGAATTTTTGCTGTTGTGGAATAAAAAATGTGATTTCTTATAAAGACCTTCATAGGAAAATAGTTGTTACTTTCTTTGAAGTGTTCTCTTAAGTTCAGTTACTTGAAAAGTTCTCCCTCCTGTGTAGAAGTACAACTATACTACCGAGACTAAGGCTGCAGTCCTATACCTATACCCCTTACCTAGAAGTAAGCCCCCAATTCACTCAGTAGGACAGATGTGTGTAGTAAGGTCTAGGAAATACAACATACCAACCGCTAAGGAAGTGCTTTGGGTCATGGACTACAGTTTTTAGGATCCACTAATTATCTGGTAGTTCTTAGTATATAGAGCTAACCTGAAACTTATTCATAATGAGGTCTGACCTGAGAGACTGATGCGGCTGTCCTCATCCCCATCCATAGTGGCATCTGTTGGCTGCATCCAAATATACGTAGTTAACCACTTAGGAACATATGAAGCTGGCTTATACAGAGTCAGAATATTGGTCTAAGTAAGCACTGTTGATGCTGACAGGCAGCGCCAGGACTTCCGGCACGAGTCCCAGGCCCAGCTGGAGATACAAGGGATTGAACCTGGGACCTTTTTTGCTTGCTCTTTACCACTAACTTTTAGCTCTTCCCTAGTGCTTAAAAACTGAACGTATTCCCTTGTAAATTATAGGTTCTGGAATGTGGAGTCTGTGAAGATGTATTTTCACTGCAAGGAGACAAAGTTCCCAGACTGCTTTTGTGTGGTCATACAGTCTGTCATGACTGTCTCACTCGACTTCCTCTCCATGGCAGAGCAGTCCGGTGTCCTTTTGATCGGCAGGTTACTGAATTAGGTAAGCTGCTTAGAAATTGTTGAATTAAGAACATAAGAAAAGCCCTGCTGAGAAGACTAATGATCTGTGTCGGTCCACCATCCTGTTCTCAAACTGACTAACCAGATGCCTATGGGAGGCCCATAAGGAGGACACCAGTGCAGCAGCACTCTCCCCGCTAGTATTAATACATTACCTCTGACGCTGGAGATAGCAGTCATTTTATATAGGTTCACCAAATGGGCAGGTACAACAGACACAGCTTGAATATACTGAGGCAAACCACCACTTAAAAAACAAAACACTGACATTGGTTCCAAGGCAGTTCAGAGGTTTGACTTGTGCCCTTCAAAAGTTGCAGTGATGTGATGTGATGAAAAGAGCAATGTGCACTATGAAAACATATGGAAGATTTAATGTTTTAGGGGAAGGATTGTTGGAAAAATGCTCTTGGGGAGACGGTGACACCCCCCCCAGGACCTCTGAGCATCTCCCGGTAGGCACGTCTCTGGAATGGCATGTCCCTTCATCTCCAGAGTGCCTTTCTGTGACACTTTTCATATGAAAAATGCACACAAGTCTTCTAGCATCCTACAGCAAGAAGAAAGAAACATCTGTAGATCTAAACTACATTTTATTTACATTCTATACAGACAATCTATAATCACGTCTGTGTTCTCCAAGCTCTGGCAGAACAACCTGTTGCTTACTGCAAAAGTGAAGGTACAGTACAAAACACGCTCAGATGGAAGAGATAGGACAGTCTTCCGTTTCCACACTCTTCTCAGACATCTCATGTGATTTATACTAATCACACTTAGCAGCATCGGCTGCATAAAATTCCCAACAAGGATAACCTCATTTGAAGCTTAATAGATTATCCAGCCTATAATGTATTGAACACATTGAAATATACCTTAAAGTAAAACAAGTTTAGGATTTGCCTGTAAGAACATTTACTTTTGAGAAGCCTTGGTGGTTATGCATGAAAGCAAAAGTCAAAATCCACATTTTTCCGCATCAACAAGGGTCTCTTCTAGAACTAACAGTGAAGAAACATAGGTATCTAGGAAGCTGCCTTACACCATGTCAAGCCAGCAGTCCTTCTAGCTCAGTATTGTCAAAACTGACTAGGGTTTTGGACAGGGATCTTTCCCTACCTAGAGATGCCATTGAATCCACCATTGAACTATAGCAACTTTCCTGTAGCCCGCTGCTGCCAAGTGTGCAACATCATTCACTCAGAACTAGTTCAACTTTTTATTTTATTAAATATGGGTGGTAGTCAACCAGTTATATTCAGAGTAGGCCCACTGAAATCTGTGGATTTAGTCATGACTAACTTAAGTCCATTGATTTATTGAGTCTGCTCTGATATTACTTAGTTTAATACCACCCTATATTTCTAATCTTGCTCACATTATGGTAATATTGTAAACATTGCTTGTGAAGTTATCTCAGGACAGCTGTTTAGTGCTTAATGTCATAAGACAATAGAAATGGTAGCAAGGTCAGACAGGTTGAGTCAAGCAAGGTTGTGTTTATAATGCAAAATAGTTCTATTATGTAGCATTAATTTGTATAATGCCATCTGTGTGCATGGAACCGCAAGGAGCAGCATAAGAAAAATACATGTCCCTGCCCTGAGGAGGTTACAGTCTAAATTTGAGCACTAGGGAGAGACAAGGGTAATAGTGCATAAATATGTATGCTTAAGGATTTGTTCTAGTTGTGCTGAGGGCTGTGAAAAGGGGGTGGTGGTGATGAAGGATTTGAAGTAGGGAAGAGAGAAGAGTGGCATCAGGTAGGGGGCAACAGTGCAGAAAGAACTGAACTGTTTAAGTGAGCAGACATTTCCTTTTAAACACAAATACTAGCTTCGTTTGTACAGGCCATCTCAGATCCCTATTAAGTTAGGGTGCAGTGACCCAAAACAAAATCTTTGAAGACAAAAACACCCATCAAGGCACCATTAAATGTGCTTATTGAAACAGTGTGTGACCCAGCCCTCATAAGCCTTACTCCTTGTAGTAACTTACAATTAAGCTGAACAACCTGAATATGTTTGTGCCTCAGTCCTAGGGAGAAATCTGGGAAGAAATCTTTGCCATACCTTTCATTTTCTCTCCCCTACTCACCGCCCAAATATTGAGGGATTGGGGAAAAGCAATTTGTCGCTTTCCCCCTTTCCTGTTTATAGAACTTGTAGGAATTCCTTCCATGATTTCTCAGTCTTCACTTTGCATCCATCCCCTTCCAAAGGATACACAGTTCAGTTATTTGAACTAGGATTTGACTTTCTGCAAATGGTTACACATTCCCATCAACAGCACTAAGGGACCTTCATCATGGAGGTGCATTAAATTGTTTTTTCTCTTTTTGCCAATCACTGTAAAGAGACTGCTGGTAACTTCTCTGAATTTTCCTCCTTTCGGTGGTGGGAGAGTTTGGAAAGGGGCTGAAAAGCTAAGCTATGGAACAGAGAACAGCCTGGGCAGTATGTTAAAATAAACACAAGACCCAGTGTGTACGTGATTAACACTAAATTAGCACCGCTACTCAATAATCCTCCCCGCACCCCTTCCTGTACTTGTGTGCGGGACAATCACAGCTATCCTTTTCGAGTTTTGGTCTGGTTTCTTGGGCAGGAGGACTCTTCTTAATGTCTGTTGCTGAAAAGTGTGTGTTCTGGCTCTGATGTCCTCAGTCACTGATGAATCAAAGAGGAATGTTTGCCCATTTCGTGACTGCTGTACTGTAATCAATGGGCTCAGTATTCACTCCATGATTGCCCACATAATGCAGTCTTGTTTCTGATATGCAGGCTCCCTGCTATTCAAGCTTCATGCATTTTCTAAGGAAAGGCTGCCAAAAGCTGTAGGTTTGTTGTTGTTTAGAATGTTTCATAGATTTCATGAAATAGTCATATCTATAAAATTATGTAACCTGCACATATGGTATATGTCAAGTAAATTTTTTTTAATGAGGAACCTGGCAGTTAGCACTTTGAATAGTTCCTACATTAGCTGAACTAAATTTGGACAGGCTTAATCAAAACCACCATTTGTTTTGAAGTACTGTACTGGAATCCATCCATGAAAATATATACATGTGAAAAGGTAGAAAACCCAGCTGTCCATGAAGTATTTATCCTAACCTCTACCAATATTTGGGTGGGTTAATTAAAAATTGAAGCCAACAGAGATAGAAGCAATTGGTACTGGGTCATTACAAATTCAGTAGCACTAACATATTTAAATGCTTGCTGTTAAAAATGAATAGCACAATTCAGCCCAAGACCAGCATTTTGTACCCTGTTGAGTTCTTCAAGTGTGTCCCATTAAAATGAATGAGCCCTAAGTTATTTACTTTAGACTACACGCAAAGGCTTCAGATCAAAGATCGATGAGTGAAAGGATAAATATATTAGTGCTAATCTATGAAGTCTTCTGAAAGTTAGCAGAAAACGTCTCACACTGATGTTCCACAACCAAACATGGGGTTACAGTAGGAGAAATATGGTGAATAAGGAAGATCCAGCATATAGTTTATAAAATCTAATGGACCATAAGATCTTGAGAGAGAGCTCGTGCAAACTGAAAAACTTCTCTGGCTATGGGATCACTTTTCAAAAGAATATTGTTTTTTCTGTCTTGATTTTTTTTCTCCAAAACAGGAGATTCTGGTGTCTGGGGTTTGAAAAAAAACTTTGCTTTGTTGGAACTCCTGGAACGACTTCAAAATGGGCTTGGTGGTCAGTGTGGGACAACTGAAGAAGCCATTGGCCTCTCTGGAGAGGTAGTAGTAATCAACTTTGTATTTCATTTGGGTCACTTTCAGAGTAGTGTTTCCAATCACTTTTTTATATTTCAGTTTGATTGTCCTTTTCAGATGTCATGGATAAATGTTTGATTTTAATTCAGTTGTTTCACCAGTATAAATGACTGCCACATTACTACATTAACAACTAAAAGACCTGGAGCTAAATTAATGCTCAGGCGTATCGAGTGGTACAGATTCTCCTGGACTATTTAATTTCCGATTTGTACCTGCACTCTCAATCAGAACTGTCAAGTAACGGCTGTTCTACTTGGTATTTCTGACTATATATTTCTATATAGCGTATGCTAGTTCCCTAGAGCAGGTATCTATAAAAATTTGTTTCATCGATTGGGCGATGATTGGGCAAGCGTTGAGATTTTGATTTGTAGCCATAATAAGCTTTCAGCACTTTTATTCACCAAGGTGTTTGAAAATATTTTACTGATTTAATTGTGTGCATTTTAGTCTGTTTTTCTTGTTAATGCTGTACAGTGCCCTGGAATCTAATATTTAAAACATTTTTATGCGACCAGTCACCATGAGTAAATAATATTCTAGTTTTTCTTTTTGTTAGTGCATTGTCCGCTGTGATGAAGATGAAACGCATCTTGCTTCAGTATATTGCACTGTTTGTGCCACTCACCTGTGTGCAGAGTGTTCCCAACTCACACATTCCACGAAGACACTTGCAAAACACAGGCGTGTGCCCCTTGCTGATAAACCTCATGAGAAGACCATGTGCTCTCAGCACCAAGTGCATGCTATTGAATTTGTGTGCCTGGAAGAAGGGTGTCAAGCCAGTCCTCTCATGTGTTGTGTCTGCAAAGAATATGGAAAGCATCAGGGTCATAAAGTAGGTTATGTCAATTCTTTATTGTCCAGCTATGTCATTGTTAATATGTGAATGAAAGGAGAATTTGTGTTGGGTTTTTTGCCCATTTGACAAATCATCAGACTATATTTTGTTCCCTCTCCTATTCTTTACGTTACTTATTTAATAAATTTAATAAAGGCCATATTTCAGGGTATCATTAAGCTATCACTAAAGCTGCTTTTGAGGGACGCGGGTGACGCTGTGGGTTAAACCACAGAGCCTAGGATTTACCGATCAGAAGGTCGGCGGTTCGAATCCCCGTGAAGGGGTGAGCTCCCGTTGCTCGGTCCCTGCTCCTGCCAACCTAGCAGTTCAAAAGCACCTCAAAGTGCAAGTAGATAAATAGGTACCGCTCTGGTGGGAAGGTAAACGGCGTTTCCGTGCGCTGCTCTGGTTCACCAGAAGCAGCTTAGTCATGCTGGCCACATGACCCAGAAGCTGTACGCCGGCTCCCTCGGCCAATAAAGCAAGATGAGCGTTGCAAGCCCAGAGTCGGTCATGACTGGACCTAATGGTCAAGGGCCCCTTTCCATTTTTAAAGCTGCTTTTCTGCTGTTACCTAGTAGGGCTGCTAGACAGTTTTGTGTTTGTAGATTGATGTATAATACTGCCCATCTAATGCTTATATTTAATATTCCATCTCTTTTGAAACATAACTAGTCTTTACATACTTCTGTTAAATAATGATAAAGTTTAAATATTATAAATCTTACTATGATAAAGATCACTGCTTTTGAAAGATGATTCATGCAAAGGAGCATGCAAAGACTAGTTACCTTGTGTGCCCACATATCTGCGCTAAGCACCTGAGGCAGAATGTCCAAAGTTTTGCTCTCTTTTCTCTCTCATACTGTGTGGGGGCAGAATTTGTAGATGGGAAGAATTTGGAAATGGGTGTTCAGATTTACTTTTGATGCTTTCCCCTTAGCACAGTGTTTTGGAACCAGAAGCAAACCAGATCCGTGCTTCCATTTTAGACATGGCTCACTGTATAAGAACTTTCACAGAAGAAATATCAGATTATTCTCGGAAACTAGTTGGAATAGTTCAGCAGATAGAAGGAGGAGAACAGATAATTGAAGATGGAATTGGAATGGCTCATACAGAACATGTAAGCAAGCTTGTCATTTCCTCAACCTGCACGTAATCTTCATTATAACTGTTAATGTCTCCCCACCCCTTTACACTTTTTAAATGAAGCAGTATGCCACGTTATCCAGTATTAACATGACTCACAAAAGCTTTTTCAAGGCCACTTATCAAAAGTAAGTTGGTATGGGCAAGGGTGGAGGACCTTCTGGAAGGAGAAAATAGAGCCAAGAAGTCTGTTCTGTTAACTCACCATTGGTAATGGACTATTTTGCAAAGCTGATTTCCAGAAGAAAGCAGCCATGAAGAAGCAGAAATGATTGATTTTGGAATAATTATAGAGATGATAATGAAAAATACAGCTAGGATACAAAGTGCATGCCTAAGTACTTAGACTTACCTTAGACTTACCTAGTAGGATTTCTATTTACTGTATTGCCATATCACTAAATGATTTGGAAAGTTTTTCATTTTCAAAAATGGCTTACTATGTAGCATGGCAGGTAGCTACTGGTGAAATACAAACCTGACATTTCCTGGGCATGTGGAACTTAGGTTTGTGGGTTTTTGGATTCCAGTCTGTGTTTCTATTTCTTTTCAGAATCTCCTAATGTTGTTCCTAGCTGATTTGACTATGACACCAAACTTAGTATTATGCAGAAATAGCAGTGTTGATTATACTGTATAAGGTTTTCTGTGGAAACGTCATGAATTAGATTAGCTTCCATATTTCATCTGTTGGTGATCAGGCTAATTTGAATGAAGATACATATTAGAATATACCTGGTACTTTTGTTACACTTTGCTTTAGATGTAGCGATTTGTATGTGGTACATAATTCTGTATTCTAGAGCTACAATTTTGGCCCTCAGTTACTTCTAATTTGTGAATTTCACTTCTAAAAGCAATGAGTTAATAGGTTTACAGTCTTTTGCTAAGGCACGTGGCAAAAGTTTATTCAAAGGATAGATACTACTGGGAAAGTGGAAGGACCATAGTGTTAAGAGTAGTTCTAACAGTGAGCTGTTAATATATATTATGAAGTACTGTGCCTCTTCTAGCTGGGTTGATTCAGAATAGGGAGTCAGCACTTCCAACTCATAGGAGAGCCAACAGAGATCATGAGATTTGAAAACATAAAATATTTTGGCAATACTTTAACATTCATTTTTTAAATATTTATTAATTTTCTAAAAACAACAAAAAATAAAAACAACAATACATATTCAAACATAAAAAAAGAGTTGACTTCCCCCTATTCCTTTCCCTGGTTCCATTGTTTATCATCATACCGGACGTCCATTTTAAATTGTAAAATCATTAAAATTACTTCTTGTCCAGTCATAATGTCTTTACAAGTATTTTTAAAATCCTGATAATGTATTACCCTGTGTATGTATGCAATAAAGTCCTTCCAATCTTCTTGCACTCCTTTAACATTCAAAACACACTGACATTATTCTTCTAGCTTTCCTCACAATAATGGAGGCTGGTAACATTTTAAAAATGAACACTAATTTCTCCAGAGAAATTAGTGTCCTGTGTCTTATGTCTTATGTCTTATGTTAAGCAGTCTACTGGAAATTGGTGTGCCAGCCCATTGCAATGGAGAAGGCTATTAAAGCTCTGTCTTAAAGAGGTCTGCAACAACGTAATGCCTGTCTCCTTGATTTCATAACCACCCAGGTCCCAGGTACTGCAGAGAATGCTCGTTCATGTGTACGAGCCTATTTTTCTGATCTTCATGAAACCCTCTGCCGCCAAGAAGAAATGGCACTTAGTGTGGTTGATGCCCATGTGCGGGAGAAATTGATCTGGCTTAGGCAACAGCAAGAAGATATGACTATTCTGTTGTCCCAGGTTTCAACAGCTTGCCTTCACTGTGAAAAGACATTGCAGCAGGTGAAGTATCCATACAGTGGCCCTCTTCCATATATATGTACTTTAGGTTGCTGACTCAGGTTGACAGTGTCAGGTGGTTTATAAATAGTTGTTGGGAAAATACTGTGTTAGGGATTTGCTTTTATTGGGTTAATTGTATGTGTAAGCCTAGTTATTCTAAAATTCTGCTTCTACAAATGGTGATTTGGGACACAGCAGTGGTTTGTAAAAGTTTCTCTGTTGGGTGAGTCCCTTGTGGGAGGGAGAAGTATTGGATAACAAAAGGATAACAAAAGGGGGACGATGGGAGGCAAAAGTGCTGTAGGATCTGAGTCAAAGGATAGGTTTGAAATATAAAAGTTTAACGTAGTTGGCGATGCCTTTTTCTAGTGAAATGTTTGGGATCCACACTTTGGAGAAGTAGCTAGTTGTATAGAAATTAATGTAGAAACCTGTTAGGCTTGGCCTTAAGAGACAAAATACTGTAGGGGCAATGTTCTTACATAGTTACTTGAGCATTAAAATAAAGGTGTTCAGCTGCCTCTCGTGTACCAAACAAAATAAAACAAGAAAAGGAGCAATTGTGTGTGTTGATAGTAGCACCCATTTTTAATCCTAACTAGATTCTTTTTCCATTCAAGTCTTTATATTTGCCAGTGTTGTTTCAGTTGAATAAAACAGTAGCTTTCTTGTCTTGGTTCCTGTGTAGTGTTACTGTGATTTCCTTAAGACAAACAAAAGCTTCTGTGAACAGCATGCATTCCTGTCTTCCATTTCTCCATTGTTGATGCATCATGAAACAATTTATTTCAGTTACATTAGAGTTTTAAATCTGCTTGAGTTAAAGTTCAATTTTATATTTAGTAAAAAATGTAACTTTCTTTTTGGTAGACGTAACTTCTTGCTCAGTTGGATTTTGGGAAGGAAAACACATAGGTGGTACTGCGTTCATTGTATTAAATTTAGCTTCCTTTTTAAAGGATGACTGCAGAGTTGTCTTGGCCAAACAAGAAATTACAAGGCTTCTAGAAACACTACAAAAACAACAACAACAGTTTACCGAGCTTGCAGACCATATACAACTTGATGCTAGCATTCCAGTTACTTTTACAAAGGTACAGTTTTCTCATGTTTAGGTTGCTTCAAGACTTTGATCATCAATCCAGAGAGAAGTAAGAACTCTGTCCCCTTCCTTCCTTCCTTCCTTCCTTCCTTCCTTCCTTCCTTCCTTTCTCCCTCTTCTCCTCTGCCACCCTAAGTACAGCAAGAAACACTCATGGCCAGCTGGCTTTTGAAGCTCCCCAAATTACAAGTAATTTGCAACACTGTGCCATCATGTCTTGGATATATATACATTTTTTTAAAAAGATAGACCCGAAGACTAGGGTGACTGTAGGAATGTTTTTCTGTTGTTTAACATCCTATAAATCATGGTGGCTGTTGCCCTAATTCAAAGTGTTTTGGTTAAAATAGTATCTGCTATGCACTTTGCACCTTTTCAATTGTGCATGTTTTGTTTAGTCAAACATATTATCTTGCAGATTGTCGGACTAAAATTGTAACCATTCCGTTCACAAAACTTTTAGTATCCTCAGCAAAAAAAACCACAACTTACCAATGAGAGAAATTAATCATTTGGGGTAATATCCAGCATCATGCAAATGGTCTTCAGCTCACACAATGTGGCTTGCCCTTCTTTCTTTCACCTCCTGCAGCTCCCCAAACGCTGGATGTGCTACTTGGGTTATTTTCTTTTGAATATTTTATATTGTTATGTGCAAATCATTTAGATCTTCTTGGTTAAGTGAAATCTAACACTTTTTAAAAAAACAAATAAAAGTGTTGGCTTTCTACTTAGTCTTGGCTCACCCACAGAACTGGCATCCTTTAAGTTGAAACTTACATATCCTAAATGAGACACAGTGTCAGAAATTCAAAGCACTCCATGTGTCCACCCAAATACACCTGCACAAGAAGTAATCAATTTCTTCTGGCTACTGCTCCTCACATTACAATGGAAACTCCTGACATTGGGTGGTATTCAGCTAAATTTTACTCAGAGGAAACCCTCTGAAATTAATTAACATGACTAAATAATTTAAGTAGGTCCACTCTGAGGAAAATATAGTTGCTGGCCCATCAATACGTGTAAATTCATATACCCCTATGAATCGGAGCACGAGTTTTTTCCATTACGACATTTAATCATCTTTGCAGTTCTTTGCATGAAACTTAAAACACTGTTAACAAGCAAGAAACTTACATGATACATTACATTAGGATTTTCCTTTGCCACAGCACCTTGAGCTAATAATAATTCTTTTTGCGGGGCATGGGGAGGGGGACAAACTTCAGGTTTCTCAATATGTTTTTTCTTGGCTGCAGGACAACAGGGTACACATTGGGCCAAAAATGGAGATTCGGGTTGTAACTCTGGGATTAGACGGAGCTGGCAAGACAACCATTTTATTTAAGCTGAAGCAGGATGAATTCATGCAACCTATTCCAACAATAGGCAAGTAACATTGATTTTGGAACTAGTGAAATGTATATATAAATCCTTTGTCAGAAGTGTGGTTAAAAGGCCCTTCCTTTCCATCCTCCTTTAGGTTTTAATGTTGAAACTGTAGAATATAAAAATCTGAAGTTCACTATTTGGGATGTAGGAGGTAAACACAAGCTGAGGCCTTTGTGGAAACATTATTACCTCAATACACAAGGTAAGAGTGCCATATTTCATATTTTGACTCATTGAAATATACAATGAATAATTGTGCCTATTAAAAGTAAGAAAGGGAATGTTTCCTAGGTTTATTGTCAAATGCTGTAATTCTAAACACATCTGTTTGAAAGTAAATTCCATGGAAATCAATGGGTATTGCGTTGAAGGATACAACAATTCAGGGATCTGACTGCTAGACGACATTTTAATTTCTTCAGTTTTGGTCTCTGTGACGAGTGATTTGCATTTACTTTCAGATTTGATCTTTGGCTTTGCTTCAGGCTGATACAGTTTAGAAAGTTATACAGTGCAGTTTATTTTAGTAAAGAAAATGGTTCAACTGCTAGTTTGTAGTACATAAACAATTTCTGGAAAATATGTATAGACTTCAGATGTAGAATATAGGGCTGGGGTCTTTCCCCTGTTTCCTAAGTTATAATATCTGCATATGGAATGAAAACGTGTAGCAAAATGTAGCTGCATAATTGTTCTCTTCCTGTAGCGGTGGTGTTTGTTATTGATAGCAGCCACAGAGACAGGGTCAGTGAAGCACACAATGAACTTGCCAAACTGTTAACAGAAAAGGAGTTGCGAGATGCTTTGCTGCTGATCTTTGCCAATAAGCAGGTATTGTGGTCCTTTTTTAAGTTTTCTCACTTGTCTCAATTTAACTTCATTTTGCTAGTGTAAAGTTAAGTATGGAAACAAAATTTAAAAGGCTATATTAATTGTAATGTTTCCTCTGATAAACTGTTAATTTAGCCCAAAAATAAATAAAAATCCCAACCTTCTTAACAGTCTGTTTTGGGGTCTTCTATTAATTTCCAAAATCTTGCAGATAGAGTTCTAGCCACGTTTCTTAAAAACATAATTGGTACTTGAATACTTGTGAAGTATTTAAATATATTTAACAAAATTCTGTAGGTTTTGGCACTGACTTTAATTTTCAATCTGCCGCATTCATAAGGTAAGATTACTAATTCTTAAGTTACTGTCTATACATTTAAGTATATGGTTGTTGTTTACAGGATGTGGCAGGGGCACTTTCCGTAGAAGAGGTCACAGAATTGCTGAGTCTGCACAAACTCTGCTGTGGTCGGAGCTGGTACATTCAAGGGTGTGATGCCCGAAGTGGCATGGGACTGTATGAAGGACTGGATTGGCTCTCAAGACACCTGGTAGCCGCAGGTGTACTGGATGTCGCATAAGGTCCTCTTGAGAAGTGTTAAGCTTGAAGATCACTTAATTTATTTGTGTGACTTGAGATGGTCAAACACGAACTTTTCATCTAAGGCTATGTATTCTAAAGAAAACAACTAACATTTTTGCTGGAATGCTTATTGGAGTGTGGTACAGTGAGTGTGTAATTCCTGTAAATTATGGTAATTTAATAGTGGCGTGATGGATTTGCAAGAAAGGTGCCTTGGTGTTTTGGGGGTTTTTTTAAGAAATGAGATTTGAAAGGTCTTACCTATTAAGCAACTAATTTATCTTCTCACAAATACTTTAGGAACTTAGCATTTATTTGACCTTGCTCCTTTCAGAGTTGGCCTAGCTGCATTCGCTTTTTCTCAGATCTCACTTGGGCACGCAGGCACACACAAACCACTTCTTGATCAAAAGAAAAATGAAGTAGACATGGTGCCGGCTTGGGCATGGAGCCTATGTACTTGTAGATGTGTGTGCATTTCGTCTGGGTACCTTGTGTAGCTTGCATGTGTGAGAGTGTGGAATGGGCACACCTACCAGTAGCAAGTGGTCCTTGGTGAATGCTGCCATCAGGCCAAAAGACCTTTGCCATCCTTACTCTGTAGCTCCAAATATCCCCGCTGCCCCTCGGAAGCTACTGCAACCAAACTCCTTCAAAGTTTCATTGTCGTTTTCCTCCTTCATCTTCCATTTTAGAGGAAAAAACACCACCTTGCAGAAGGACTAGCAGTAAAATGGATGCTAGAGTTTCTCATGCAGGATGAAACTCTTGGGCCCGGGTTAATGGCCGGTCAGGTCTCCAGCTATCCAAGTGTAGACCTAAATGTGCCCTGGTTAAAATCTCTCCTCAGTTGTATTTGTATTTTAAAAATATACATTTTTAAAGACTTTTTTGGGGAAGTTTTATTTTAATCAGCTTCTTAAAATCCTCCTTTCCCTCCTTCGTCTGAATTCTATTTGTACATTGTGCCATGCAGGCAACTTCTGATCTGGTGGAACATGATTACATACCCCTCTTTCCATTAGATCAGTAATGGTTTATTTTCAGTTCTTGATGGGAAATCATGTACAGTTTTGGAAAGCTGAAGTACCTCTCTTGCAACTCCCTATATAAGAAACATTGAAGCACAATTACACTGTCACAGTGGCTGCACTTTTACTCAAATCTGGGGTAAGCTTTGCCTTCAAAACTTCTTTTCGGCTACAATTCTATGGTGGATAGGCTTGTATATATATTTTCTAACGTCAGAGGATCTGTGAATGGGGAAAGCTCTGTAACAAGGATCTGTAGCAGTTTATCTCATTAGCCTTAATCAGTTTATCACTTGGTTAGCTGCTTGAGCACATTGTGTTTTGCAGGTCAGTGAAATATTTAACCCAATTACATGAAGACACCAGTTGTTAGCATTTGGATTCATCCTTTTGGACATTCAGTGCACTGAGGAAAAAGGATGTGTGTCTTTGACAGGACACTCGAGTTACAGGACCCAAGTTCTGTAACATACATCTGGATAACCTTCTGCAGATACACGAATGGAGGAATTGTGTGGAGCTGTGTGAGGAAGTTCCCTGTATCTTATACCATGAAGAGGGCATGTATGTGGTTGAGTAGAAGTTCAGAGTTCAAATGCTGATTCCACGCTGCTGTAGTCACTAGTCCCCAGGCTGCAGCAGGCAGGGCTGAGGCAGGCAAATTTGACTGCTGGTACTGGCCTAAAAAGGATAGATCTGTTTTTTAAATCCAGATTCTCTCCCCAAGCAACATAGGAATTAAACATCATGCCCTTCTAATTGTGCTCCCAGCACAAGAATTTCTGCTTGCTGGACAAAATTATCGTCCCTCTCCTTCCCATGGACTGTTCCAGGGGTTTTACCAACCTTCCAGAGCAGATTTGGGAAAGGAGGGGGGAAGCTGCATTGCATTAGCAGGAGTCCTAGTGCTGGCTTCCATTGACAAGCTGGTTAGTTGAGTCTGGCCCGTAATGTTCCTTTCAGAAACCCTTTGAGTAGACTGTTTTCCCTATGTTGGTTCTAGATAACACAACTAATATTAGATAATTATAACTAGTAATTAGATAATCCTTTGGGGGTAGCAGTATATCAGCTTACCCAGAGCAGCACCTCACCAGCTGTTCATGGTTCCACATGCAACATGTGTTTACTTCAAATAGAGGTCTGTTCAAAACGTTAATCCTGAAATGGTTGAACATGTTGCTTTTTGTAACCAGCTATACGCATTGAGGGATGCAGCGCAAGACCATGCATAGGGGTTTTTTTGGGGGGGGGGGAATTAAGTTGCACTGTGTCCAGTGAGGCTTGTTTCTGTGTAATTGAATGTAGGATTGCAGAACTACCTTTCCAACCTTTCTGGTGAAATTTTCCTGGTAAGCTGATCTAGAAAATTGTTACTAAGGGCTCTCAAATTCTTCACAAGTATAAGATTCCGAAGTGTCTGAATACCTTGAAAGCTTCATGCGGTGTTCAGTTAGGAAGGAATATTGCATATAGTAGGCTGCCACAGGTCTGATTTTAAGCATGAGAATTCTGCTACTTAGCTGAGATACAGTTGTTGTCACGATGCAGTTCCTTTCTTTTCTGGCTCTTCTAGATGAAGCAGATACTTACAACCACTCTCACTTTAACTAAAATCTTGTTTGCTGAATCCTGCTTTGTTACAACAAGTGGCTATCACTGCCCATACAAGAGACCTTTACCCTCAAGGAACTTTCCTCTGCCTCAATGAATAACCTCTTCACAGCATACCACAAACCTAGACTTGATGCATTTATGTGCAAGGCCTAACTGTGTGTTTGAAATAATTTGGAGACTTTTGACTGCATTTCAGTGAGGCCAGGCTTTCACTTATTTATACCCTCTTTTATTTTTCAACACTATTCAAATGCATGACAACACGTGATAATGCAGCGGTTGGGAAGGGTAAATGTGAATTGTTCTTCTGTGGCTTTAATTGCTGTAGTGTTATTGTTCTGGGCTCTCCTTGTAAAACACTCAAGATGTTTTAGGACATTGGATAAATACTTGTTTTTCAAAAACCTGTTTGTTCCTGTCAAGCTCTACTATAAATGTAGTGGGCTTGCGTTAAAAGTATTGAAATCCACTTAAGTGACTGTGAACATAAGTGTTGCATTTGTTTGAATTCAAACAATTACGAGATAAAATTTTAGCAGCTTGTTTGTACTGTATATAACAATTTCAGCTATAAACTTCAAGCTTGTTTCATATGATGTTGAGCTTCAACTCAGTTTAGTATACTGATATGTGCTAGTTTTTAAGAAAGTGTTTCAACTCCAAGGAGATTTTTAAAGGTTAGCATAAAAGCTGTATTAAGAACAGTTTGTAAAACAATTGGGTCATAGTCTAGTTTTAACTGTGAAACTAAAATGCAACATTCAGTGACAATAAAGAGGTGTATATTAACGTATTGCTTTAAAAAATAACGTATTAATGTATAGGGCTTCATTCCTTGACATACTCTAGCTTTTAACTGTATGTAATGAATTCTTTTCTAATTGTGGATTGGGAGTGAATGGAAGTATTGAGAGGGGTTATAGCACCAATAATTCCATGTTCTGAGGCTACACAAGGTATAAAATAGCTCACAAAACAATGTTGGATTAAAAAAAAATTGATGGTGTGATTTCAAAATGGCCTTGGACTCCCTAACAATAAAAATTCTCTAACCAGCTGGTGGAATGTGTCGTCTTTCTGAAGTAGATTTTTGCCACTTAATTTTTATTTCCCCCCCAATCAAATATTTATTTATGGTCAACCAAGAAAGTGAATAATGAGTGAATGTGTCTGGAAGTTGGATGGTTTATATTTGTAAGTGGGAGTGGGAGGTTTCAAATGAATGCTAATTGTCTCCTGCCATTCTTTATAGATGTCAGCTCGCATAAGAATGTGGTCAAAACAAATGGCACATGTGTGCATGTTCAGAGGTTGACCGCACTTAGTCTTGGGGCACAAAATGAAGGTGATGAGTGAAAGGAAACTGGCCAATATGCATGGATAGCCTGCAGTCTGAAGCTAGCAGATAAAATTGAAACCAGAAGCCAGTGGAGGTGCCTAGGTAATGCTGCCAAATGACAGCCACCCCACTCACTGTTCTCATAATTCCAGGGATTACTGAAGCAAGGTTTTCTTGAGACAATCCCTGAAAGCAATGAAGAGGATTACAGGGCTTAAGCAAAGTGGGATGGTTCTCATCCTCCTTCCCCTCTCTTTGTTCCCCTCCTGCTCTTCCTCAACACAGCTAAGATATTTAGCATCACTTGCTCTTCTTCCAAGCCGCTTAAGCACTTCTAAGAAACTGCAAGTTGCGGGAACCACTTCCTCATTAGTGCCATCTAGTGCCGAGAGATTGTTCCTCCAGCCCTGTCCCATTCCCCAAGTTCTTCAGTGAGCCACACTGAAGCAACAGTTTTGCTTTTCTCCTGCAGACAGACTGCAGGGATTCCACCCCATGAAGGAGGGAAGCTGATGAATGGAAGTAGGCAATTATCTGGCAGTGGTTTGCCAGAAGGTGTCGCAAGGTTATGCGCCTTTGCTGCCCTCCAAATAGGAACATACACACTCTGCAACCACCTGCCAGGGGGGAAAAGATGAACTTTTCCCAATCTTGCTCAAATTTCAAGAACAATGCATTAAGAAAGGGACAAATCACTATAATCCTTTTATAACAATTCCACTCAAAACCTAAATGATACCTATTTAGTATTAGCAAATATCAGTGGCTCAAATTATCACTTGTTTTGTATGTTATTTAGTATAAAGAGATTCTTATTGTCAAGAATGCACAGTAGTGATTATGGTTACATGTTGTATTTGCAATTAAATACATTTAAAACCCTAAAAAAAACTTTTTTCCCCCATTCTATTTTGTGGGTAATGTATTGGAAGACACAAAAATATCTCAGTGCTGGAACAGAGCTGCTCGCAATGCTGCAGCATTTTTCCATAATAGAAACCATTGCAATATATACACAAGATGCATATTTTTCTTAACATGGCTGGCTTTTATTTTTTGTATAAAAAACATTTTTTAAAAAGATACAGCTGAGAGCACCTATCAACCTTTCCACTGCAGAAAAACTGAGATACGAGGTGCATCGTTTTTGAAGTCCCTTAATTGCAAGGTTTCTTTAAAACTCTTATTTCATTTCACTGTGATATTAATAATGCTGACATCTTCATAGGGCTTGTCAGTTTTGGGGTTGACTTTCACATTTGAAATTCTCTGAACGACTTCCATTCCTTTAGATACTCTTCCAAATACACTGTGTTTGTTGTCCAGCCATGGCTGCGCAAGGCCATAGATCAAGTTGGCGGAGCAAAAGGAAGAGAAAATTATGATTAAATCTCAAGTTACTATACTGAGAACTGTGTAATGTAAACTATCGCTAACAGGATCTCTGTAATTAAACACTATTACACTTAATGCTTGCTTGTTTGCTGACTTGTTTAACTCTCCAAAAGGCTGCATGTGCACAGAAGCAGTTTCCACAGATATCCCAAGCTGGATAATGAAGCATAAACACAAAACTGGTACTGCCTTTACAGTTTCTGTGCACATATTAGGTTGTGGACAAGTTTTGATCATTTGGTGGGGGGTGGGGTAGGAGAACTAAATCCTGCTACCTTCTTACCAAACAGATTATTTAAGTTATTTGTATTAAATATGTGTATCCCCCTTTCCAATCTAGTGGTTCACAAGGCAACATATAACATAACAATAATATGAAACAGATAACTCATCTCTTGATGGTAAGCAGCCAGGAGAGCAGCTGCGTAGTAGGTTTGATGTTAAAACCTCTCCTCATGTCTCTGTTATCCTGCCAGAGGATAACAGAGGGGGGTGGGAGAGACCCGACCTAGGAAGTTTTCTGCCCAGCCACACTGGATGCAAGTCATTCAGGGATGAGGCCTATCTAGTGGAAGAAAGACAAGTGTTGGACTTGGCCCAGGGACCCCTGCTTTCAGATAGAAACTCAGCCTTGAACTGCAGCACACTTTGGGTCAATCACTATCTTCCAGATCTGGTAGTAGCAAGAATAAAGCAGATAGGATGTCACAAGCACCTCAGAAGAAGGGCAAGATATGTTTTTAATTTAAAAAAGTAATCAGATTAAAGCTGTGTTACAGAGAACTACTCCATTTGGACTTTTCAGCCAGTGTCTGCAGAGGAACATAGGGGTTTGCTAATAGCCAGCATCTCTTAACCTGACATATGCACAGAAAATGAGAAGTGGGCAATAGCTCATATCCAGTTTTGCACTGGTTTCAGAGGGATGCTGATGCTCTTCAAACTTCTTCCTGCTTCTCCAAACCCTCTGAAGCACAGTTACATATACAGGGTGAGTCTTTTAAAAGAGGCCCTGTGGAACATGTGTATTCTGTATCCACGGGGCCTCTTTTAAAGGACGCACCCTGTACAACAATGTGTCTCCTTGCTGTTCTCATAAGCCCAGCAGAAGGGTAGGGGTTCATTCCTGCAATTGTGGCAAGCTTTGGAAGCATCACAGTATAACCAAACTCAATGCCTCCAAGTGCTCTCAAAGCCCAATTCCACATCAGAGAAGACCCTGCTACTGTGCTGAGTTGGGAGATAAGGCAGAGCATATAGTAACAAATTCTAGCTGGCTGTCAAGGGCAGCAAAAGATGCTGGCTGTCTTAAGAAGCATTCAATCATGGGTGCTCCCACCCACAACTGAAATGGTACAGGCCAGGTACAGGCTTATTACCTCATCTGTTCAGGGAAACAAAGTATAACAATAATGTTTTTCTGCAGCTAATGTAATATGGTGGCTGCCTTCAGCTCCTTGCCCTATAACCACCAAGTAGACTAGGGATGGGAAACGTGGTTTTTCAGTTACAGGACTATAACCTGCATTACAAGGCCTGCATGATCATTAGTCACAAGATGACAGGAGCTGTAGTTCAACAACATCTGGAAGTCCATAGGCTTCCTCATCCTTATAGTAGACAACAGACACAATGGAACACCCTTCCATCTACCAACAGCCTCAAAACTTTTGCTACTCACTAAGAGGCAATTCAATGACCACTGTTAAGACATCTGACATGGTACTTACAGTTGGCACTACTGTTACAAAAAACTGTGAGCCGTTGGTATTTGGTCCTGCATTAGCCATACTAAGCGTGTAGGGCCTGTCATGTCGCAAAGTTGAGTGAAACTCATCCTCAAATTCTCCTCCCCAGATACTTTCACCTCCCATTCCGGTTCCAGTAGGATCTCCAGTTTGGATCATGAAGCCCTATGTTTGGAGGGGGAGAAAGAAAAATCACAATTTAGGACATTAGCAGCCCTGCTGGATTAGGCACAGTGCAACATCCTGCTTAAAATGGTTGCTAAATCAGATGCCTCCAGAAAGCCCACAAGCAGGACTTGAAGACAAGAGCCTCCTCCTGCTGCTGTTTCCAGAACTGATACTCAGAAACATACAGCCTCGCAACCAGGAAGGACCATACTGCCATCAGGACCAGCATCCATACATGTAGCCTTATCCTCTGTGAATGTGTCAAATCCCTTTTTAAAGCCTAGTGCGATTACCACATCTCCTAGCAACAAATTTTGAAAATTAATTATGTACTGTGTGAAGTACTTTTTTTGGTCTGACTCAAATCTACTATTAATCAGTGTCATTAAGAGATCCAAATTTCAGTATTACCAAGAAAAGAGAAAAAATGTCTATCCATTTTATCTACAGTGGTGACACCACTGTATCCCAGATTGATATGCTGTGATTACAGTTTTGGAATTCTGCACAAAATCCTTCAGAAATGCAAATGCAAAATCCACAAGTAGGGTAGGACTTAATAATAAGATGTGCATAAGCCATTATGGGACAGGAAAAATTAAAGATATTGCAGCCCTGTTTATCTAACAAGCTTAACAACATTTGAGAACACAGAAATATTGTTACTAATACCAAAGTTACCTTGATTATGCGGTGAAAGGTGTGGCCATTGTAGTAGCCATTCCTACTATGTACACAGAAGTTTTCCACTGTTTTGGGACACCTGCAGTTAAAAGGTATTAGATGTTAGTATAGTACTTAGTGCACTGGAATAGGGTAATGTTTTGAATTAGTCCGTATTTGTAGATGCTCTAGTGAAACTGAGAGCACTTGACTGCAGCTATCGATATCCATAAAGAACTGGCAGATCATTCAGTAGGAAGACAACTCTTCATTCATGATCACATTCTGTAACTCATTTTGCATATTACAAATTAAAACTGCCTTCTTGTCATGGAAAAAAGGAAAGCTTACAAGCTTCTTCCTTTTGTCACAATGTAGGAGAAAGCAGTAGCAGTAAAAATGGTTTACCAGAACAAAAATGGTGGTGCCATAGATATGAGGGAATGGAACATAAGCAAACCAAGGGAAAAGGTGCAGCTCTGTCAATGATGGTAGTGAATGGTCCAACAGTAGCTCAAGATAATGAGAATCTTTATTAAAAATGGAATGAAATATAAAAGTAGTCATATACATACTCAACAGGGAAGAGCTTGACATGTATATCTCCCATGCTTGTGTGGATAATGGCACTATCAGAAACTCGCTTGGGTCCTTCAGCTTGAGTGGCTGCCATGACCTCTTCTTTAGATGGCTTCTCATTAAATACATCTCTGTCAGAATCTGCACTTTTGGTGTCTTCTGGTTCACGTTTGGTAAACTGAAGGACAAGATAGCAGCAGCATCCTTGTTTCTCTTATTGACTAATGGAATTGGAAGGATCATACACTGTAGTTCCAAAGACATTTTGTTCCTAACTAGTGATAGGCTGTAGTTTGCAAACTGTTTCTGGTCATATGCCAAGTGAAAAGAATTGCCCTTTGGCATATTTTTAGAATATCTGAAGACTGTCAACATCTCAACAAAAATCTCAACAAAAAATATTAAGTTTTTATAGCTTTAAAGACATGTTTCTGTGGCCCCTGTATCTTTGAAGGTTTCTACTGCATTTTCACCTTAAGCGGAGTTCTCATAATGAAATAGTCACCAAGACACCCCCACCCTATTTGTTTGGTATAAGGAAGTACAAAAATGTACTAAAATTCATATTAGAATTAGAACCAAGTTGTAAGACATGTGAAGAGTATTATATCAAAGGTTATCAAAAAGGGGGGAAATCACTTGGCAACTTTAGGTGATTGAAAGATGGGCAGCACACCCATCTGCTAAAAGTAGCCTACGGGGGGGGGGGGACTGCCAGCTAGATTCCCTGGTATAAACTTACCATATAAAATCTGTTCTTTTTGAAGGAGGTGCAGATTATTGTTGGATCAGCTTGGATATTCTGAAGAACGGGGTTGTCGGATGCTTTCATCTCTACTGTAACAGCAGCACGGTGTTTCTTTGCGACACCTTGGAACAGAGCCAGTTGCATGACCCTGATGTTCTCCTGCTTGCCTAGGATTCTAACACATCTACATACAGGAAAGGAAAATTTGTGAACTTCAAAATCATTATGTAGCCTGCCTTTAATATGTAATATTTCAGAGCACCCTGCATCCAAAAATCATATTAATTTTTGGATTAATTTGGAAGCAAAGATCCCCAGTACATCATAGGGATATCGGCGACCTTCTGGAAGGCACTGTGGGCTTAGAAACTAGGTGAACTTCTGGCCCAATACAGCAGGGCTGTTATGTTCTTAACAAACATATTTGGAAGTAATACTCTTAATACAAATGGATAATGAAAAAGTGTCAGTTATAACACACCAGAAAGCTGATCTAAAGTATCAGTTCTCATATTATGGGTCCCAGATGGGTAGCTGATGAAAATGTATGATCTGGAATCATTTAACCAATGGAAATCTGCAAATTATGTGGATAGTCCCCTATCATCATTCAGCAGGAATGTGAAACTGGGCACTGAATCTTTACATCTGGGGGGTGGGGGTGGGCCTCCATTCCGTGCACTAACCTTGGTTTCAAGGGGGATACAATTAACTCACAAGGCCATTTTCTTCTAAACCTGTCACAGGACTACTATATCAGGGGGTGGGTGGGATGTGGGGTTCAAACCAGAGTTTAAGCAAGTCATGGTTTATAAGCCAACAATAAACCATGGCTATTCACCTACATAGCAGAGTTGTGATTGTCAGACAAAGTACCAAAATGTCAGAGTTAACTTTCTGAAAAGCATACATTATTCCCCATAGGTGATAAAAGATGGTAAGCATTTCACTAGCAGATCAGGAGGCACTAATCATATAAATTAACTAACATGGATCATAGGAACAGAGGAAACTGCTTTATACAAAGTGAGACCACTGGATCCAATTAGCTCAGTACAGTTAACACTGTCTGGCAAGGGCTTTCCACTATTTCAGACAGAAGTCTCTCCTACCCCTACCTGGAGATGCCAGCGTTTGAAATTGGGACCTTCTGCATGCAAGGCAGATGTTCTACCACTGAGCTATAGCTCTCCCAATGAGTAATGCCAACTCAATTCTATTTAACTGTATTATGTATCAATTTGGAACAATTAAAGAGCCTATGAAGGCTGAGCTTCTTTCTTTAAAATCTCTTGGAAATCCCTGAACAAAACAACATAGGTACAGCTAACATGAAATAGTAAGAGCAAGACTTACCTGTTTGTTTCCACATTTATGACCTTGATTCCCAACATTGTCCCATAGAGCACAAAGTGTCCAGTTTCATCAAAAATGATGTTAATTAGCCTGACAGCATCCACTTTTTCCAGCTCCCGCTCCACAGCCATACGCCGACCAAATTCCATGTCAGGCAGCTGTTGTCTCATTTGTTGCAGCTCAGTAAACATCTACAGAAACAAGACACCACCTATAATGTGTGTTTAACTTGACTTGGATTTATTTTTAATAAATTCTGTATAATGCATGTTAATTGTTTCTGTAAGCTGCTTTGAGACATATAATGAAATGGTTATAAGTTCAATGAATAAATCAATATAGCCCATCAAACACAACACCTAAATTCTTTCTTATTTATTTTGTAGTAGGCTACATTGGTTTTTAGTTTAGTATAGTTTTATCTGCAAGAGTTTAGGAATGTTGGCAGAATTATTTTCATGGAGATGCCACATCTATTCATGTGCTCTATTCATGTGCAAAGGAGATTGAGTATGCACATAAATGCTGTGTTTGCACATAACTCTAAGCCATGGCTTGACATAACCATGATTTGTTCAAAACACAAGTCTCATAGATGAGCTAATAAAACATGACTTATTTCTCCAAAGCTTGGTTTGTTTTCCAGCTGCTCTTGCCTCTGTAGATTGACAGTATTTAATGTGAGATGGTCAAACAAGCCATGGTTAAGTATGGTTAAAATAGAACATCAGACCAGAATTAAAACAAGCCATGGTTTATAAGCCAACAAGACTCCACGGCTTCACATCATGGTTTCTTGCCAGAAAAAAATTATGGTCACTCTGATGAGCCATATTTTGGCTAAACAAAACACAGTTTGGTATTATGTGCTAATGAGGTCAATTTATGTAACATACAACAATGTTAGTTACATGTGTCTTTACACAATTAAAATACATACTTCAACATGTATAGCAAAATGTTGGCAATTCATATATTGGATGTGGCATCTGACAAGGTTATAGTAGTTAGACAGTTAAGTAATGTGAGTTGAAGAAAATTAAAAGTAATAAAATTTTATTAGAAAGCACAATAAAAGTAATTCAGTTAACATTTGTAACAACAGTAAAGTCTTCTAAAAATACCATTTAATTTTTCCTTGATTGTTAACTTCATGGTATCCATTTTTATCAGAATCTTTATTACAGTCTATTAGCCCACATACTCTGAGGAGTATAACTAAAAGAAGAATAAATCGCCAGTGTAGTAATAATGTTAAACAGATATTGTAATGTAATGCTGAAAATATTCCTTTTATAGAGGATGATTTGTATATATGTATTTCTCATCTGTGAAAGAAATAAAAAAAGATCATCTGTACTGGCAAGTAACTGAATATTGAAATATATATATACTTACACTCAAAGATTCATCGAAGACCCTCATCAGTTTCCCAGTCAAAAATCTGAAAATTCGGACTTTTCTGTCAGAACCAATAGTAGCCATTTTTTTGCCATCAGGGGAGAAACATATACTAGTTAGGTATGCTTTACACTTAGCAAATTCATATAAATCAGTGTCTGTTTTATATTCCCAATTCACATTTTTGGGAAATTTGTATTCATGGCGAGGCCCAGTCCAGTATTCAATCATTCCAGACTTGTCAGATGACACTATGACTTTATAGACAGAGTTCAGTCGTATCTGAGTAAGAGGCGATGTGTGAAGCTTATCAAAAATGTGAAGTGGCTGATTGTTTCCTCGACCATCATATATGAATATTTTCCCAGTACTCTTCTCAGACGCTGCAACTGAAGATATTGCATCTCCTGGGCAATACACCCATTCACACTGGCCAGGGTAGTAGCTAAAACAAAAAGAACAATTGGATTGGCATGATTTTAGGAATATAGATTAAATATTTAAATTCAATATTCTAAATAAAAAAGCTAATAATAATCAAAACATATGGAATAATTTTTCTCCAGAATATTTTGAAATATTGCTTTAATTTAACAAGGTTTTTAGGCAAAACATATTATTTCCTACAAGATGACCATTTCATTAACAAATATTATAATAATTCCTATTCTGTAGAGCAGGGGTCAGCAACCCGCGTCTCTGGAGCCGCATGTGGCTCTTTTACACCTTTGCTGCGGCTCCGAGGCGGATACTAGCGAGGGGAGGAGGCACATTGTGCGCCCCGACACTCCCCACTGTGGCGGGCGCTGTACTGGCTGTGACGTCGTTTGTGTGCGGGGGGGGGCATTAGTCACGCACCGTCCCAACGTCACCTTCCCGCCCACCCACCCGCTACATTGTAAGGGGCATGTACGCTGGTCACTGTTTTGAAGGGGAGTGAAGAACACACACACAAAAAAAGGTAACTTGTTAATTTAACGTTTATTTCTATGAGGAGGAGTAATTCTGAGGGGTCAAACAAAGAAATAATAATAAAAAGTGACAAAAAAATTATTTTTATAATGACGAGTTTTGCGGCTCCCAGTTTTCTTTTCTTCAGAAACGGGTCCAAGTGGCTCTTTTTGTCTTAAAGGTTGCAGACCCCTGCTGTAGAGCAATCACTTTCATTTTATTCAGTTCATGAAGCTATTCTGTTTAGCCTACATGAAGCTACATAGTCCAGCATGAACTGTTTTGTAACAGACATTTTAAAAATCAGTTTAGCATTTTGCTAACTATACTTGCAACCCGTATCTATGCAGTTTTCTCAGAAGTAATCCCCACTGTGTTAAATGAAACTCACTCCCAAGTCACATGGGGAAATCCTGTGAACACTCACTTAACAGAAATTCTCAGTAAATCACTGCACAGGATTGGACTGAAACAATAAAATCCTAATCATGATTGGTAGGTAAATCCCACTGACTACAGTGATATAAGTAAGCATGATCTTCACTGGGTGTGTTGGGACCTGCATGTGGACAGCATTCTAATCTAACACCTGTGGCATCACCAGCATTTTTCATTGTGTTTAAAATTTCTCTTTTTAAGAGAGAGAAACAAGAATGGCAGGATATAAATTCTCTTTCTCATACAGACTGCACCAAGGACCTTCTCCCACACACATATGCATGACCTGTGACATGAACTCTGAAGAACACATAAGAAGTTCACAGATACTGTACATTAATTTCCCCAGCTACTTTAATGGAGGTGGGCAGCTCGGCACATTCATCTCTTTTTCATGCAAGACTCCACCTGAACTGACATGCATTAAGTAAAACTCTGGGTGTGCTTTGCAGCACTTGTAAGGCTGTAAAAAGGTAAAGGTAAAGGTACCCCTGCCCGTATGGGCCAGTCTTGCCAGACTCTAGGGTTGTGCGCTCATCTCACTCTAGAGGCTGGGAGCCAGCGCTGTCCGCAGACACTTCCGGGTCACGTGGCCAGGGTGACGAAGCTGCTCTGGCGAGCCAGCGCAGCACACGGAAACGCCGCTTACCTTCCCACTAGTAAGCGGTCCCTATTTATCTACTTGCACCCGGGGGTGCTTTCGAACTGTTAGGTTGGCAGGTGCTGGGACCGAGCAACGGGAGCGCACCCCGCCGCGGGGATTCGAACCGCCGACCATGCAATCAGCAAGTCCTAGGCGCTGAGGTTTTACCCACAGCGCCACCCGCGTCCCTTTTGTAAGGCTGTAGGAGGAGAGTAATACTTATTTTTCTTCAATGTCTTATCTCAAGGAATCTGAATTCAACAAAATAACTGCAACTTTAAAATAAGTAATATAATTTGCTTTACATTTTTCCTGATAAATGTCCCCCTCACAATTCATGATTATATGCAATGTAATGCAACCCTGTATTTGCTTGCTGTATTCTTTCCTGCTCCTTTATTAAAAGTATACCAGCAATTAGACATGTCACCGTTATTTGTGTGCCATAATCAATCACAACCAATTACCTCTTAGACAGAAGTATTCTAAAGCACTAAGAAATCTACCAGGACCATTAAAAAAGAAAAGTGACTTACCCAAGTTTCAGCATGTTGATCATATCAAAGTTCACCACATCAAAAACCTTCATTGCTCTATCATCCCCAACAGAGCAGAATAATGCACCTTCTGAACTACCAGCAATACTCTCAATAACACCTATTCCGAGCAAAATAAAGGAAATAGTCTACTTACAGAGAATAAGTTTGAGAAAAAAATTGAACAAAATCATAATTGCTATATAAATGCTTCAGATGGAATTATGTCACAAACTAAAGCTGCAGGGACAGATAAAGTACCTTTGAACTCAGTAGGATTTATTTCTGAATAGTCATGTATAAAATGGCCCTAGAAGGCTGGGATTCAAAGATCACAATATGGACTGAGAGCTTCAGCAGTCTTCTGATCTCAGTTCTCCATATAGTATCTGATTTGATACTGAAAAGTCGTTTTCCAAGAAGGGTTTTTAGGTGATTCCAGGGCTTGAAGAAGAGAGAGCTCAGAAGCCCAGTGCATACCAGCAGCAAATAGAAGACAGGACTCCTGCACCAGTAGAAGAGGAAATTTCATCAGGTGCTGCTTGTCATGCAAGGTACACCAGCTGAAATGTCTTCTTCTATGCAACTTTTAAAGGCGCAGGAGAACTGTCTACCCACTGTCATCTGGCTTCCCTACTTGCACAAAAACTAATCACTCAAGCTAAGTAACTTTAGAGAACCCAATTTTTAAAATGTGGTACGGATTTTTAAAGTGTGCTATAAAGCATATTTAAATGATGAAATAATAATATATTCTTTTTGAAAAAAGAAAATACCAAACACAGTAACTTACCTAAATGGCTACGGAAATGTTTAACAAATTCAATTCCCTCTTCTACCTTCTTCCAGAATTTGACATGTCCATCGTGGCTGGCTGTTATTACAAAATCAGTCCTGCAGGTACAAGCAGATAACCTTCATATTATAAAAGAACCACACACCTAGATCTCTGCTTTACTAGCAACCTTCCACAGGAGTCTGCAGCTTCTGGCTAGTCTGGGAAGCCAAATCACAGGTACAGTCACTAGGACACTACTTATTCCCCAAAGAGAGGGAAGATATTTAATACAACATGCTGAACCTCAGAGATGCTATTCCATTTCACACTGGGCTTTACAAGGTCACTTGGGCGAGTCTCCAAAGCATATTACAACATGGACTGTCTCAAGTCCTCCTACAGAGTTTGAAACTCTAGAGATGGTTCTTACAGTTGCGCCGCACTTCAGAGATGCTCGAAACAGACTCAATGCAACAAAGACATGTCACAACTTTCCCCCTTAAGCTTGGAGCTAAAAAGCAGGATGAGCTATGCTGCACTTATAGAAGCATAGAATTGTAGCATTAGAAGGGATTCCAAGGGACATCTAGTCCAACCCCCTGCAATCCAGGAATGTTATGAAGCACTCTTTAGGCAAGATGCAATTCCTGAAACATACATCCGGTCCAATTCTACAATACTTAAAATAGAAAAAGAAAAAAAAAGACTTACTTAGTACATACTACATGCGTGATGACATCTCTGTGCATATAACTGCGTTCATACATCGAAGCACTGGGAAGATTATCCAGGTAGACATGTTCAAACTCAAGAACTATAAATAAAGAAATATTGTTTCCTAAAAATCGTATTCCATTTCAAAAATGTTATTTGAACTATTTTGATTTAAAAGAGACCAAACTGAACAAACTTCTCTTTCAATACTGTGGTATGAAAACAGCTGTGTAGCTGTATCATCGTGTTATATGTGGCTTGATCCCAACACAAACAAATAAGTGTACACATAACTAGTTGTCACACAAGCAGCAAAATTGTGCTTGGACTGCACTACTTCAGACTGCTCACATGACTTAAGTATCCATAAAAATAAAGCTGAGTGAAACTGAGTGAAGGGATTGATTGTTTGCATGCATGCATGTGTACACAGAGATACATTTAAACATGTGAACCCCAACCTGTGCCACTTAAAATGAATTTTAAAATCTCCAGAACATTCAGCGAGACATAAAAATGCATACAGTGGTATTTTAAGCCACTACAGTATAGGAGAAGGAAATTCCAGCCCGGTACGCTATTATTTAACTTGTAACCTAACTCAAACCACATTTACTGAGAAGTAAGCACCAGTGCTTTCAAGGGGACTTACTGCCAGGTAAGCACGCGCAGGGACAGGGACATGGGTGGCGCTATGGTCTAAACCACTGAGCCTCTCGGGCTTGTGGTTCGAATCCCCGCGACGGGGTGAGCTCCTGTTGCTCGGTCCCAGCTCCTGCCAACCTAGCAGTTTGAAAGCATGCCAAAAGTGCAAGTAGATAAATACCTCCAGCGGGAAGGTAAATGGTGTTTCTGTACGCTGCTCTCGTTTCGGTGTTCCTTAGTCATGCTGGCCACATGACCCGGAAAAACTGTCTGCAGACAAATGCTGCCTGTAAAGCGAGATGAGCACCGCAACCCCAGAGCCGTCTGCGACTGGACTTAACTGTCAGGGGTCCTTTACCTTTACCTTTTTAAGCATCACGTACAGAACTGCTTCACTCTTACGGGGGATGTCATGCAAGGCAGAGCATGTCAAGTCAGAAGCGTCAAGAGCGCAAAGGAGACATAACAGCTGCACCTCCCAACACCCTGAACAGTTAGTTACGTAGAGATCATGACCACCGAGCCAGGTATCCGCAAGCACAGTGCCCACACTGGGCAGCAGGTAGCCTTGGTCTGCCTGCAACTCAATTTAAACACGTCTCCAAGGAACGTGCAGCGAATCACCCGACACACCAGAGGCTCCGAAGGAAACACGAGGAGGGACGAAGTGCTGAAGAAGAGTCGCCCTGTCCAGCTAGGCTGACACCCCGCTCCTCGCCTCCTCGTCGCCCGCCCTTACCTTTCCTCTTTTTCACCTGCACGGCCTCCCCAGGTAAAGGGCCCACCCAGCGGTCTCCCTCCTCTTCTCTCCCTCCTTCCTCCTCCGACCCTTCCTCTCCTTTCGCCTCGCCCTCCTCTCCCTCGCCGTGCCTCCTCTTGCGCGGCGGCTCCGCGGACGCCATATTGACTCTGCTTTTTCCCGGCGCTGGGTAGTGACGCGCTTGGGAGCGCGCCGCCCGCGACCCTCGCCGACAGCCAATGAGAGCGCAGCCCGCGCAGGTTCGGAATGCAGAGCGAGGCGACTCGGAGCGAGCGGAGGGGAGCAAGAAGGTCGGCGGCGGCAACGGCGGCGCCGGGAAATCCCCATGGTAATGTCAGGAGTGGGCGGCCATTGGCTGCTGGGTCTGGGCGAGCCTCCGTCAGGGAGCGCATCCTTTTCTTCCGTGTTCTGTGTTCTTCATCTGAAGGTTCTGGTTAGCAACTGGTTTTACTGGGGAAGGCGTTTCAGGTGAGGGTTCTTGTTGTTGTTGGCATCCATTGTCTAGAGAGAGACAATGGAGTGCGCTTCCGGGGGTGAAGTCAAGCCACTGGAGAATCACAGCGCCTGCTGTGGCTGCAGAAACCGGTAACTCGTAACTGTTGCCCCACCCCTGTGTTGTTTTTGCTGTGTTAAGGGTACCAAAGTGACCTATCGGGGTGCAAGCCTGGGCACTGTGTATGGAGGTCCTGGGCTGCCCAGATGACAAGACCCCTCTCTGGGCTTCACAGATGTGGTCCAAAGGAAAGCAGAGCAATACATTTGACACCAGTTTGGCTGCAGGAGTTGCTGGAAAGAGATGTACAACTTGTCATCCAACCGTTTTGGGGGCTCCATTCCGGATTTGTGTAGAGTTTACTCCTTAGCCTTTTCTTCTCCTGAAGACGTCTCACAAGGCAGTGGGTACGAACCTTGCCTTGGGATTTAATTTCGCAGCCTTTCTCACAAATGAGTATGGCTTGTACCATTGATGAATTAATGCTTTATTTATTCAAGTCCATATGTTCCAACACATCTGTTCCTAAGGGCCACATCAAACAATTTGGTCTCTAGATTTTCAAAATTGCAAGTCTGTCTCGTTATTTATATTAAGGTGTTTTACACACTGTGTTTCAAAACAATCTTTACTCCTGTCAAGGATATTGTTGAAGATTTTCATTCTTTGTTTTGGTACCTTGTATGAATGCTGGACTCCCTGGAAAAGACCCTGATGTTGGGAAAGATTGCGGGCACAAGGAGATGGGGATGACAGAGATGGTTGGACCGTGTTCTTGAAGCTACTAACATGAGTTTGACCAAACTGCGGGAGGCAATGGAAGACAGTAATGCCTGGCGTGCTCTGGTCCATGGGGTCACAAAGAATCGGACACTACTAAACAACAACATGAATGCTGTACCTCTCATAAGTCTTTTTTGGCTTTGGTAAACTAATTTTGCTGATCAAAGCTGTTAAATAATTAAAAGAAGACAGTCTCAATGTTGTTATTTTAGCATTGTCCTTAGAAATCAACAAATTCCTGCCTGAAACATTTCTAATCATTAGCAACATATAGAATCCACCTTAAAAATGCTAGGTGCTTGCTCAGTTTTGAAAAGTCTCCATCCCACTCTAGAAACCAGTTTATGTTACTATTACTTTTGTGAAATCAGACAGTTCATAGATGGAGGTTTTATTTACAGATTCAACATTACTCTGTGTGCGTGTGTGTGTACACAGAAACAAGAAAGGTTCTTGTGACACCTTGAAGACTAACAATTTTATTAGGGCATAACATTCTGCAGACTAGAGTCCACTTCATCAGATGCATAAATGTTTTCAGGATACCCACTGCAACTGATAGTACCTTGCATTTGAATTCAGTGGAAAGAGAATTTCCTCATGTTAAGTATGCTGAGGAACCTGTTATGCTTATGTTCTGTCCTCAAATTCTCTGTATTTAGAGTTGCTTTTTACTATTTTATTTTTATTTAAACTATATACTGAAGTTTCTAAACTGTATAGGCCAAGCCTGCCCATGTGCCTGCCCATGTGGCTGTATTAGAGAACTATGTAATTCTGATCAGCTATGCTTTCACAAGCTGCCAAATTTAGACAAAACAAAGGCACCAGCTGTTGCAAGCTTGTTCTTAAATTGATAAGTATGAAAAATTTAAAGATGATTTTTGGTTATTGGGGAATAATAGATCCCATCACTTGGTCTTACTTTTTACAAGCATTGCTTTTGTCCTTGTGTGCAACTTGTGCACTGCTGAAGACCTGTGTGCCCTCAAGGAAGGCACATTGACTTTATTTGCTCTGTTTTGGACTTGCAAACTTGTGCTTAAACATAATTTCTACATTCATGATGCAGCTGCTAGCTGGCAGTTAGTTATTTGGCTCTGTGGTCGTATACAACTGTCAGACTACTGCTCATAAACTGGTCTCTCTTTTTTTGGTGCTTCACCTGTGTGTGTGTGTGTGTGTGTGTGCATGTGATGCTGTTTTAAACCATTTCTATACCACCTGTTTATCAGTGATTAAAGCAAGTATGGAAACAATGTTATTCATAGGCTGAGAAAAATACGATGAATCTAGATGAGCAGCGAGTTTCCCCAGTGGTCAGCAGCACATTACTGAGTTCAGAAGGTGCCAAAGAACAACTCATACAAGATTGTGAAGAATTGTGGAAACAAATGGAAGAGGTAATGAGCAATATCCTATTGATGAATATTGTTACAGCAGTGATGTATGTTGATGTGATGAATGAAGTTGCAGGAACAAATAACTAGCAATAATGTTGTTTTTTATTCCTCTATTTGCAATGTTTGTACATGTGCCTAAGCACACTGCAGACACCATCTTTAGAAAAAGTAAAATGCAGATAAAAGTAGAAAGAATTTTTAAATGGCTTTTGTGGATGCTAGTTCTCCCTTGTCTTTCATGTGTGATAAATGAAATGGAAAATTAAATAAATTAAATATAAGACCAAGCAAAACCTTCAGTCAACCACATCTAACCAGCACAGTTCCATTAATGAAAACTGGTCAGAAATTTATGAAAGACAAAAGGTGCAATGAGGAATGCAAGGAAAATAGAGGAAGAGACGTTATTGAAGACCATAAAGTCAGGGGCACCCTAAAATTGCTGAAAATTGCTTGGTGTCATCAGTTGTATTTCTAAGATATACAATCCAAAGTCAGTTATTCTTTAGGCCTCATTTATTTCAAAGGGAGAGAATTCCGTTAGTTCATAAATTCTGAAGTTGAAATCAAAGAGAACACAGTATAACTGGCTGGATGGTGAGTCTTCAGTATCTTGAGTTCTAATGCTTTTAAATGTTTGGAATTGTTGGTTGGTCTAAGGAAGGGAAAAACAAGCACAATGTAAACTTGTATAATTTTATTTCTCTCCTTTCTTTATAACCAAGTGTCAGAACAGATTAACACTTCAAGAAATAGAAACACTTTCAGATTCAGATCCCAAGGTAAGGATAACGTTTCAGAACTGTCAGTGAAAAAGCTTTCTGTGCATGGGGGACCAGATTTAAAACATTTCCAAGCCAGTTTTTTATGCATGTACACATTTATTTAGATATCTAGCCCACTTTATCTCAAAGATGCAACAGTGGCTTGAAGAAAACATGCTTTGGATTAATTAATTTTTTTTTAAAAATGGTTCAACAACCAGCTTAGCCATAACTACCAATGAAAAAAAATTCCGAAAAGATGCTGCTGTTTTTAATTTGAGTAAATAACCAAAGAAGAACTGGCACAAACTAGGGATTTACCAGTCCGGATAGCTTTCCTGCGGTCGCCTGCCATATGCTTTGTGCTATTGTACAAAGGCAATAGCATGCCCCTCTGCCCATATTATGCCATTGGTATTAACATACAGTCATATCTCGGGTTACGAATGCTGCAGGTTGAGCATTTTTGGGTTGCCGACTGCACCGAACCTGGAAGTACCGGAACAGGTTACTTCTGGGTTTCGGCGCATGCACAGAAGCGCAAAATGACATCACACGCATGCGCAGAAGGTATGCTTTTAAACATCAGGGCACAATATAAATCCATCATGACTAACAGCCATAAACATAGTTGACACAGCAATGCAACAGTTGTGTCAGCTAGTGACTGCTAATGTTTTGAACAGTACTTGTTGTGATACAGGCCTTTGCTCATACCACAACAGCTAAACATGTGCTAGAACTGTGTTTGGCCTTGTCTCCTCACTCCACCCTGGTTCTCACATGGCTGGTGATGGAAGGAAGTCTTGAACATGAGCTAAATGGAAACTTGGAGAGGGCTGCTGGAAACATAAGTGCATGATGCATTGTGATATATGTGAAATTGTATCATAGAATCTATGACTTTGAAACCTTTCCACTAACAATAAGTAGTGGAACTTATTCCATAATAAATCAATCAATCAATCAATCAATCAATCAATCAATCTTACAAAACCTTTCTCCTTTGCTAGAGGCATAGGCTGCTCCTTTGGTCCTTGCAATCCTGCACTTTCCTCCATGGAGAACCTCAGCCTGAAAAAGCACCACACAGTGCCACTGGCAGTGGCTGCCCCAGGTCAAGGAACAAAGGCAGCTCCTGGCACTGGGGAAGGTTCTGTGCCAGACATTATTCTCTGGTGCTTTTCTGTATCAGAATGTGGTGTTCTGCTCATGATGAATATTCTGTTAGAGAATGGGGTTGGGAAAGTGGTTGTATACCATTATTTGGCTAAATGTTCCAGTTTGTACTTCTAAGTGGTCTGCTCTTTATTCAAGTGTAATAAAACATTTTTAAAGTACCTTTCAACATTTGCTATGTATTACAGCTTTCCTTGTTAATGAAAAGGGTGAAGGCTCTTTCAGCGGAGCTTTACCAATGGCAGAAGAGAAAACCAGACGGTGAGGCTTTTAATCCAAATATTTTTCAGAATTTTAAAGCCAAGGGGTATGAAACCTTGAATGTTCAAAGTGTCCTGGTTTCTATGGAATGTATAATCTTACCACTTCTGTTATCTGTTGTGTACCATTCTCCGTATTTTTAGGCCTTCTCTGTGTTTCTTGATCAACTTCATGCTGTCACTCTTTTATTTTTTTCTTACTCTGTTGAAATCTATTCTTCCAAATGGCCTATCTTGACACTCCTGTAGTACAGCAGCAAATGACAACAATCTTTCAGAAATGATACACATGTTGTAGATGGAAAACATACAAATTTAGAGGTTTTTTAGGTTAGTAAATATTTGGAGCACCAGTCTTGTATTTGCAATATCTCAGATATCACATGCTTTTATATAATTGGGTATGGACTATCACTTACAATAACTGGTTGAAGATTAGTCTTGTTGCACACAGTGGACTTTGCAGTGCACTCTGCCTCCTATTTCTAATTATGGTCTATCCAAAAGAAACCAAGCATTTGTTGCAGCACCTACAATGCCAATCATTATTGATGAAAGTTAATATCAGGAATATGATTTTAATCCTGTGTAAATTGTAAGGAAGAATAATTCTGCATGAATAATGCATCCTGTAGATCATTTGGCAAATTCCTTAAAAAGAGAGCATGAGAGTCACAGTACTAGGAACCATGCTTCATGATTCAAAACATGATTCAAAACTTTGCGGCAACCAACATTGCAATATAATGGCTAAATTAGCAGGATTGATATTATTACAGGTGAATCTTAACAGCAACTTTAAGAACATGTGAAACCATTACCCAGGCTACAATCCCATATACAGTGGTACCTCGGGTTACGAACTTAATTCGTTCCAGAGGTCCGTTCTTAACCTGAGGCGTGCTTTCACTAATGGGGCCTCCTGCTGCCGCCTCGCTGCTGGCACGCGATTTCCATTCTCATCCTGGGGCAAAGTTCTCAACCCGAGGTACTACTTCCGGGTTAGCGGAGTTTGTAACCCGAAGTGTTTGTAACCCGAAGCGTTTGTAACCCAAGGTACCACTGTACTCTTAGCTTAATAGGACTTGCATCTGAATAGGCATGTTCAGGATTGTTTACATGTAATTCTAGAATGGAAAGTCCCATTAAAGCTTGTGGAGCTTAGTCCCAGGTAAGTGGGTGTAATGAGTATGGGTTGCTCGTGCGTAAGTTGCCGCCTCTCCTGGCTATGTTGCCTTGTTTAAACCTTTCTGTCTGGACAGCCCTTCACTTCGTGGCTGCCTCAGTCGCTAGCAGAATCCGTCAGTGGGCGTTTCTTAAACCTTTTCCAACATAAAAGTTGTTTGACGCCAAGTCTCCTCCTACTCTCCCTGCGCGGAAGCCTTCTGCGCAGGGAGGGTGTGGGTATCGGAGGACCCGTGCTCTCCCCGCTGGTGTCCGGTGAAGAGTCCTGGAGCCCTCTCGCCGATTCCCCCATCTGCCCCCCTTTATCTCTGGTGTTGCGCTGATTTGCTTCCCCATCTGCTGAGCTGCCTCTCTCCCTGCTGGGCCCTTCTCCAGCATCATTTGAGAGCCTCCCCTCCGCCTCTTGCTCCGATGTCAGTTCCCTGACAGTGGGTATAGCATAACAGTCTAAACAAATTAGGCTAAGCAAAGATAAGACGTAGTTAAACAGCAAATGTGAGATAAAGTGTAGTTATTTATCCAGTAATGACTTATACTTGTTTCAAAGTGTTGCAGAATTGTTACTGGGCTGCAAAGTATTACAACACAGCTCAAAATGTGCTTAATTCTTATGACGGACTATCTCTACATGGTTTAAATTGTGCTGATTTTGTGTTAGTGACTTCAGTATTGCTAGTGAGCACCTTATAAACCAAGGGTGGGGGCTCTGGCCTCCCAGGGGGTCTAAACTGACCCACAAGGAAATTTTCCCCAAACCACATCCACCCATCAACTGGCATAATTCATGATATCAACTGATGGGTGGGAAGTTAGAGTTAAATCCTGTGTTGGTTATGTGTACCTGTTCCCATCGGGGAAGATGTGCAGGCAGCCAAACAGCAGGATTCTATGGAAAACCCTTCCTGATTCAGGAAATGGTTTGCATTGAAACCCATGCTAAAATGAAGAAAACTTCATTTTAGCAGCACTTGCACCTGATGTCATTGTGATGTCAGGTGGGTGGTCCTACTCACCTGTCAAACTGAGCTTGCAAGGCCATTCCTCACAAGAACCTGGACTGTGGAGCCAAAAACATTCCCCATGTGATATAAACAAAAGGTCCAATATAAGGAAAGTTCTGCTACAAAACTTCACAAATATAATGCTCTGAACATGGAAGTTACGTCATCAAATGGGTTGTTAAAATATAGAATTTATTAGGCCTCAATCTACGGCTTGGCTATTTTAGTGCCCTTATGCACAGATAGTTGTGTGAACAATTGCTGGCAATGTCTGCATTTATTTCAGGCTGTCCAAGTAGACCCCAACTTAGAACAGGGCACCTCAGACCTGTGGCTTTTGACTGTGGTATTTTATGTTGTTCCCTACCAGTTACCCAAAAGGATCACCATATGTTACACAGCCTGTGGGCCCTGTGTCTCTAGATTTTAAGGATGCTGGTGTTTGCCAGAAGATTCAGCACTGGTTCGTGGACTGTGTCCTTGTGCATTACCTTTATGTCCTTCTAACATGGTGCTCACAGTGATATACATGGGCTTCTCAGGTGTTTTCCTGTCTAGTTCTTGAAACTTCTATAGCTTCAAAAATTATTTTACATCAGGTGCCTTTTAGGAGGTGTTTGGCCTAAAGGCAACATAGATATTCCCCAGCAATATTTAGTGGATTTTATTGACATTTCTAGGTTGTGCCAATGCTAACTTCTTCATATATTAAAATCTTCTGCTGAAAGCCTTAAATCTCTTGAGGACATCTCTGAAGGGCTGTGTCCATCTGTTTATCCATTCAGCCTTGAATGTAAGCATTTTTCCATCATTGTTTTTTGCTAAGCCTATTTCTGGCTTTGAAGTTTCCACAAAAAGGTTACATTTGTAACTTCCAATATAATATCATTATACGCTAAGCCTGTAAAACATAACTTTTGTAAATTTTCTGTGCATTGATTTTTCTACTTTCAACATTTCATTAATATTTTCCATCAAGCATCTTTCTTTCAGTACATTTGATAAACTAAAGAGATAGCTCAATCAGTAGAGTATGAAACTTAGGGTCCTGAGTTCAAGCCTCAAATTGGGCAAAAAGATTCCTGCTTTGTAGTGGGTTGGACTAGATGACCCTTCCAACTCTATTTCATAGTATTTATTTCATAAAATCGTAAACAGTACAGCTTCCTGAGAGCAAGCCTACCAGGCAGAAGGCATAGTGGTGGACGAACTTCTGGTATAGCACTGGTGGGCAAAAGGTGCTGTTGGTGGGGATTGTAAATCCTTCTCTCCCCCACACCTTTGAGGTTTTTAAGTGTATATTTTGTTTTTTAAAAAAGGATTTTCCTTTTCACTGGGAGAAATGGGAAAGTGTGTCCACCTTCCCTCCAAATATTGCTAGAATGCCATTTTTGCTCTTAGTTTTGCCCTATTTGCTGTTGTAGCGCTTACCTTTTTGCTGTTGCTGTACGGATGTCTTCACAACCAGACCTCTCTCTGCAAGAATAGATCTCTCTCTCTCTCTCTCTCTCTCTCTCTCTCTCTCTCTCTCCACCTACAGAGAGGGAGCTGTGCAGAGTTCAGTAGCCCCTAGGGCACCCTTCCTGCAACCATAGGATTGTAGCCTTCAATAGGTCAATGTAGGCTGCTGGTTGGTCTTAAAGTGGTTTGGATTCACTAATAAGTTTTCTATGAGATGCTGCTTGCTGTTTATAGAATTCATTCTGTGTGGACTTCTGCTCACTCTGTAATATGTTATGTGTAGTAATCATAGCATTGTGTCTAATGCTGATTGTTTCACTCAAAGAAATGAGATTTGCGAATATGTGTTGTTTTTAAAAGTATGGCAACTTGTTGTGTTTTTCAGTACTTCCCGTGAATCCAGACGTTCTGACAGCATTAGGAAGACACCAGGTATGTCTATTAAATTATGGTGAGCTGGTTGTAACATCTTGCAAGTATGAGTCAGACAATTAGATATACAGGTAACTCACATCTTAACGTTTATTTTACTTACGTGATTGCAGCTTTGTGCGGGTGGGGGGGTTAGATAAATAAATAAATGGAGAGCAGGGGAAACCCACTCTCCATATATTTATTTCCCCCTCCCCCACCTGTGCAAAGCTGTGGTTGAAGGCTTACCTGGCAGTGCAAGGGCTCTGTCAGCATCCCACGTACAGGGCTTTGGGAAGGTGGCAGGACCTTTGCACCACCTCCCTAGAGCCGGGTACACAGCCCTCCACCTTGTGGGGGGGGGGAGGCGGTTCTGGGGTTCCTGGCTTTATGTGTTTTTGTGGATACCTCTGGAACCAAACCCTCGTGTAAGATGCAAGTTACCTGTACACTCAACTAGCTTTCCCTAAGATTTATATACTGTTATGTACTGAAGTTCTCACCCTGGGCCAGCAGGGGGATACTGTAGATAGTTTTCACTCAGGTCCACATATGCAAATAAGGGATCTAAAGTGACGTTCAGTGATTGGATAGTTACAGAAAGTGGTTACTGTTGCGTTGTAGTGGAGCTCTATATAAGCAGGCTGGCTGAACCCTTCAGTTCTGTTCTGTTCTGGCCTATGAATAAACAAGAGCTGTTTGAAGAATCGCTGTGTAGTCTGATATGTTCACCCACAACTTGACATATACCACCCTTCATCTGCAGATCTCAGGGCAGTTCACAACATAAAAATACAGGATAAAAAATTCTGAATAAACATTAGGAAGATTTTTTTGACAATAAGAGCTGTTTGACAGTGGAATGGACTTCCTCTGAAGGTAGTGGACTCTTCTTCATTGAAGGTTTTTAAACAGAGCTTGGATGGCCATCTGCCAGGGATTTTTTAGCTGTGATTCCTGCATTGGATGGGGTTGGACTAGACGACCCTTGGGGTCACTTCCAACTCTACAATTTTATGATTCTATATGTCCCAAATTCACCTAATGTTAGGTCTGTACAGCTTGTGACTCATCATCCTGACCATTAGCTGTGACAACTGTCCTGTCATTTAGGTAAGCAGCATAAATTGGAAGTTCTACCAAGGCACTAGTAGCTACAACATGCCGATTGTGAATTACATTTCACTCAGTTATGTTTAGGCCTGCCTAAAACATCTTAACTAAGTTATACGTTTGACATCAGTCCATAATACTCCTCTAAGTTTTATAGCAATAGCATCTGCAAATATTACTCTTTAATTCTTCCAGATCTGGGGCTAACAAGGAAACCTAGAATGTGTTAGTGATAGGATTTCAATATAAGGGTTGAAGAATTGCTATGCAACATTAGCTGGGAAGATTATTGTGGCTCCTCTGCTAAAATAAGCAATTATACTGTACCTAATAAATGAATTCACATTCAAATTATAAAGTTTTTGGTTTAAAAACAACTTCTTTGCCTTCCTTTCTCTGGATTTGGTTACTTCTCAGCAATTTTATTCCACCTCTCATTAGAAAGGTCATGGAAGCAGACATGCTAATACATATTTTGTTTCAACAAAATGACTGGCTAACATCTTTGCATTGAGAAAATGTTGCACCTCTTATATCATGTTTGATTTGACATTCTGCTTTCTGGACAATTGGCTAAAAAAATCTCAAGTTCTCATTCTCGTGTTTGTGTGTAGAATTGACTCCACGATAAGAGAAGCATTAACATTTTTATTATCAAGATACATCTGAAATCTGTAAAATTGTACAAAAGGCATATAGATCATAATGTTTTTAATTGATTTTTATGAAAACAACTGACACTGCTCTGCTTAACCCTATGTAACCCTACGTCCACTGAGGGACACATAGTGTTAGGTGCTAATCAGTCTGCATGGCCCTATGGATCAAGATTGCTTGGTATGTCGTTTCGTAAATTATAAATCACACTACATGATCCAGCACATTCATTTTTACTGAGAATTTAACAAGGATGTTGCATCTGAAAAAGAGAATTTAAATAGTCCTGGAAAATTTGTTAAAAATAGATTAGAGCCTTCATTTTGTACAGTTGTATACATTTTATTTTCTCAAGTCCCAACGCTTGGAAATTGAAATGTGCAATCTAAACTATAAGCACTCTTGTGCATCACAGAGAAGACTGGTCTAGGATAGTGATTTCCAAAGTTTCTACTTTTCCTATCAATTTTGTCTCCTAATGTGTCATGAAACTACTGCATCTACAGAGCATTTTAAGACATATGAGGCACTGGTCAATTTAGTGAGCTACAACATTGGCTCATATTGACTGGTATTAGGGCATCTTTTACATTTGAGAAGATAACTCAATAATGATGAATAAGCTACTGTTGTGTTTGTGACTTATCAGGTCACTGATATGTATTAGGTTCTGTGTCTTACATGTTAAACGATGAACAGTTATGACTTACACCAACCTTCCTCAACCTAGTATGGCCATGCTGGATGGGGTTGATTGGAATCATGGTCTTAAATGTCTGGAGAGAGCAGGTTAGAAAAGGTTGATGTATGCATATACAGATTTTCCCTACAAAGCCTTCAAGAGAAGTAGTAGTTAGTATCCTACTAACTCATCCTATCTTGGCAAAGATTGCCACTAGCACAATAGGCCTTCTTCCCCCATCCTGTGCCCTCCCCAGATATGTTCTGGAGGGTTGGGGGAGCCCACAGAACAGATTTAGGGGGAATGCAGGGATAGGGTAAGCAGGAAATCCTCTTGTGCTAGCAGTAATCCTTGCACTGAATACAACCCATGGTGCTAATGATGCAGAACGACAACTAGTGCATGGAGAAGAAATCCCTTCTACCCAGTCCTCCTGGAGTTCTAAAAGATTATTCTGTGAGCACTCCACTTTTCAGAGAAGCTTGTCTGCCATTTCTGATCTTTTCACCAAGGAACTGCTCAGAAGATTCCAAGAAACCACAAAGTTCCCTGGAATAAGAGTTTGAAAATCACTTACAAAGCTATGTATTTATTTTACCTGTTTGCTGATTCGTTTTCCTATTCATGTGAAAAAGATGGATGAGTACCTACTTTTCTGTGTTCGTATTTAAGCATACAGATAGTATAGTACTGAAATATAAGGCATACAAATGCACAGAGCACCACAGTGCATATATTTTTAAAGTACAGTAACGAAGAACTACATTTCTATAAAGAGCACACTTATCTTTTCAGCTGCAGGAAGTAGACCAGGATCTTGAAATGGTGCTATCAACAATTCAAGCAAAGAACGAAAAATTGAAGCAAGACTTAGTAAGGTATGTGCTGGATTCAGTATTATCCTGGAACCGATTTGGCAGTTCTACAAAACTAATGTGTATTTGTCTACTGTTTTCCCCCACATCTGTTTAAAGGGAACAGCAATGGTTGGAGGAACAGCAGCAGCTAATGGACGGCCTCAATCAAACAGAGGAAGAAAATCGCAATCAAGTTGTAGAGTTTTCTGAAGAAAGGTATTCATAATGTTTTGCAGTTTTAGGAAGGGGAAGCTATAGAAATTAGAATCATTCTACTAAGCAAATTGCATAATTAAAGTCTTTGGTGTGGATAATAATTTTTGTTTGCAAGTTTATCACTTTTTAAAAAAAGACTATTGCAATTAACCTTTTTTTTTTTTTAACACCTTAGAGCCTTTCAAGAAATCAAAACCAGAATGCTGAAAATAAAACCGTATAAGGATAAGATCTTGACTGCTCTGGGCGAGTTCCTTGAAGAACATTTTCCTCTCCCTGATGATGGAACTACAAGAAAGAAAAGAGTATGGTCATTTTCACATTAATATTAAGCTAAGATGTTTCTGATGTGGGTGGCGTTGTGGTCTAAACTACTGGGCCTCTTGGGCTTGCCAATCAGAAGGTCAGCGGTTCAAATCCCTGCAATGGAGTGGGCGCCCGTTGCTCTGTCCCAGTTCCTGCCAACCTAGCAGTTCGTAAGCACGTCAAAGTGCAAGTAGATAAATAGGTACTGCTGTGGCAGGAAGGTAAACAGTGTTTCCGTGCACTCTGGTTTCTGTCACAGTGTTCTGCTGCTCCAGAAGTGGTTTAGTCATGCTGGCCACATGAGCTGGAAAGCTGTCTGTGGGCAAATGCCAGCTCCCTCAGCCTGAAAGCGAGATGAGCGCCGCAACCCCATAGTCGCCTTTGACTGGACTTAACTGTCCAGGGGTCCTTTACTTTTACCTTTTTATACTGTCATAATTAAAAGCAATAATGAAAGTTCAAATGCTGTGCTTTTAATTCAGCTTTAATGCCCCAGCAGTCCCATTCTGATATATAATTGAAATCATTGCTGTCTGAAGCCCTGCTGTCGCTAGATGCACTCACACAATTTTTGAGCTCACCTTCAATCTCTGAGCCTGATTCTCCTAGCCTAAATTTTCCCAAATTGCCCACCTTCTACTCTTTCGGTATCCCTGGTTTTAGCCATTTCTCCATTCTTAACTTCCTTCTTTTCAGTTCCCTATGCTTCTCCCCTTTGTGGTGTCAGTTTCCCTCTCCCCTTTAAGTCTTGCAGGCCATAGAAACTAGTGCGTCTCTACATCCTTCTTAAAACTCTTGCTAGGTTGTGGTATCTACAGTCCCCTTCCGAGATATAATTGAGAGCAGAGTGCTTGCTATACCCCCCTGGTGGCCATAGCTGGCAAAGCTTTTGAAGTCAGCCTTTCTATTTTCACTTTAAAGATTGTACAACTGGGCCTGTGCAATTTTGGTTTCTATAGTGTTTTAAGAAAGATGGATATTTATAGTTATATAAAATAAATACTGAGCATTCATCTCATACCCACTTAGATATTTTCCTGAAAGAAATTGTATCCTTTTGTAGTAAGCTGAAACTTGTGTCTGAGGAAAGATGCATATTTATATTTGCTTTGGAAAATGATTTTAAGCTACCTGGTTAACTCAACAGTGGAATGCAAATATAATTTAAAAGCAGCAAAAATTAGGCTAATAAAGGGGAGAAACGGGAACCTGACAACACGGAGAATCTTTGTCTTCCTCCCATACATTTACAAATGATCATCAATATCCATTTGTAAATGACAGATGAAATTGCCAGGATTGGAGGATGCCAAGTACTTGTAAACTGCCCAGTGAACTTCTGTTGTTGGGCGGTGCGTACTGAATGTAAATAATCAAGTACTTCAAAATGAAAGGGCTAAAAAATAAGTGGTGCATACAACAATCACAATTTTGTGGATGTGATCCTTGTGTTTTGTAATGCTGTTGTGTCACATTTGCATATCATGCAGAACCATGGTTTAGCATTGTATGTGCAAGCAGGAACTGGCCTATGTGAGACTCAAGGTTCTACCCACAGTGTGGAGGAGGACTTTGACAGTTTCTGCTTTTGTTTTCACTGAATCTCTGCTTGTTGTTGTATTCAAACCAAGGATCATGGCTTTTTTTTTTTTTTAAAGCAATTTATTAAATTTTACAATAAAAATAGACAAGATAAACAATGTAACATCGGTCTTAACATATTTTCACATTTTCTTTGGACTTCCTCACATCTCCCGCTCCCATTTTCATCGTTGAAACATTTTGTCAGCAATTTATCATCTTATTTAAAATCTTATATCCCTTCTATATTTCATAATCATATAATTCTCAAAAGGAGCTAAATTTTCACAGTCTTACTTAATTTCTTAAAAAAACTTCTAAATTTAGTGGTGCTCAGTTGTTTTAGTCTAGCATCTTATTTAGCATTCACTCAAATTACAATGTTTTTGTAAATAGTTCTTAAATTTCTTCCAATCCTCCTCAATCCTCTCTCAAACCAAGGATCATGGCTTATTACAGTCTCTGGTTAATTTAACACGTCAGCTAGAGTAATCATGGTTTCAATATGGCTCGTTGTAAAACTGAGCCAGTTTGTTACGAACCACAGTTCCCGGTTTGCAGACACCAAGAAACCACGATTAATTGAAACCGAAGGTAAACACTGCTGAAGTCCTTCTGATCACACAGGAAAGGGAAGTAAAGAGCCCATGGCTTGGACAGATTTGTTTCAGCTCATGCACATCACACTAAACAATTCTTTACTGCAGGATAGAAAACTTTCTCTTGTGTGTATCCTTCTGAGGGTTGCATGCCAGTGAGTGTGACCAGAGGTAAAATGGGCAGGGCCAGAGCCAAGAGTGGATGGAGCAACAGGTGTGACTCTCATATGTATATAGTCGGCTATATTCCAGTTATGCAAAGGTCTGAGTTTCCAGCACACCCTTCATCCAAGCAAATAAGTTCAAAGATGCATTCCAGCCAGGAAGAAACACTGCGGAAGGTGTGGAGAGGGACTGTCACCTGGGAAGGAGGTTGTAACCTGGGGAGAGGTTTGGAGCCTGAGGTTCCCAGCCCTGGTTTAGTGTGATGTACTGTGCTATTGTAAATTGTTGCAAGTCCGTGCATGTAAACAGACTTTTGTATTTTTGTGACCTGGTGAATGAGGAACTGTGAATGTAGATCAGATGTCCATTTACATGCGCCATTTGAGTGAGGATGCATCCTTATTTAATCACTTATCACATTCAAATGCGCAATCTCACTGACATTCTTGCTCAACTACTTTTGCACAAATTCATTTTTTCAAGTCCAAAAGAAGAGAAATGCATTCAAAACAACTTATCTTTAAAACTTCCCTTCCTTTGTTAAAATGCATGCCTTAAATATGACATAGATCTTTTGTTTTGTTTCCTGTAGCATTCATCTAAAGAGCCAGATGTACAACTAATATCATTACATGAAATTTTAGAGGTAAGAACACTTGTTGTGTTTGCTGCAGGTAAAGACTGGGATGGATAAATAGCTAAATAATTACTCCAGGGATTGGTGAATAGTTTGGTCATGCTGTTTTGGGGCCCAGATGCGACCCATAGGGCCTCCTCATCTTGCCTGAAACTTCCCCTCCCCCCTACTTAACTCCCACCCGTGCTACAGTTGGGGCTGATAGGAGTCCAACAACATCTGGAGGGCCACAGGCTAGCCAATCATGCCCTATTGTCTTCTGGGTCCAATTCCCAATGGCTATTATGACCTTTGGAAAACTAAATGGATTGAGCTCAACGTACATGGAAAACTGCCTTCCATCTTATTCCATCTTATTCTTCCATCTTGCTCTCTACTTGAGCACAGACACCTAAATGCAAAACCAGCCTTAGACAAAGGTATTTTCCTGGCCCCTAGTGAAGAGCAACTTTTTGTGTGGAATCCCCTTGGGCTAGATGATAACAATGGGCCCAGCACAGGCATGTCTAGTTATGCACAGTAGCAACAGAAAGGAAGCTGTCTGCAACCCTTGAGTGCATTTGCATTAACTCAGGAACAAAAGGATGCACTAAACTGGGATTCTGTGCATCGCAGAGGGTCAGACTAGATGGCGCTTGGGATCCCTTCCAATTCTACAGTTCTCTTCTCTGAAAGTGAAGGCTTTGTTCAAACTCATCTCTGCTTGTGCAGGTAGCATGAAACCATAGTTTAGCATTGCATGCACATGCAGCCACTATGTCTGGCCGATCAAAGCTAACATTGTTTTCTAAATGTCATTCTCATTTTCAGAGCCTTATCCACAAATTTAGTAACACACCACATGATCCATATGTATCAATCACCACTTCATTCTGGGCTCCTTATATTGAACTTCTGCTGCGAAATGGCATTGCATTAAGACATCCAGAAGATCCAAACAGAATACGTCTAGAAAATTTCACTAATAGCAATATATAGTAAGATGGAAGTCATCGCCTGATCAGTAAAATAAAGTTAATTAGAAGGGGTGTAGCTGCTTGCTTCAGCTTGAGAAGATAGCACTTCTGCTGCTACAGATCTTTCATCCAGGTTCTCATAATATTTCTGTAATGTTGGAACTACAGCGCTCTATTGCAGTGTGAGATTTTAATTAATTCTTTGTTACTTTTACTACTATTAGCAAATAATATTTTATCCTGAAAACTATCCAGACCATTAAAATAAGAGACAAACCTAAGATTATAGGTGTATTTTAGACTGATGGTTCATTTGCCTGTAGCTTTCCAACTAACTTCTTTTCCATCAACTCTCGGACTCTAGCATCACCTTAAGAGAATGCTGAAATAGAAAAAACGGTATTTATTCCTGGGATGGTATGCTGAGAAAAAGAAAACAGAATTTTGTATTTCCAAGTCACCAGGGCAATTCTGTGAAAGAAAGGCAAGGGAAACCTTTTGGAGATCTGCACTCAGAATTTGTAAGATAATCTGTTTCAGAGTTACTTTTACCACCTTGCTGTCTGCCCCCCCCCTTCCCCACCCCCAAGTCCAAGACCTTTGCAAGAGTGAACCTTTAGTATTGTTTCCATGGAAGTGGTCTATGATGAAATTGTTGAGCCAGATTTGCCTTTTAAATAAATTAAGTCGGAAATATTCAAAGATTGCAATCAATTAATTTCAGGTCTCTTCCAGCTCCAGCTACTTTAGTAATAGTAGTAGATATTTATTTATACCCCACTTTTTTCCTTGACATAAACTCAAGTCACCTTACAGATAAAAATAAGAACAGCTGAAAACATAGAAAAGAAGCAATTATTTTTTAAAAATTAAACATTTTTAAAATTAAACACACACACTTTAAAAATAATAATATTAAAAACATAATTGCAATAAGCAGCACAGCACCAGCCCTTTCTTAGAGCCAGTTGAAGTTTCTGAGCACTTTTCAAAGGCGGCCTCACATAGAAAGCATTGTTACAGTAATCCAAAGGGAATGTAACTATGGAGTGCGTCACTAGCCAAATCACTTTCAGGGTCTCCAGAGGCTGACATCTTCCATTCCCTTTTCATTTGATATAAGTGCCCACAACTATGTGTGTTTCCAAGATATATGGTTCAGAATTGTCTCACAATTTGAGTTCTGGACATAAAATACGGGAAGTCGTATTCAACACACTATCAAAAATTTGTCTGAATTGAAACTGTTTCTAGCTTTCCTTTCTACTTGGAAGTACCAGCATTCCTTGGCTAAAAGGATTTTTTCAGTGGAACTAATGTCAGCACCTGCTTTCCCCCACCCCAGCCTGTCCGAAGCTGTCCAATATGGTAACCAGGTACTCTTGTAAAGTGCTGGTCTCTTTTATACTGGTACTGCTTGGTACCTCCTACACTGGTACAAAAAAACAACAACTTGAGCAGGACAGCTGAACTGTGCAAGACCTTCGGTAAAGAATCAGCCTTGGTGTATTTGCTCCAGAGAGCTAGCAAATAACCACACCATTGTTTCAGTTGAATTATTTATTTATGAAAAGAGTAAATGTTCAAAGGTAATAAATGCCAACATGAATTTACTTAGAAACAACAAAAACAACTTTGCAGCTTGAAATGCCATTACAGGAACATACAGAATAGAGAGGGTTAATAGTACATTACACCGGTTGACCCACCCACACGTTGCTGGCACAAATACTTAATACAGCAGAGATAGAGGGGAGAGGACAAATGTAGAGAGTTGCCTAGGATGGAATTATGAGGTGGTACATTCTTAAAGACCCAACTTTTGCAGTGGAGAAAGTGGAAGAAGTAGAAAAGTGGTTGAAGGAAGTTATACGTAAAGTAGTAGTTTTTCCTGCCTTCTGGGTGTCAGAGGTGAGTGAGATTTGGAAAATATAAGAGATAGCAAGAAGGTAGAAGTGGGTGGGATGTTTTTTAATGTATTCCCCCCCCTTTGTTTTATTGTATCTGTGTTGGTATTTTTTGGTTGGTTGTAAGTCGCTTTGGGTTGACTTGGGCAAGATAAAGCAACTAACAAATTTAATAATTAATTAATTAATTAATAAAAATGTTGAGTCACGATAGTTGCCTGCTGTGCATTGGAAGCAAATTGGAGGAGAAAAAGAACTGAGTTTCTTGACTTACATGAAAGATATAACATCTCAAATGGTGTAGGAGTCTGCAGTGGGGATGGTTCTGACGTCTTTGCGGATTTGGCAGAACTCAATGGCCCCATGCACCAATGGAGATGGCCTGTGTTTACCTGTGGGACCAAAATCATCAACCAAAAACCTGGAGAGCCAGACAAATGCCTGCTTTCGGAAACTAGTTTGTTATTTTAACATGGGTTCCTTTGAACTCATTTAATCTGGTAAGACAACAGATTCCGCCCCGCCCCCCGCCCCCAAACTTGCAGGTATTTTCCCTAAGGAAAGTAACAAACAGGTGCAAGGGAATGTGGGGGCAAGAAAAGGATCTAGCTAAAACTTATGTGGAGGAAAGAAAGTCAGCTCCTGCAGTCTGTCACAGGGACAGAACATCTGAAATAGTGTGAAGCAGATGTCTTTAGGAAGCATCGCCAAAAGCTGAACAAGTTGGGGGTGCTGTGTGTACCCAGTAATAGGAAAAATGCAGGCAACCTTACCCTGAATCTGAAATGACCTTTTCACAGAGGTCCAGAATTGTACATTATGAAACTACCCATAATTATAATCAGCCGTAGTTACAAGAAGTTCTTTGTTCTGTAAAAGTTTAAAATTCTGTATTTTACAAAATTTATTATGTTGAATGAAATTGAATCCTGCCTTCTCTTTTTGGCAACCAACACTGTTTGCAGGTGCTTCCAAATGAGCTTTAGGGTTACAGTAAGCCAAGAAAAATGTAATTTTGGTGGTATTTCTATTGTAATTTAGAACTCATTTAAATGAGTTGCTGGAAGCTGTTCCTTGCAGACATACTTTGAATGCAAATTAATCTAGATAACTATTTCAGGGTCCTTGATAAATATGAGTGGCAACTTGAGACCTTTACTATTTATAATAAATCATTTCCTCTTCAATCAGTTTCTCAGGTTTCCCCAGTGTTATAATATGCTTTTATTTTGCTAAGGGAGCCTAGGGGGATTCTGGCTGGTTGGCAAGGAGTTAAGCCGTTAGCCATTTGGTGAAATGATCGTCCAGCAGCAGCATTGCCAAAATTCTAAATAAGCCACAAAAAATTCAAGTTTGGAAAAACAACCCCATTATATATATAAAAAAGAATTGATACTTCCTGGGGCACATTTTTTTACCTATGTCTTCACTGCCAGCTGATTTTTTGTGGCTTTTGCAAAAATTTGTGCCTCTAAATTACTATATCATCAGTTGTACCTAAACTGAAGGTATTATTAACATATATACACATGTATCTATGTAATGTGATGCTCGGGCCTGTGGAAGCAAAACCTGTCAGTTGAGTTTCTCCATTAAAAAAAGCAAAAGAGCAGTTCCTAGCTCTTTGACAGCAGTGTGCCAATTACCTAGCCCCCAACACAAAAGTGGAGCATGACTTTGTTTGGGTAGCTTCTGTTTCAAACATTCGAAGCTGCCTGATAGTTAGATTGTGGTAGTGGCCCAAAAGGCCATAATGAATGTGATAATGTGAACCCCTAGAAATCCTTGAATATGCCTCTAATAGAGACGTTGTGGTAACCTGTTGCTTTAAGAAACATGATTTTTCAAGATGCCGTCCCCCACTGGGACAGAAGGACAGCTAATAGGTAAATCACAAAGATACAGTTTATAAGCTAGAACATAAGTTAATACATGGTGCAAATGGCTACACGTAACACAGGTTCCCAACATACATACTCACACAATGTAACAGATCACTGTGAGAATCAAAGTTTAGTTAGCAACGCTTATTGCGCATGTGTATTAAACATGAGGTAATGAGGTATATGATTGGTGGAAATTGAAATGCTTTGTTTGAAACTTATAAATACTCCTGCCCAGGACCTTTGGGCGGGGTTGCAGTTTTGTGAAAAGATTTGACTGTAACCTATTGCTTTGCAATAAACAACAATGGACTCCTAACTCCTCTAGTCTCTGAGTTTTATTGGCTTAACTCAGAAGATAAGCCATTTTTGGCTTACAACAAGATGACTGTTCAGCTATCTGTTCTGCCATTGCCTACTCTTTCACTTCACCTCTTACCTGATACCTTTTCAAGGGAGATTAAACGTGAGACCTTTTGCACATAAAGCATGAGCTCTACAGAGCTATGGCCCCACTCCAAAAGTTTGAGGTGCCCTGAAAGGTGGGTTTTTAACCCATAGCCCCACAGGCAAGAGTTGAGCGCATGGGTGGCAACTAAAACCATTGGACTATATAAGCACCTGTCTCTCTCTTGATGCCCATCATCAGACCTTTGTCATTTTAATTGTGAACAGCTTGCCTTGCCCCTACCAAAAGGCCTGATCTCATCTCTATCACTGTAAGTACCGTAGCAATACTGCCAGCAGGTCCCTATTCTCAGCTTGAAATATTTTGCGACTGGGCTGGGCTGGTTCCTGCTTGCCACAACTTTTTAACTTGATCAAAGGCCTTTATATATGGTAGGGATCTGGCAGACTCATGAACCAATTTGAAACATTAGTCTAGAAATAAAGGAATAACAGAATAGCCATGCACGTTATAATCTCCATCAACATTTCTCACGAAACGAGTTCTCATGCAATTGTGTCTTCTGGGAAAAACAAGGTTAAGTGAATTCTTCTCACACACACACACACACACACACACACACACACACACATCATCATATATACAAATGGCAGATTCAGTACTCTGAGTGCCACTCCTTACTTAGCTAAAATGGCACTATCCACATGCATGCACACGCACATGAGGAAACATGAGCAGGCAACAACAACAAAACCCTAAGATGGGAATGTCTGCTTTTAAAACAGATGCATATTTTCAACATTAATCTTAAACCAAAATAACGCAAGAGGCATTTAAGAGGTAGGGATTTTCAAATATTTTGGGCTAAAAATATAAACCCATAACAATCCTCAGCAATCTTTTGAGGTAAAATATCTTCTGTGTTCTTACAGCAAATAATAGCTTTTTCATATTTTTCTTTTAAAAAACAACTTCTCAGCTCTCTAAGACTTCTTTTGCTGTCAAATCAAATGAAAGGAGGCACTGGTACAGTACTGTAAAAACCCACAGTTTTGAATTTTAAGACTAATCTCTATTTCATTTGAAATTACTCCTTCACATTTTTCTTCTTCATACATAAACAAAATGTGCCATGAGGAAATCATAGATCCAGGTATTTTATAATGACCTCCTGTGCCTTATCCATTGTGTCCACAGAAGTGGGGTGAGGAGAAGAGCTGAGAGCACATCAGTCTGGGGACAAACAGCACACAGCCTTGTTAGCTGCCACAGAGGGCCCCAATCTAGTTGGGCCTAGCTGCACATTTGGAAATCTTAGATCATCTTGGGGGCAGCACAACCAGTTCATTTCACTGAAGAAAAACTAGAAATGTTCAGAGCTCCTTTCCCAAAAAACAGGCAAAACACTTACACACCACTAAGCAAATAAAACACAGACCAAAAAGCAGCAGCCAACCCCCGACCAAATAATCACTAAAGAGTGAGAGAGAAAATCTCAATTAAAAAATAAAAATTAGGGGTAAGAAGCCTGTGCAGGCACTACTCTGAGGACACTGATGCCAGTAGTTACAGCTTCTGTTACAGTGGTACCTCTGGTTACGAACTTAATTTGTTCCGGAGGTCCGTTCTTAACCTGAAACCGTTCTTAACCTGCGGTACCACTTTAGCTAATGGGGGCCTCCCACTGCCGCTGTGCCGCCGCTGTGCAATTTCTGTTCTCATCTTGAGGTAAAGTTCTTAAGTGGAGGTACTACTTCCAGGTTAGCGGCGTCTGTAACCCAAAGTGTTTGTAACCCGAGGTACCACTGTACTTTGGTAAAAATCAGGTTACAATAGCCTGACATCTCCCTGAAGGGTTGTCTGGAAAACTGTATTACAAAATGCAGAGAACTGTGAGGTTTCATGGGGAGACTGTGGGAGATTTGCAGTCAAACCTAACAATGCTAGTTGGTGTGTGAAGGGGTTAAGGACCACAGAGTTCTAAATTGCTAGAGCAGACTATGATGCCACATCTGCTCTTCTCCAAAGAGGAGGAAGTAAGGCTTGCTGCCTGTTCCTTTCTCTCACCCTCCACTTCTCCCTTCTGCTGCACATGAAGGAGACAGTCATGCCTCAACTGAACTCTCTGCTTAGATAGGTATCTGAGGCTACCTTGCTTTATATTTTTCAACTAAGAAAATTTACCTGCATTTTATCGTTGCTTCAAAGGAATGTGCAAGTCTGAGACCTAGTAACTGTAAGTAAATTATTTTAAACTTACCTTGTAGTCTGTGGTCTGTTTTATTTAAAAAAACACAACAGAAAGGGGGCCAGCTGCTGTAAGGAGCTGAAGCATGATGAAAAGAAGGTTTAAAAACCCTATTCCTATGCTTCATTAAAGCTGTCTAATAATGGGATTTAAACTCAGTTACTGGGGCTCTTTATGTGCAAGCCCTTTGTTATAAAAACAGGCACAAGTTGCTTTTCTTTTGTGTTAACCCACACACATGGGCCTGTATCAGATCAAATACAATTAATATATCCTCTTACTAATAGCCATCAGAAACCACTCCCACTGTTGTCCCATCCCATCACAAGAAGGGGACATCAGAGTTACCTGTGCTTTTTGTGTGGTTTATATCATACACTCTCACTGTGCTAACTGGAACCTGATTTGAAGGTTAATTTGCTAACAAAGCACAGGATTCCATAATGTCAATTTTCCCATTGAATGAACCTGCAGCCATGGGTGTAGCCAGTATTTTTGTTAGTGGGGGGCAGGCTTTAATTGGGGGGGTACAGTACCTGATTTGTATTGATTTGGGGGAGGCAGCTGCTCCCCTGGCCATACAAACAGGAAAATGACACCTCACCTCAAATGAAAGGCTGATTTGCAAAGCCGTCTGCCCGAGATGGGAATTTAAGAGGTGATTCATGGTATTTTCACATGGAAACACTTATCAAATCAGAAACTCTCTTGAAGAAACTGAGGCAGTACAAACCTGTGAGAAGTCTCATCTCTTGAGTAAGAGAATGTTTAAAGTGGCAATCTCCAAGGTTTGAGAATGGCCTAACACACACTTAAAAGTGAAATTAAATTATAGTGGTGGGATTATTTTTCCTTCCATTGGGCTCCCCACCTCTTATTAACTGGATCTGCAGCTCCAGAATAATTCTGTAGTCATCATAAACAATAGATTCTCAAATAATAAGCAGCTGCTAAAAATATATTATTCCTTTTACATCGGAACAGGAGATTGCATTCCATCCTGTTAGATGATGACCTGTCCTCAGCCATCCACACGCTTGTAACCTGAGAGGCTGCCTTAGTCTCTTGATCCAGACTGTCCCAGGATAGTTCTGTTCTGCAGGAACTCTAGAATTGCCAATTTCATTGTCTTTTTCAAAATACAGGTTTTCTTGGCGGATGCTGGTTCTTTAAAGATGACAAATAGCATGGTTGGTAATGAAAATGTCAGCTAACAGACAATTGTTTAACCTTCTGTAGCTTTTTGTGGATACAGGCAGCGCTGCACTACCCTCCCCATACGCACCTGCCCCTCCTAATTCCTGGAATCCTGTGGTTGCTTGCTTGAAATAAAGGCACTTTTCTCTTATATCTGCATCATTAACTGGAAGTTAATAGGGCTTACTTCAGATTAAAGACGTGTAGAATTGAACATGTTGCTGGAAAAAGCTCGCCTGCCTCCTGATTACCCAAAATACACTTTGCACCTTCTCTATCCCGGCCATATTTGTTTTATATAGTCTGAAGAGTGGTTGCTGTTGTTATATTAATTTATGAATCACCTCTCACATAAGTCTCAAGGCAATTTACATTCATACGATAGGAACAAAACAAAGAAGGGTTTTAAAACAATAATAACAACCACGGGGTATGGGTTTAAAAACAATACAAACAAACAATCAAGGCGTGGGCCTAATTTCTGCCCACCCCTGATTCACTTGGAATCAAATGTCTTCAGCAGTTTTTGGAAAATACAACTAGTGTATGCCTGAAGGCAATAATGGACAGGATAGTACTGACAAGGCCAGTGTACTGTTGATAGGTCCTAAGAGATGTTCTGGATGGGTTAAAATATCAGGCTCATAGTCTGGAAGTGCTCAAATGCCCTCAGAATGCTTTTCATTACCTAAGGCTGGTGTGCCAACTGAAAGAGTCTAGCTACAGTTATCCCTGCTTTGATAACCTCCAGGCTAGACTGCTGCAATGTGTTGTATATGTGGCTGCCTTTGAACACTATCTGGATACTTCACTTAGTTATTAAAAAAAACCAAAACCCACTAGGTGACTAACAGGGACTGGGAGTTGGGAAAGAAATATTGCCAGAGCCTAAAGAGCTCATTTGGCTTCTGGTCTGTTCCCAAACATAATTTTAAGTGTTGGTGCTTAGACCCTCCTCTGAGTAGCTTGACCATCTGAAGTGAGGCAGGGAGAGGGGAAAGCCATTCCAGTTATGGTGCCTCATTTGTGGACTCCTCAAGGTGACTCCATTTGTGTCTTTTACGCACCAAGCAAACTCCTTTTTTATTTCTACAAGCTTTAAATTGCTGATATATTTTCCCCTCTACTGTGATTTTTATTAGTATTGACGTTCAGTTTTTATTGTGTTTTTATTAGCTGTTGTAAACCACCCTGAAACTTTTAAATTGAAGTCCGTGTAAAAATGCTTCAAATTATTGTGTGAAGAAATGAAACTGTTCAGCCATTTTGTGTTGGATATCTTTAAACTATAAACTGTTTGCTTTCCTTTAGAGGCTGTTTTTGCTAGGTGGATGGGTAATGCCAGCTGAGGAAATAAAACCAAAGATGGAAGGTGGGGCAGAGAGAGTCCTGGGATTGTTTACATTCATCTGTCTCAATAGACAATGGAGTGTGCAGACTGTAGCACTGAAGTGACCTCCCCGGGACGCAAGCCTGGGCAGTGTGTATGGAGGTCCTGGGCTACCCAGACGACAAGACCTCCTCTCTCGGCCTCACTGATGTGGTCCAAAGGAAAGCACAGCAATACATTTGGCACCAGCTTGGCTGCAGGAGTTGCCGGAAGGAGGCCACATCCAACACAAGGCCACATTCAACTGTCTTAGGGACTCCACTCCCAATTTGTGTAGGGTTTACTCCTTAGCCTTTTCTTCTCCCAAAGATAGCCCACAAGGCAGCAGAGGTTTAGGGTCAGAGTTTTCATTCTACTAAATGGGCCACCTTCCCAGGTTGACAAGTCCCATCTGTCCCTCACTTCCCTGTAGAGCACATGCAGAAACTGCATTCTGATTCGCTAAGAGGTTAGGAAAAAGTCAGAACAGTTTCTATACGAGAATTAGAGGGGGTGGGACAAAAGAGCTAGGGGGGGTGGAATGTCACCAGAATGGAGTGTTGCAGAGGACCTAGACTCCAGAGACAAAAAACAAACAAACAGAACTTTGTAAGACCTTACAATATTCACAGATCTTGCTAAATCCGCTAACAAAGTACAATTTATTCTAGATGTTTTCAAAGAGATGTTTACACAATTACATTGGTGGGTAACAATGACCACAGCAGCAGCACCACAACAACCAAAAAACCATTCCATGGAATGATATTTCATTAGGAGTGGCTATGTGTCCTATTTTCCAGAAGGCTGTCAGAACTGCCCAGTTTAAAGATAAAGATCCACAGAAAGGGAGAGCAGGGGCCTTGAAGTTGCCAATCAATGGTTAGCACCTTGACAACAGACTACGGAGGCACACAGGTCACATGGTCACAGTCATCTGTGCTACACATCCTTTGGGAGGGGAGCAGTGTAGAAGTGGCCCCCTTACGTTTTGGCTGTGCAGCACTCAGGTCCAGCTCAGATTGATTTGTCCCCACAATAGGCCAGCCATTACCAAATCACAGACAGAGGATGCAGTTATTAGCTACATCTCTTTGAAGTTCCTGAAATGTCAACCAATATTCTGTTACAACCCGATGTTAATCATTTGGACATTCTGGAAAAGGAATCTGATTGTCTCAAGAATGCAGAAACACCATTGCTCAAGTAGATGACTGGACAGAGTTACACTACGATTGCTCACTGTATTTCTCACTTCCACTTTTGGCAATTTCCATGACAAATTATTTGAAATCCAGCCATCGCCCAAATAAGGTGAAATCAGAGTTGGCCCTATATTCTATTTTGACCAGCTTGAAAGACTATGCATTTATGCCAGATTTCATGCCTCTGGACGTTTTGAGCAACTCTTGATAAATATAACCCTTACAGCTATACTAAACCTACAGATGGGGAGTTGAAGAGCATTCAAGTGTGAATTGTTGTGTCAAGACAAAACGTAGTCACACATCTGACCATGCTGGAAAAAAACTCAGCTTTGGCATGTCTTCTTAATAAGGTTTGCTTATCTGCTGCACTGCTGGATCATTAAAAATAATCAGGTGGAAATGATTGCTTTATACACTGATGTGAGCACTTTGAATTGGGCCTGAAAACCAACTGGCAACCAAAGCAACTGTTTTAAAACTGGGGTGGTATGTGATGTCAAAGAAACCCCAGCCAATAGTCTGGCTGCTGCATTTTGGGCCAACTGAAGTTTCTGAGTTGTCTTCAAGTTGTTTTCTGGAAGTTATCAGAGCTTAGAGTAAAGCAGACATTTCTGTCCAAAAGGGGCCATATTTTCTCCCTTTTTCTATCTTTTCTCTCTGTTTTTTATTATTTAGATTAGTTTGGTTTTTATTGTTTTCTATGTTGAAAACTATCAATAAAATTGATTACATCATGGCTCTCCTTGTCTTTTCTCTGAACTAAGAGGCCCCAAATGTAACCTTTCCACAAAACAGAGTTGCCCCAACCCTTTCATCATGTTGGTTGCCTTTTCTGAACCTTTTCCAAATCTGCAATATCATTTTTGGGGGGTGAGAGGACCAGAACTGTATCCAGTATTCTAAGTGTTTTCTCACCGGAGATTTGTATAATGGGCAGAGCTAGTTTAATCACTAGGCAACTGCTTAAGTTGACCACTGCCTCTTGTGGGAATGAATTCCGTCATTTTAACTATGTGCTGTGTGAAGAACTACTTTCATCTGTCTGTCCAATTCTAGTAATTTCTACAAATCTAATCATACCTTCTCTCTCCACAAGCTTTGTCAAAAGTACCAATGAGATCTTCAATACAACCTTAAAACAACGCAACCATAGTTATGGCTAGCATCATTTCTGGCACAAAGTGAAGCATGTATCTTACAAAAAGAAGGAAGATTATTTCATGAGAAGAAAAAAATATTTTTGTCAGGGGAAAAAATGTTTGTAGTCCTTCTAGAATACTTCTAACAAATGTAAAATAAAGTACAGAGCTTAGCCCAGCTACCTAGAAAGTCTCCCTTCTGCACCCCAACCAGTCATCTGGCACCTTGAAAAGCAGTATTTCATGCTGTCTTTCAGCTCTTTTATATTAAAATACTGAGCTGCTAGCAGATACTGTGCAAGTCAATTGGAACCACAACATGAACTTTTCATAATGTTGTGAAAAAAAACTGTTGAATTTGATCTCTGGCCTTTCACTTCAGTAACGTGTCTTTTGACATATTTAATCGCTTAATGGCTATAGCAGGAACAGCAGCAGCTGAATCCAGTTTATATTTCAATGCCCACAATGTTAAGAGTTTATACATTTAACTTTCTAAAGGTAAGATCCTATGTACACTTGGTAATCTTGACTGAAATGATTTATTTCCAAGTAAAGTTGTCTCCTTGCTCCCACTACCTAGCAGGACAATACAGACCCAGAATTCAACAGCTGGGGTTTTTTTTTATTATTTAGAACATTTTATATTTCACCTTCAGGGCCAGATTTAGGTTTGATGAAGCCCTAAGCTACTGAAGGTAATGGGGACCTTTATATGTCCAGCTGTCCTTTGTCAACAAATTGCCGCTGTTTTTTGTGTTGTATATGTGCTATATGGCAATTTATGGACCTAATAGGTATCTAAAGCCATTTGCACATAACAAATAGGAGCCTACACAACACAAAACACTGTTGCTGTACGTCGGTTTTCTTTTATTTGTTTTTTATCTTATATTTTAGAAATGTACATCCAGTTGTTTTTCCCCTTTAAATTTTTGGGGGGCCCCCAAGAGAATGGGGCCCTAAGCTATAGCTTGTTTAGCTTAATATGTAAATCCAGCACTGTTCACCTTTCTTACATTTAGGTGGTGTAGATTAGACCTTCCACCTACCAAGGCATTTGTTTGCACAATACCAAAACAATAAGACAAATAGCAACTGAAACCATACCACATATTTTAATGAGGTCTTTCGGAACTTTCATGACTTGTCCAACAATGCCTATTCTTCAAAATATTTTACAAAAGTGCATTCAATTCCTGGTTCTAAGGGTGTAACTGCCATATCTTTTTTTGTCCCCATATTACTTTAGACAATGGGTGATTAACATTAACCCTTCACGGAGCTGTATAAAGCAAAAGCGCAGCGAATGATTCGTGACCCACAATGAACTCAGGCAGAACATTTGCACATTTCCATCTAAGGGGCCCTCAGAGAGATCGGCCACATTCTAGGGGCAGACAGAATGCATATTGAGTATCTTGCATTCGCTCCCTTTTCCTTTGGACCGCCGCCGGCCGCAGGATGGCGCCCTTTGAGCAATTTCAGCCGGGAAAACAGCCTGTGTAACGAAATACTTCTGCAGCTGGATCCATGCTACTTTTAAATGGACACATCTGCACAGTACAGTTTCACTCCTTGCTCTCGTCGGGTGTTACAGAGGCTTCTGAAGTCACTGGGTACACAAGCACATAAAATATCGACGGATGCGATACGACTTCCAATTTCTGATCTCGTCGAGTCCAAATGCAGGACTACGTGGGGGTGGGTGCGTTTCTGTTAAGAATCTGACCTGCCCAAACCCAATATGTTTCTTCTCCCCAATGGCAAGCCCCGTTTCTCCATTTCAGCGGGCAGGATGGGACCAATTCCAACCTGAGGTCACGATGGGGACTCTCGCCTCTGCGTAATGATCTGGTCCTTTTCGGAACCGCTCCCTTTGGACCATTCCATTCTGAATCCTGCGTTACTCCCAGCCAAGGGTTCATGGGCTGACCAGAACGGTCACACCTACGAACCTCCGGTGTAGGATGAAAATGATGATGATGATGATGATGATGATAGGCAATGGAGTATAATGTTCACAGAGAAGCTTGAAACCTTAGAGTGGCCGAGCTTTAGGCAGGTGGCTTCTTCCCACTCCGTTTTTTGACCCATAGGAAACGGACTTGGCAGTTTTGTAAGTGGGGTAAGGTTTCGAGACGCCAATTCTGCCTCCAAAATCCCCATTTTCCAGTGTCGCAAAGGCTTCTCTATGGGGGTGGGGTGCAACATTGGCTCTGCCTGCCTTAAATGCATATTTGTATTTTCGACCCCCTCTTGCAAGTGTGTGTGTGTTTCTGGCTTTCTGTTTCTGGAGTTGGACTATTCTCTCCCCGCTCCCCCCGCCCATAGGTTTTGGGTCACCATAAATGAAAGCGAAAGTGTCTTGTTTGTGAGACGCTTGAAAGGATGAAGGCTGAATGCATGAATTATCGATACAGGTTTTTTAAAACTACTATGTCCTATTGCCGATACTGCGTAAATTCCTACACGCAGCAACCCCAAAGTGGTCTCTGCTGCTGCAGTCACTGATATTCTCCAGCCAGTGAACTTTTGAGAAGGGGGTGGGAGTCGTGGGACAAAATCAAGCTGTAACAACCATACCGGCTACCAATTCAAAAGCCAGCCAGTTTCTTATCCCCATCTGGAAATAATGTACTTCGGGCGGGGGGGGGGGGGGAGGCTCTCCTAGAGCACAGGGTCAGTTCAGTGCGCAGAAAAGGGGGCGGGAGAAGCAGCAGTCAATGCCGTGCTCAGATCTTCCGATAAAAGATCTTATCGTGCAACCCAGCATCGTGGGATCATGGGGATAAAGTTGCCAAAATGTACAATTTGCAAAACTCAGGATCACTGAGGACTGCTTCACACATTACTTTTTAGGTGTACAGTACATTTAAATGTATTGTGTGAATAAAACAAACACGTGTCTGGATACAAGTGCGTCATACAGGGGCTACATAACTAGCGCACAGACCCTGATTAGTGAACTGAGGGTGGGGGGCTCGGTAATTTGTGGTGGGGCTAGCCTTTATGGCTCTCTTGTGTGCTTTGAACGCCTAAAAGGGGTCGTTTTAACTCCCTTGTGTAAACGAGACGTAGCAAACAACAACCAGAAATCACATTTCACCCCTTGCTTTTCAATGCATCGGAGCCGTTCACACATTCAGTTGTCAACCCGGGTTTGCTGCTACGTAACGTGTGGAACGACCATGCTACTACGTTGTTAGTCTTAAAATTACCACCGTGCCATTTTTTCCACGCACACTGTCAAGCCCATCCAAGTTTGCACCCAGGTCGGGCCTGCGGGAATAAACCCCAGGCTGGGGTCGCCCGCTTGCCCTTTGCTTTGCTCCTTCCCTTCCCCGCTCCCTCCAGAGATCCTTTAACGCTCCCCGGGTTGCGGAGGTTTTTCCCAGTGACACGAGCCCATCCGGAGCCAAGTCTCCTTTTCCTCCATCTCAGCAGAGCTGCTTTAAAACAGCTCTGAAGGAAGGAGAGGAGAAGCACGAGGCGCGCGGGAGAGACGCGAGACTCCCCCCCACCATTCGTTATGAAGCACTTTGAGGAGTGCGAGCGGGGCGGGGGGGGGCGAGGAAGTTTACATTGCCTCGAGCCCCCTGCGGCTTTCCTTTCGCCCCCTCGCCTGTTACCCTGATTGTACCTCCGCGTCCCCCTCCCCCTCCACGTGATGGGCCCGACATGCGCAGCAGCGCCAGGGGCGCCGGAGGCACATTTGCAGACTGACGTCAGTGTGCACAACCTCTCAGGCCAAAATAGTCCGCTGCTGCTGCAGCTCCAAACTTGGCTGAAGGCCGGTAGTGAGAAGAGATCTCGAGCTACTTCAACAAAACTTTCTCTCCAGTCTTTCCTGCTCCCTCTCTCCCCCTTTCCTTCCCTCTCTCCTCCTGATGGTATTCACATAATAGCTCTGCATTGGAAGGGGTGGCCAAGAAGAAAAACCCCCATCCCAAATTCAGTCTTTTCCCCCCTCCTCTCCCCACTTCCTTTCTACCCCTTTCCCTTCTCTCTCTTCCTCCCCCCCCGCCCCCACTTTTTGGTTGTAAAAGACAAAAATATGCAGGGTGCTTAGATAAGGCTGGATGAATTGATGGCATCCCTTCTCTTGCCTAGTCAGTCCGTTCTCTCAGCTTCCCCTTTTTAGAAAAAAAAAAGTCTATACAGGATTTCATTCTGCTCTAGAATATAATTCTGGCGTTGGCTTGCCAAGAGGGGAAATCAGAGAGAAGGAATACGGGAACCCTCCAGTGCTATTTCCTATTGTTTGAAACTCACTTTATAGCAGAGAAATTGAAGATGAAAACGGTAAGGAAAGAATTCACCGGACTCTTTGCCTTATGATTTATTTATTTTTATTTTTGTCTCCCGCATAATGGTGCGTTCAGATGTGGAGCTGGGGTGGTTTATAATGCACTAGGCGAAGTGGATTTTGAATAATTTCAGAGGAACCTTTGAGCTCTGGGGATTAAAAAAGTGGACGCGGAGGGGGGAGAATGGGGGTGCGCGCGAGGATCTTCTGAGGCAAAGAAGCTTGGTTTAAGTGTGCTCTTGAGCAGTGAAAACTTTTCTGTTTCGGAAGCAAGAAAAACAATGGTTGGCAAAATAATGCGAGCCCTTTTTGTTTGTCGGTTCCTTTAAACTCATTGACTTTGCTTCTGCTATTCTAAAGCCCATCATTTGGTTGTGTCACGTCAGTGCCTATATAAATGGGGGAGACAAGTGCATATTTTCGTGTGTGCATGCGACTCAAAGGGTCGCATTGATGTAATAGCTGGAGCCCGGATGCTCGCCTGAAGGAGAGAGACATTAAGCTCTTAAGAGGCTAATGGGAGAGATGGGAGAGTGTAGCTTTGATTTAGCCCTAGACGCGGAGGGAGTTGCTAGACTCGCAACGCTTGCCGAGACGATTGAATCGCTGTGTGTGTGTGTGTCTTTTCAAAGGGGTTTTTGGGGAAGGGGAGGCAAAGGTGTGTGGCCGGAGGGTGGGTGGGGGACTAACTGGGACCGTGCTCCCGGCTAATGTGTGTCCACTCTCTTGTCTTTGCTAATTTCTTTCATTGTTGTACAAGAGGAGAGAAAAAGAGAGCGCGAGAGTCAATCTCAGACTCTTGTTTTTATTTGGACTGCCTTTGCAACGCATTTGGGCCTCATGCCAAGTGTCTGGGTCACACGCGTTTTATCCAAATAGATTTAGCGCTGCTGTCTGGAAATGGGCTGCTGAATGTTAACTTTAGGATCAGCTCCACCAGAACAGCCACAGACTCTTCCCTGGGGTGGGGGGTGGGGAGAGGCGAGGCGGGGGAAGAGGGCTTTTGTTCTTTAGAGTTCTCTCCGAGGGGGTAGATGTAAAATGTTCTTTTGTACTCAGAAGGCATGAATGTGTGCGGGGGGGGGGTCTGGTTTAAAAGATTGTTTTTAAGTAGTCTGGACTTTCAGCAGTAAAAAATGACAGCCGATCCTTTAGAAAGTTAAGGAGGGGGAGAAGAGGAGGAGGAGGGCGGCACAAAGTTTTACAGATAACTTGACTTTTGCCCTCCTCCCCACCCCCATCCTTCACCACCCAGGTGGCAGCTGATCTGGCGAGTTGCATTGCAAGTGAGAGGAAGCAGCAGCAGCGTTTTTATTCCTGTCTTTCTGCTTATTCGCGATGCAATCCTGCGTGTGCTTACTTGGGAGTAAGCGCCATTAAACTCAATGGAACTTGCTTCCGAGTAAATCATACGCCAGGCTGCACACACCCACACCTCTTTTCCCTTTGGTGTTGGCTCCGTTGCTTAGCTAATTATTTAAAGGCCGTGAAAAGGAGCCCTAAACTCCAAAAACCTTCGTTTGTTTCTTTTTTAAAAATCTAGTGCGCCCTTCAAATCAGGCTTTTTTGTGTGTGTGGTGCTTTGTGTCTATGCAACAGCCGCTCTGTAAAAACCTGGTGTGGGAGAAGCGACGTAAAGAAGCCAATACCTGTGATTGATTGGATACCCACTTCCCCTCCTTGCCTGTCGTCGCTTTGCCTTAGCAACCCCTCGTCGTCCCAGGGATCACTGGCCGCTTCTCGGGAGTCCTGCCCATTCAAGACGTCTCTCTCTCCCTTTCCCCCCCTGCTCACTCCTTGCCAGGAGAGGCTCTGTGACTTGCATGAGAGCAGCCAGGAGCCCGGGCGGTGGGGGATGGGCGCCGCGGCTGCATCTTTCTCCCTCGCGCGCTCTGTCAATATGCAACGGGGAGCTCCCGCCAAGCAATATATGCGCCTCTTGCCCCGATGCTTAGCTGCCAGATGCCCCTGTGTGTCTGAAGGCCGCTTCACCTGAAGGCCGCTCTGAGGGAGCTGCAGCAGACATTGCCCAGAAGTAGAGGGAACGAGTCTCTTTATCCCTTGGATGAGCAAGCAAGGCTGGCAGACAACACTTCTGGGTTTTGTTTGCAAGGCGAGGCGGCGACCTTCACTTTTGCTCTGTTTTCGTTTTGCATTTTTATGTTGTGAGCCGCCCCGTGATCTTCGGGTGGAGGGCGGTATACAAATGAACAAAATGCTTGTTTAACCTGGAGGTAGGCTGTATGAATTGTGTATTGCTTTGTAACGATTTGTTGGGTCTCTGGACCGTAATAAAGGTTGATGATGAACTACAATTAACAACAACAAGCCTGATCTAGACAGGCGCTCGCTCTCTCCCTCCCTCTCTCCACCCCCCTCCCCCGGCGTCCTCTCTCCTGGGGAGCGGATGTATTTGCAGGAGTTTTTTGCGGCTTAACGCCAGGCCATTAGTGGGCCACAGGTGCTACCGCCAGAGCCGAGTAATGTCTGAGCAAACATTGCCCAGGGAGATAGATGATGCGGCTGGAGAATGAGGCTCATTGAAAAGAGCGGCGGCTGCTGTTGGTGCCGGCGGCGGCGGCGGAAAGCCGATGGGTTCAGTTTCTCTGCTGCTGCTGCTGCCGCTGCCTTTGGAGGCAGGCCCAGGGCCGGTGGTGGTGGCTGACTGAGCTGCAGGCGCTGTACCGTTGCCAAGTCTCCGGCGGGAGAAGGAAGGGAGGCCGTTTGCAGGCGGTGGGAAGGAGCCTGCGAGCACAGGCTCTCGCTGCTGCTACCTGTTTGCACCAAGAGGTGACTTGAGTGAGGTTGCAGGGGTTGGCAGGGTCGGCCAGGGTTCAGGAATCTGTCCTCAAGTACCTTAAAATATGTGAAATAATGATCAAAAAGGTGTTTCTGCCCATCTGCAGGGTGTCTTTCTCTCACCATGGAGCAGCTGCAGGCTGTTTTCTCTTACCCCCCCCCCAAGTTAAGGATTAACCATTAAGAAGTAGAAAGGCAAAACAGTGGTACCTTTAATAATAAATATTAATATTTAATAAATAATGCCTTTATTAGGACCTTTATTCCCCTAAATATGGGTAGAGCTCAGTTGGCAAGGATGCAGGTGGCGCTGTGGGTTAAACCACAGAGTCTAGGGCTTGCTGATCAGAAGGTCGTCGGTTCGAATCCCCGCGACGGGGTGAGCTCCCGTTGCTGGGTCCCTGCTCCTGCCAACCTAGCAGTTCGAAAGCACGTCACAGTGCAAGTAGATAAATAGGTACTGCTCCGGCGGGAAGGTAAATGGCATTTCCGTGCGCTACTCTGGTTCACCAGAAGCGGCTTAGTCATGCTGGCCACATGACCCGGAAGCTGTACGCTGGCTCCCTCGGCCAATAAAGCGAGATGAGCGCCGCAACCCCAGAGTCGGCCACGACTGGACCTAATGATCAGGGGTCCCTTTACGTTTACCTTTACCAGTTGGTAGAGGGCTTCCTGAATTCTCTAGGTGCAGTTGGGAAAGGCTTATGCCTGAATCTTGGCGAGCTTCTGTTGGTCAGTACCTACAACACTAAGCCAGATGGACCAGCGTGAGACAGCTTCATAGGACCACTGTAAATGTCACAAAGTCATGAGCAAGCTTTCATGTTGTCCTTCATCAGGAAAGCTATTGAGCAAAATAAACAGATGGGTGTAAGGAAAAAACACACACAGAATTATGTTTTACTTCTAAGCCTGCAGTTCTTGAGATGGAGTATAGGAGGAGTCATAGAATTGTAGAGTTGGAAGGAACACCGAGGATCATCTAGTCCAACCCCCTGCAATGCAGGAATATGCAGGTGACCCTTAAGGGGATTGAACACAGGACCTTGGTGTTATCAGCACCACACTCTAACCAGCTGAGTTAACTGGAAAGAGTAGTCGTACAGACATAATTGGATTAGGCTCAGTGGGTGCAGGGCATATCCTTGGGTGTTGGGGCAAAAATGAAGCAATTCTTCACCCTTTGCTGAAAATATGAAATCTGGTTCTGTCTCCAGCTATTTCCAGGAGAGACAGCTTAACTGAGTGAGAGCTATTTTTGACCCAGTTCTTAGTCAAAAAGGCTTATACTCTAAAATACATGATGATGGCACACAGTGATGGGGAGGGAGAAGGGAAAAAGCGAGCTCAGCATCAGTTTTTACCCTATAGCCAGCAGGACTTGGAAGCCTGTTCAGTGTTTTTTTGTCCCAGTGAGGCTAGGAGCCATCTGGACTTTTTAAATTCCAAGCAGGATTAGAAGCTGTTTGGACCCTAGCAATTTCTCTTCTCTATCCCACCTCCTGGCCAGCTATGTGAAAAATTGTAGGTCTTCCTTGCAGCACTTGAGCTGGTGGTCTTCCATCAAGGTAATCCAGCTTGGTTTAGTTTCCTAGCCTTGGGTGGTATGGCCAGAGGTGTCTGAGATTAGGGGCCCCTGTCCAAGTACAAGAACAAGCCATGGGGGCAAGCCAGACTACCTGAGGAAGTAGGGCTTGGGTAGGTCTGAGACCTTGAGTCCCTATCCTACCCACAACATTTTTCTTGGTAGATAGCCCTGAGGCTGGGAAGCCTGGTAGACTACCTGGTTAATTTGGGTACAGTAAGTCCAGTTGGAGCAGGCTGGTCTGCTGGTGGGATCCCTCTGATGGCATGTCTCTTGGACTGGCTTGGTTCTAGCACTTCTCTGGAAATGAAGCATTGGTTCAGTGGCTGCCAGCTCTGCAAAGTTTCCCTGTGCAGGAAGGAGAAGGGTGAGGAGCACCAGAGATCCCTTTGCACGGCCTCTATCATTGCAAGCTTTCTAAAATAGTTATCCGCTGCAGAAGGAAACTGAGGTGAATGTCAGTGTAACTATATCATGTCCTCGCCACTGCTAATATATTTATAGCATTTTAATTGTAGCATATTGAAGGAGAAGAAAGGCAGGTTTGTGCTAGTCAGGAAAGGCTGCTAAACCAATCACCTGCACCTCCACAGAGTTCCCCTGTGCACTATTTATTGCTGCTTTTCTTCACCTAGACTTTACTATTCCAGAGAGGCTTTTTCCATTAGGCACATGACGATTGGATTTACATATGTGTTAAAAATTAATCCAGATGAACACTTGCTGCTCTCTCTCTCCCCCCCCCCCCCCGCCTTAAGTAGAAAAACAGGGTTTAGGCACAGAAACTGATTTGGTAGCCCTGCATGATGACCTTTGTCATGAGAGAGACAGGGGAAACATGTCCTTGTTAATTCTCCTCGACTTCCCAACAGCTTTCAATACCATCAACCATGGCCTCCTTCTGGAGCAGCTGTCTGGGTTGGGAGTGGGTGGCACTGCTTTGAGGTGGTTCTGGTTCTACTCGGATGGTCGCTCCAAGATGCTTGGGGAGTGTTTTTCAGCCCCATGGAGCCCTCCATGCAGAGTTCCTCGGGGCTCAATTTTCTCCCCTATACTATTTAACATCTACAGTACATGAAATGGCTGAGTGGGGTCATCCAGAGTTTTGGAGGACATTGTCAGCAATATGCTGATGACACACATTTCTACTCCTTTACGTCTGCAGGCGAGGCAGGAGATGTGCTGGACCAACAACTCCTAGCTTTTGTTTAGCCCGTGTTGCAGTGAGATGGTTTTCCTTTTAGAGGCAGGTGGACTGAGTTTCCAACTCTTTTGTGTCAAATGCTTTGGAGGGATAGAATTTGGTTGTAAATCTCATGAAAGGATCTGCAGAATGCCAAGTGGAATACGTTTTGTGCAGTGTTTTATTTGTATGCATGTGAGATGCTTTAATAGGGTTTGGGCTCAATTCACATTCCACTTACTCTGTTATATACTTGAAATTCACTACTTTGGAATACATCGGTTGTGATGGGTATCTTCACTTATAATAAATCAGAAAAGAACAATTTGATATTAGGCAAACCTTTATGAAATGCTTTATATGGCTTAGTTTAGTTTAATAACATATTTAAAGAGAAACTTCAGAGTTAAAGACTACAGAGTGTGAAGGGGTGGCGATTCAAGGAATAAGGCACATATATTTAACAGTAAAGTTGGTTAACCATACACACATTTTATACACACATTTGTACCCACACATAAACATACTGTGCATGCACAAACACTTGCTCAGTAAAAAGTAAATTAGGTCTGCTGATGTAATAATGACTGGGTAGAATTCTGTAGCCCTTTTGTGAAGAGAGCCAGACTGCATAGTAATGTAATAGTCCCTTCTGGTATTAAAATATATGAATGAAAATGCTGATAAACCCAACTAATCCCAACACCTGCAAGATTGTCTCAGCCAAAATTAGGCCACCTGCTTGCAAAATACTGGACTCACCAGTGTTTCCATGCTTCACAGGTGGACAAGTCTTATTTTATATAGACTAAGAACATGTGCGTACTGTGGTATATGGTGCAGCTTTAATGTATTCACATGATTATGCATTTTGCAGAGCCATTTGATGCTATGTTTGCTGTATACCTTGAGCTCCAGAAACCTTGGCCTCAACCCAGAGAAAGTCACAACTTAAGGCCTGTTGAGATTCAAGGGTGGGTGTGGGTTTTCTCATTGATCTAAAGTGGACTTTGTCTTGGGGAAGCCTTGAGTGCATGAAGATTTTTAGAGTGCCTTTTATTCTGTACTCTTTGATATTAAGATTATTAGTGTTCCAGTCTTAGTGCTGTGTTGTTTAGTGTTGGACTTGGTTATAGAATCTTAGAGTTGGAAGGGACCCAACCCCTTGCAATGCAGGAATCTCAGCTAAGGCATCCATGACAGATGGCCATCCAACCTCTGCTTAAAAACCTTCAAGGAAGAAAAGTCCACCACCTTTTGTGGGAGTCTGTCCCACTGTCGAACAGCTCTTACTGTTAGAAAGTGTTTTCGTGTGTTTAGCTGGAATCTCCTTTCTTGTTACTTGAAGCCATTGGTTCGACTCCTACCCTCCAAAGCAGGAGAAAACAAGCATGTTCCCTTTTCCATGTGACAGCCCTTAAGATATTTGAGGATGGCTATCATATCTCCTCTCAGTCTCCTCTTTTCCAGGCTAAACATTCCCAGCTCCTTCAAGCGCTCCTTGTAAGACTTACCCTTGATCATCTTGGTTGTCCTCCTCTGCACACATTCCTTCTTATAAGAAAGCTCTTACTTCCGATCTAAGAACTTAGTCCTTAGATTGGTGGTAACAGATCCTTTCCCCTAACATCACATGATGTTAAGTAACTGACAGGTGGGTATAGTTTGCGCATGGCCTCATGACCAAATTCAGAGGCCTAGTGGGCTGGATGTTCCGCCACCTCAGTCCTAGAATCTGACTACTAATATGCCCTATATATCAGAACCCGAAAAACCATATGCCACAATTATAGCAAGTCCAGTGGAGGTGTCTGGAACACTGTTTCATCTGTATTGGATGAGTTTCAGCTGCTTTGGCCTGAGAACACACATAGATTGCTTTGAAAAGTGCAGCTACGAGCTGCCCTCTTGAGCCTTGCCCATCTTGGGTTCTTAGAGCTAGCCAAAGGAGATTGACTGGGTGGGACCATTGAGTGATTATTGCTTTATTTGAGAATAGAGAGATACCCTGTGTCTTGAAGGACTTGAGAACTTTTCCGGACCCATAATGTGAAACAACTATTGCCCAGTGGTAAATATCCTCTTTTGGGGCAAGGTGCTTGAGAAGGTGACAGCAGTCCACCTTAAGGCATGCTTGGAGGAAACTGATTATCTGAATCAATTTCAGTCTAGCTTCAGGCCTAGTCACAGCACTGAAACTGCCTTGGTTGCCCTTATTGGTGTTTGTCGGGAGAAGGATGTTTTTCTTTTTGAGATTTCACAAAATTCTTTTAACCTTCATACCTAAGTAGTGATTGCAACCAGGTTTTTGACATTTACTATAACACACATATTTGAAACCTGTTCCCTTTTTCTGTGATTTGCCTTACCCTTTGTGAAAGGGTGTGTCACAGGAAGAGGGCTATGTCTTGCAAATGCTGTTGAACTACACTCACTTTAAAATAAAAAAATACTTTAAATGGCATGCACTGCTTTTCAAATGGGTATCAAGGCAGCAAACCACATAATACCAAAAACATAAAAAGTTCATTAAAATACAATGAAGCAGCAGACATGGAATCACTGAGCAGAAAAATAAATTAAGATCCAGTACAGTATATGCTTAGGCAGACATAAATGTTTTTGTTCTAAAAATGAAGCCTCACAACTGTTTGGTGCAGCACTATTTAAAACACACTGCATGTGCAAAGATGCCTGGTAACAAGGCAGCAGTCCTCAAGCATGTCACCAGTGCCACCCTCTGACTCAGGCCAACATCTTTTAAATGAAATATTTATGCAGAAATGGTACCTTTAAAATGTTGATATGAGGTAGATGGCAACTAGCTGCGTCATGCTGGGGCCTCACAAGAAAAAGTGGGCAGCAGAGGCTCAGAGCATAGGGATTGGCCAGAGAAGGAATAAGAGCAGAATCAATATATTTTTCCTGGAATTTGGAGCACCCATGTTATAACACCCTAGGGCCCACAACTTTGATACTTATCATCATTCTGTGTAGTATTGTTGGGAAATGCCAAGGGTTAAGACTGCTTATAAAATCCTGAGTCAACTCTCTTGTATGCATGCATGATGTAATGGTCTATAATTCCTATTCTCTTGAGAATGAACATTATGCCATGGTCTTTAATTATCACACATAATTGCATTTTAATCACTGTTTCTGCCACGTACTTCCTGTGTTGATAGAGGGTGATTCTCATGTTGATAGAGGGTGATTCTCAACCCACAAGTGGCCCCTTTGGCTCTGTGTTCTTCATTTGTTTAGTCTTGTTGATGAGCTGAAGGAAAGCTTGTGTTACTGAAGGATAACACAGCTGCATTTATGACTGACAGCAGGGGGGCTCTGATAATAAAGGATGCTTTAAAATTTTAGGCAACAAACAAAATAAAATAATGTGACTCACTAGCCCTTATGACAAACAAAAAATAATCTGAACTTTTCATGAGCTTTGGTACTTGTAAAATGTTGAGGAAGGTGGTCTTATATTAGTGACTCTTGGTGAGAAAAATGGGCAGTGAGTTGTAGCTCTCGTGGAGAGACTACGGAAAACGTGTGCAGGGAATAAGAAACACGCAAACATATTGATCTAGGTTGTGAAATGTGCTTGTCTGTCAGGTAATTCTAACGGAAAGGGGAACTTATTTTCACTGAGCATATAAATATATATGGCTAAATTAAAAATCAAAATGGTTGGCATCTATCTGTCTCAGGAGACAATGGAAGAGTGCGCCTTTGGTACAGAAATCGAAATAAATTAACCAATATCTGTGCCAAATCCTTCATTCAAGCTCACATTACAGGAAGAAGAATGTTAAAGGCTGTAAGTGGTGGGAATCTTGGGAGGCTGGAGAATCTTGTTGTGGTCTGCCCTTCTTGTAGTACCACAAGCCAGGCATTGTATTCTGGTGGGAACAACACAGAGCTACAGGTAGGGGACCAGCTGGATAGCTTTGACAAAGGGAAGGTCAATGGCACTTGTTTGATTTGGTATTGTAAATCATTGTGACCTCATCCGTCACTCCGGAACGGCATGCAGAATAGTTTTTGTGGGGAGGGGAGACAAAACTAAAGGAGTAGAGCAATAAGGATTTCCTTGCTCAAGTCTATATCCCTGGGCAACAAATTAGAAGGGCCAGATGTGAGACTTGCTGATGCAAGTAGAGATGGACAGAAGCCAAGCTAGAAATTCTGACTGTAAACATTTGCTGTAAGACCTATGGCCTGATGAACGAAGTGAATGACCCATAGGAAAGTGCATCTTTTCTTGGCAGCGACCCGAAATAGCAGCAACATCCAAAAGTTCAACCAATAATATTGTTGCTCTTGGGGAAAAAATATATGGCTAAATGGCCAGGATCTGGGAGCACTTACCAGTGGTAGGATGGTAGAACAAGCCAAACTAATGAACTGCGAATGATCTTTGGTCATTAACTTAGGTACAGGAAACAGGAATCTAGTGAGGGTCAGCTATACCTGCCCCAGGGAAGCAATAGAGCCAGTTTAGAACTTAGAAAGGCTTCATAGTCGAGTGGGGGTGTGGGGGTGCTGTACCTCTGCTAGAGTTCGTGGCTTTGCACCTGGCATTCCAATCAGTTCCATAAATTGTCTCTGAACCTATCATTCAGAGGCAGAGAACGCCCGATGCAAATTGCCACTCATCTTTAGTTAACTTCCCTCTGAGCAGTATCTGAACTTCTGTAGTTCTGCTTCAGAAAGCAGTAAAAGAGAATTAAACACAGACAGGACAGCAGATCAAAACTCCAAGAGTTAATTAGAAAAATGCCTGCCAGAATCAGTGAGGTGATGGAAGGTCTTAAGGAGCTAATAGAAAGGCATCAAGGAGCATTTCACAACGTGGGTACAGCCATGAAAAAGGTTTTCTTTCATATCCCCACCAAACATAGCTCAGGTATAGTTTTCCTGGCTGATTGGAGGGGAACAGACAAGTTTATATCAGAGGAGACAGCGCCTCATTCTCCTAGTGCCGATAAGAAGGCAGGGAAGCAGCTGGCACTTCTAAATGTGCTCTGTGCACAGAAACGTTGTTTACCCCAGCCCATTTTCATATGTCCCCCCATCTTCATTTCTGACATTGTTGACTGCAACGCATGACCTTTCTGTTAAGAAAGGATTTTTAGTATAATTTTACTTACATTGTTTTAACATTTTCATTGTTTTGTTTTGACTACAAGTAGATGCACATTCTCAAGTCTCAGGCAGCTGTTAAGTATTAGCACAAAATATTTGGAGACCAGCATTTTGAGAGAAACAAAACAAAATCACAATTTTTATGCTGTGTAAGGGCCAACCATTTATAATGTGGCCATTTCCTAAAAACTTTAAAATGTGTACTTGTCACTGCAGATGCAACAACTTTCATGTGCGGTATTTTTTTTTTATAACATTTGTGGTTTCATGGGTTTTTATGAACTGTATAATTTGAAATGCCGAACTCATTTTTCTGCAACCAATGGTCAACGAGAATTTTGCATGAATAAAGTATGCAGGATACAGTCTTGTAAAACAGTAATAATGAGATCAGAAATTATATATTATTTTGCCGGAAGATATGGTATTTTGCTTGTCCCGGATTTTTCTTTTGACTATTGACACATCATGCTCTCTTCTTCACAGCCGAAATCAATGTAGTAGGTATGGAGTTCAACTTACTAAACTTGAATATGGTGCAGGGATGCTTTGCAGAGCACTATGCTGACAGGAAAGGGTGGAATTAGTGTGGCCATTGATATTAATATGATGATACAGTAGTGGATGTACTACTATATGTATTTACTGTTCTCAGCATTGCTCTCCTTCCTTCTCCTCATACTTAGGTGTGTGCTGCACATTGTCGCTCAGAAGTTGTTCAGCCTCCTTGATTTAGGCCTCGCTGTCTTCTGAGGAGGCCCTGACCTAAGTTCCATCTCCTGGAAGGACTAAGCTCTAGAAGGAGCATGACATTTACTGTGACAGTCTTGATGCTCAGAAACTTTCTTCCAAGAGTGGGTCATTCAGCCTTGGCCTTGCTTGCCATGGGAAGGAAAAGAATCCTTCTGCCCAAGCACCAGGCACCCAGCAATTTTGGACATGGCTGGATAGGGGAGCTGTTGGCCAGTGGCTGGCATCTCTTGACTGGAGCTATGCACTAGTCTTCCTGAAGAGCAGGGACTTATCAGGATGTATCCCTTGGCCTTTGAGAAGTTTGGGAAGGGTTGGCATAGTGGTTGTTAGGTTCTGCTTTGCTGACTGAACCTTCACTAACCTCCTCAACGGCTCTAGAACATAGCCTAGGGAACCTCCGAGGTCTTTAGCTCCACAGGGTAAAAAGAGATCCTTGTCTTGTCATTGGCTATCTTCCCTCATGGGCTCTCACCTTGGACAACCCATACAAAATGAAAACTAAAGAAGACTGATGCATTTGGATGTCTGAGGATGTTGAAAATTCTGTCTGTCTAATCAATTTTTTTTAAAATTAATATTGACTGAAACTAATTTTCAATGTTATCTATGCTTTCCAGGTAAAGAAATGGACAACAGTTGTTTGCTATTCACTTTAACTCCTCATTGACATGTGAAGGACTTATTTTTTAATTACTTTTGGACTGAAAATGTCTGCAGACATAGAAAAAAGTATATTATTCCAAAAAGCCTATCAAGAAGTGGAACCACAAATAGCTAATCCTGAAGAAATATAATAAATCTTGGTTATGGTGCAATGCTGGAGTGGAGTTAAAGCTGTAGCACATAGGTAGCCCACTTCTTCTAAATTATGGAAATTTTGTGGAAGATGTTGACCTGGATTTTGTGCTTAATTATGGTTTTGTCAGAATTTCACGGTGACAACAGGCTTTCGTATAGTTCTCAAGGTAGGGTTCCAACTTTTTAAGCTACCGTCATTTGTCACTTATTTCAGTTAATTAGTATTCTTTAACATTTATATTAATATTCATTGTGAGAGACCACAAAGGATTTATGGTGTAAAAATTTTAGTTATTCTCTGTGGGAGTAAAATTGGAGTATACGTTTTTTATTTTATTATTTAAGCATTGTGTATAGCTGTTAACACATTAGACTCCATTAGCAAATTGAAAAGTCAGTATTTTAATGTATTACTTCATAATAAAGAAATTACCAAATTAAAATATTGTTGAAGTACCTGAAGTAATTTATTTAGAACAAAAAAATAAATAAATTGAAGTTCTTGCTTTTTGCCTGTTCATTAAAAATGTGAAATCTACATGCTGAAATCTAGGGCCCTGTGTGCACTGCAATATATATCTTCAGTACCACTTTGTTCTCCCATTAATTAAAATGGAAATAGCAGCTGGTATAGGCCTACTTCTTCAATGCAAGTTAAAATAGGAATCCTTTCTGGCAGTGGGAGCTGTGCATGGACTGAAGCTTGTGCATCCTTATCTGATTGTTGAATCAGGGCACTAACCCAGCTTGTGCTCTTTTAAAATTAGTGGAGCTCACTGGTATTGAACTGTACCCTTTGACATTTACAACATGATTCTTTCCATACTAATCATTTTTTCTCTTGCTAATAGATAGGTAGATATTTACTTATATTTTTCAAATGGCACATCATGAAATAGGCAAATCATGAAATAGGCCAGACATTTAGCTAACATAATATGGATGAGTGGAATGTATATTTTAAGAACAGATTAATATTTTTTTTTCTGTTAGAAAGTGGGTATTTTCTTTAGTAAAGTCATTTTGTGTATTAATATGTTCACATGAACATGAATTTTGATGGTGCTTGGATATAGCAAAATGTGGATAATGTACTACTCCTTCTTGTGTCCTGTTATATTTTCTTCTCTTTTATGGCCATTTCTTGGACTGATTTACCATGTGGTTTCAAAGAGGAATTCCTGTCTTACCTTGAACACTACCAACTAACAATCCCAATAAGGGTTGATCATAATGGAGCCTTCCTCAGCTTTACTGTGAAAAATACTAAGCCCTCCAGGAGAAAGAAGAGGAGTACTGAACATTATGACCAAGAACTGGCAGTATCTAAATTATTTTTTAAACTTTCTGCCTATGGCAAGCACTTTCATTTAAACCTGACTCTCAACACAGATTTGGTCTCCAAACACTTCACAGTAGAATACTGGGGGAAAGACGGGCCTCAGTGGAAACATGACTTTTTAGACAACTGTCATTACACGGGATATTTACATGGCCAGCATGGTACAACTAAAGTAGCGTTAAGCAACTGCAACGGTCTGGTAAGTTCACGTTATGTATTCTAGCATGTTGGTATTCTTGAGTCTTTAAATCTTTAAATTTACAGCATCTCCCCGTTCACGCTATAATATCTCTATTATTATTATTATTATTATTATTATTATTATTATTATTATTATCATCATCATCATCATTACTACTACTACTATTATTTGGATTATGGCCATATAATGGGCATATGTTTGAACAGGGGGGCTTGAGGGCTGTCTATAGGGAAGAGGCTCCTGATGGATGTTAGCTCTAACACAAAGGGTGATCCCATTAGGACAGGACTGGGTGCGTCATTAAATGACAAAGGACACAGGTAGTAGCTGTGAGCAGGCCTTCCAATATATTCTTCTTGTTGCATAGTTGCAAGACAGTCACAGAGAGTCAATAGCTAATCAGAACTCAAACCAGATGACTGAGGGGTTCGCTGTGGTGAAAGCTGGAAACTTCTCCTAGGAAATTTAATCCAGTTCTGGAGGAAGATGCTCGCTGAAGCAAGCCCTTTTGTTAATTAATGGCCAAATGGAGGCTTAGAGATAGGCTTGCATTAGTTATGGCAATGGCTGTGGGAACTAATTAGGCTTGCAGTTATGTTGCAGATAATGCAAAGGTTCAGTATCATCCATGACTGCTGCTATGAAAGGAGGATTGGCTTAAACCAGCCTTCCTCAACCTTGGCCCTCCAGATGTTTTTGAGACTACAATTCCCATCATCCCTGACCACTGGTCCTGCTAGCTAGGGATCATGGGAGTTGTAGGCCAAAAACATCTGGAGGGCCAAGGTTGAGGAAGCCTGCTTTAAACCACCTCTGCTTCTTCTGATTTATGTGCATTGGCATTGCACTCATTGCCCAGAGCAAAGCTGAAATAGGCACATAGTTTTGAGGCATTTCAGTTAAACCACGCTTCTCAGTAACACCACTTCATTGTTTGCTGGTGTCATAGGGAATAGGCAAGCAGAGTGGTATCCAACATAGCTGTTTCGTTTGCACAAGGTCTTCCCCTTGCACAACAGAACTTCCCCTCTCCCCTCTCCCCAAGTGCTCCCCACCCCCCCCATCTGCTCTGGAACATTGGAGAAAACCCCAGAACAGATGGCAAGGGATTTTCTGGCAATTCTGGGGGAAGAACAACATGATGGCTGCTGCTTCAGTACTCTGAAAATGCAATAATCCCACAAACTCCAGGGAAAGCCATATCTTAGTGGTAGAGTATATGTTTTGTATACAGGAGGCCCCGGGTTCTAAACTCAGCATCTCCTGGTAGAACTGGGAGAGACTCCTGTTTGTAATCCTGGAAAGCTACTACCAATCAGTGCAGAAAATAGTGAACTAGATGGACTGACTCAGTGTATGGCAAGCATCCTATGTTCCTATGAAATGCCTGCATTGCATGAGCAAAAAGCATACAATGGTGCAAATAAAACAAACAAAAACCTATAGTTGAAAATACCATTCAAAAAATAACTTCTAATTAGTGGACAGGAATTGTAATCAGTTTTAGAAATCTGCATTGACATCTAATTTAGACAACTGTCCAGTGCAGGTACTGTAGTGGCTTTTTGATTATGTCATGATTATAATGTGAAATTAGTTTAACAGGAATAAAAGTATATCTTTTAGTGGGTGGGATAGTTTAAGCTTCTCTTAAGAAAACACTAAGTACTTAAAAGTACAATTTTCTGATGTTAGCCCATCTAATTAACCAGTTGGAGAAAATCCTTTTGGTTGACAAATGTGAAGAATATGGAGGAAGCAGAACTATTGCAGTATCACTTGTGATAAATCATAGCAAAAGGTGTACAGTCCAAGCCTACACAGTACTTTTGTAAGCTGTCCAGCTGTTGATTGGATTCTGGGTTGTTTTAGCAGTAAGTCTTATATGGAAAAAGACATGTACAGTTGTACTATAATTCAAGCCTAAAAATAACTGTAGAGTAGTCGGTTACAAAATTATGAAAGAGCACACCATGTTTGGAAACAAACACACTATTCACTACTGTAGTAAATCTTAAAGTGTAGCATCTATGATATGTGGAGATTGTTTCTCTATTCTACATAGAGACACCAGCCATAACTGGGTATCAGTTGCACTTAGGTGTCACAGGTCTCATTAACTTTCTAGAAATAGGATTAGTGATTGGAATTCCTCGATGTTGGAAATGGGCATGTGTCTGTTGAATTGGTCCTTGTTTGCCTGCAAGGTCAGTCAGCAGGGACACAGCTTTCTTTAGCTTTCTCTATCACTACTCACAAGCAGGTAGTAACTCCTCACAACAGGATTAACGGACTGTTATTTACCGTCCTTACAGAACTATGGAAAGACCAGGACCTGGATAATCTGTTATAGTTAGGTTTGGAAGGGAAGAGGAGAAAGCAAAAAAAGTCTGATCTTGTAAGCCCAATTCTAAAGACTGCCAGTTCCAGAGAGCTCACACATCAGGCATATACAGTGGATGCGCAGGTTGCGAACGTGATCTGTGTGGGATGCACGTCCACAACCTGCAGCGTCGTGCCTGCGCATGCGCAGGTTGTGATTTGGGGCTTCTTCAAATGTGCAGGTTGCGATTTAGCACTTCTGTGCATGCGCGACCGCTGAGACCTGGAAGTAACCCATTCCGGTACTTCCGGGTTTCGGCAGTCTGCAACCCAAAAAAACGCAACCTGAAGTGTCTGTAACCCGAGGTATGACTGTACTAGGCAAGCGAAATGGTACACTGTTTCTTTTGAAGAACTGAGGGCCCATCCAGACTTCTGCTTGTCCCACCACTTTCCCCCAGGAATACATGATCTTTACCACTGAATTGGAGCCTAATAAATTATTATAGTTAAGTTGTGGGTTGACATAGCAGACTACACAGCGATTTCTCCAAAGCAGCTCTTTATTTTGTAAGCTGGAACAGAACTGAGCAGCAAACAGCTCAGCCGGCCTTCTTTTATAGGCAGCCGGCTGTCAACATTGTAGCAACAACAACCCAGGGTTTCCTGCCTAAAATAACTGATGTGGACCTGAGTGAAAACTATCTACAGTATCCCCCTGCTGGCCCAGGGTGAGAACTTCAGTACATAACAATTATTATTAATAAATAATTATTATTCAGGAAGAGGGCCTTCTCGGTAGTGGCGCCTGCCCTGTGGAACTCCCTCCCATCAGATGTAAAGGAAATAAGCAACTATCCAACTTTTAGAAGACACCTGAAGGCAGCCCTGTTTAGGGAAGTTTTTAATGTTTGAAGTTTTATTCTGTTTTTAATGTTCTGTTGAAAGACTTCCAGAGTGGCTAGGTAAACCCAGCCAGATGGGTAGGGTAGAAATAATAAATTATTATTATTATTGGTGCTGGAGGAGGCAGCTCAGAAACTGACTTAAGCTGAGGTGACGCCCCAGAAAGAGGCTCTTTACTGACAGGAGGGACCAGCTCTGGTAGCATCCCTTTAGGACAGTGGTGGCCAAACTTGGTCCTCCAGCTGTTTTGGGACTACAACTCCCATCATCACTGACCACTGGTCCTGTTAGCTAGGGATTATGGGAGTTGTAGTCCCAAAACAGCTGGAGGGCCGAGTTTGGCCACCACTGCTTTAGGAGGTGCCTGACTAGAGTTGTTCTATGTCATAGGGGCAGGGCACCTCTTTGATAGCCTGCTTGAAGCTTCAGCTCCTGACTCTCTTGATCACTGGTGTCAAGGATGAAGAACAATGGGCTTCCTCCCGGGGAGTACTAAAACAGGGCTGAGTAAATCTTTCACAGTTCTTCCTACCTATACATCTTCATTTTGGACCTTAGGCATTTTTCTGTAACCAATTATCATTTTAAAACAGTGCTACTGGTTACTCTTAGATTCTCATTCCTTTCATTTATTTTGGCTGATTGTGAATATCCCGACTTTGGTTATTAATATTGTCATGTCTCTGAGGTACGAGAGATGAATTAAAACGATTGTTTTGTAAAACTGGTACAGTGAGATGCTGAAATTTATACATTACTTCAGATTTCGTTGTGTTCCTAGCCACAGACAGTCCTGGTGTGCTTGATTTCAGCGGTTAATACTGTGAGATTGAGTATAACTGGCCTCTGTCTCACTAGTGTGTGTCCTGTGCATGCATGAAAAAAAGGAGCAAGTGGCTAGAAAAACAAAAAAACAAATAGTACATTTTTATCCATTAGCATCCCAAGGGGAAAGTATGCTCACACAATCATTTGTCACCCAAAGCTATCGCAGGGGCTAAGTAAAATCGCCACTTCTGAAGACCAGAAGCATTCAGCTTGAGGTAGATCTTCCTGAACTGGGGTACATGGGCTCTCTCTGCATCCTTTTTGTTAAAAAACAAATGAACTACCATATATATCTCTAGTTATATATATATATCTATAAACAGGCCCTGAGAACTCTACATAATGTAAATACATGAGAGCTGCCTTTGAGGCAATAACTGCCAGTCCTTCATACTTCATATAGTATAGTATACTGTGGGTGCTTCAGGCAGGTGGGGGGATGGGCGAGAATTTAAAACCTGCTAACTGTCATATTGTGAGGATAATATTAATCCTTGGAATTCATTTACTGAATTCCCCACCACTGCTACTAAAATTACTTTTAGCACTTGAAAAGCTGGGGTGGGGAACTTAAAACATTGAGAGGCTATTTTACTTTTCAAAGGGAAAAGGGTATAAAGGAGAAAATCTATAATGGCTCTTAACAAATGAGACAAGTACAATGTTTCACCAAAAGAAGACTAAGCTAATGTCATTTTGCCCCTCACCCACCCCCATCCTCCAACACGTGGAAGCAGGTTTATGCTGTGGAAACTAGAATTTACAGTTTGAATGACCAACTTTAGAATTTTTTTATTTTATTGGTAGGCTGTTCTAGAACGTATTAACTACACATAATGGAGGCTTCAAGAAGCTGTCAGAGAATTGTCTGGAAAGAGAATGTGGAGGCCATTGATTGGTACATATATGTAATAGATGAAGTCATCTTTAAAAGTCAGTAGTTAGCAAATAATAGTACCTTCTCATGACATGAAGTGCATAGGAAAAAGGGAGTTGTCGTTCCAGATGCCTATTAAAAATGGTACAAGTTTTTTTTTTGTTTTTTTTTTTAGGCTAGGCCTATGTCTAGCATAAGGGTGAGATGAATAACAGTAAAATCCTATATATGTTTCCACAGAACTGACTCCTATGTAGATGTGCATGGGATTGTAAACCTAAACCTTATTTTTTCACTCTGTGAACCGAAACCTGTATTTGTATTAAATAACATCTCACCATAGTGAGAGAACAGTTGGAATGTGAGAGGAATTGTATATTCTCCACTCATAAGGCGGCGTAGGCAAATAGTGTTTTTTTTAATAAAAAAAATCTTCATGGCAGTGCTGATAAAGTTATAAAGAACACAAGTAGGACATGGAAAATGTCATTTTATTTATTACTGAAGATATTTTAGGTAATAGCAGTGTAGAGCTGGGTGTCTCTCATGAGTTTGTCCTCATTCACTTATTAAGGTGTTTGTTTAAGGTATTTGTATACTGCTTATCAAATAGACTTCCCAAAATAGTTTATGTAAGATGGTTACAAAAATAAGCACTGATTTTTAAAAGAAAGTTACAATAAGATGTTTGGGCATTTCTTGACTTTTAATATCAACATTGCACTGCTCAGTGTTTTTCTAGTATTTGGATTCTGGATTTTTATTGACATTTCTACATTTTAGCTTTGTTATTTTATGGTTGTTTTTTTTACTTTGTAAAACTTTTTATATTAAGCAGTTGATAGATTGATTAAATTAATAAGGAATAATTGATTAAATCAATAAGGAATAAAGATAACTGTTTCTTAGAAGAAGCTGTAATTGCTTCTTCTCCACTCCTCTGAAGGGCAAAATAGTTCTGCAGAGACCCATCCCTGTGGTGACAGTGGGAGGAGAGGTGCCACCACTGGGAGCAGGATGGTGGGAACTCGCCAGTTCATTTCTTCTCCATTCCCCTTTGCAATAGTAATACAGTCATACCTCGGGATAAATATGCTCAAGTTGAGTGCTTTCAGGTTGCACTCCGCGGCAACCCGGAAGTAACGGAGCGCGTTACTTCCGGGTTTCGCCGCTCACGCATTCGCAGACAGTCAAAATGACGTCATGCGCAGACAAGCTATCGCGTCTTGTGTTCTGTTCGGGATGCGAACGGGGCTCTGGAACAGATCCCGTTCGCATCCTGAGGTACCACTGTAGTAGTAGTAGTAATAATAATAGTAGTAGTAGTAATAGTAATGATGATGATACCACAACTGCATTTAGAGGCATGGAAGACAATTTTAAAAGTTTGTAGCATTCAAACATATGAAAAAGGTGAACTTTCAAAGCTGTCGTCCTTTGAAGTAGGTTCTATTGAAATACTGTATTGGCCCGAATATAAGCCACGCTTTCCCCTCAAATTCCAACTGGAAAGTAAAAGTGCGGCTTATATTCGGAACCGAGCGTTGGACACCCGCCTCCCGACACTACTGCCCTGAATGGTAGTGTCCCCAAGCTGGCGCTCGGTTTCAAGCATGCTGCACGCCCGCCTCCCAGCACTACTGCCCCCGTGCCCCCTGTTCAGGGCGGTAGTGCCGGGAGGCGGGCCGCACCCGCAAATAAGCCTTGAATTTTAAAGGTATGGCTTATTTGTGGGTGCATCTTATATTTGGGCCAATATGGTAAATGAAATTTTACATTGTAGTAAATTATTTGACAATTGCAGTTAATTTTTAAAATGCTTGAAAAATTTGATGACTATGCTTGTTGCCACTTTTGATCTCAAAAGAAGAAAAGTATTTGGAAAACCAGAATCAAATAATATTATGTTCTGATTCCTGTAGACTACTACGCTAGCAAATGAATGTAGGATCAAGCAAATGATCCATTCAGAATTTTATACTTGTTTGCTAGAAGCAAAATTAGATATTATAATGTTTTTTTCTACTAATAGTGTTGATTTTAATGGTCAGTGTATAGACAGGAAGTATTAGATTAAGCAGGGAGGCTAGACACAACCTGAGATATTTTAATAAGTCGGGGATGGAAAGACCTTTAAGCTCTGGACTTCATTTTACCTTCCACCACAAGCTAGGATAATCAGCATTCTCAGAGGTTTAGTTAACATAGTCCCTCATTCACAGATGAGGGTTGTTTATTGGAGCCCAACTCTTTTACTTCCTTGATGGGAAATCCTTTTGAACTTCTGGCCATCTGCCACCTTCAATAGTTTTAATACAGTGTTGTTATCCCTTACTTTAGCTCAGGGGTTCCCAGACTGGTATGTGAGCTTTATTCAGGTGGCCCATGGCGTGTCTGTAAAAATAAGATTAAAAAATCATACAGCCTGTAGCACAGCACATTACAATTTCTACAACAAGCAGAAAAATCATTAACTGGTCCACCAAAAGCCTCGGCTATTTTCAAGTGTTCCATGGGAGGGTGAGGAGTTTGGGAACTATTGCTTTAGCTAAAGAAGTTTCATTGCACCAGACTGACCTTCCAGTTACCTGCAGTTTTTCCTGTTAGGCAGTTACACAAAGTATTATCTGCAGTCGCACACATTTCTACAGTAGCTGCAGAAGTCGTGAACCTATCACGGGGCTTTTCTGTTATTTATGCCATCTGCAACTGTCTGTGAATAGAACATAGTGGGGTGGCACTGGTTCTACTTCTTTACCACATATATGGGAATCTACTGTTCATGTGCAAGTCAAAAACACTGATGTTGTAGACTTTTCCAGAAGATCATGCCTGTGATAGACTGTGATAGTACATTCCCATATGTCTGATTGCGTTGAATATCCACTCAAAGAACCACAGCTTACAGGTAAACAGCTTTGTTTACTGCAAAATAGCAAGTCTCTCTTGGTATTATTGCAAGTTTAGATTAATTATGAGTTTACTGTGGAAACTGTGTGGGAGTTCTTCCTGCATTTTGATGATCTGTTAATCTGCTCAGAGTTGGTGGCTCGTATTTAAAATGTTTTTATGAGCAATATAAATAGCATGAATACATTTTATTGGTCTTTGCTTACATGAAGGTCGTGTGTAGTGTTAGGTTTCAGCATCTGGATAAAAACAGAAGCTTTCAATAATAATTGGTTTGACTCAATCTTGCAATTTAAAATGTATTTTTTAGTGCATAATGTGATATTAACAATTTGTATTACAATATGTGGCACTACAACATCTGTGTGTCATTGGTTGAAGTTTTGCTCCGAATGGTTTGACTGGAACAATTTTGTTTGGGTGTAATTGTTATGAGTATAACTATATTCAAGCATGATTTTTTGTTTTTATAATTTTACATAATTTGCACTGAGACTTCTTGCTTTGTCACCACACCTATATAAATCTAGGTGAATATATTTATTGAGAGCAGCTTTAAATGTTAATTACATACGTGAGAACAGCAATGTTATTATTTCCTGCATGTTTTCCCAAGGAGGTGTGCACAACATGTCTCCACGTAAGGATATTATTTAGAGAAATATGTGAGGGTTTACTCTTAATCTTAATTGTATACACATAGGGTTAGATCCAAACATAGACATGCTTAGACTAGATCCCCTGAAATCAATTAGGACTAAGTACCACCAATTTTGGGACACGGGTTGCGCTGTGGGTTAAACCACAGAGCCTAGGACTTGCCGATCAAAAGGTTGGCGGTTCGAATCCCTGCGACGGGGTGAGCTCCTGTTGCTTGGACCCTGCTCCTGCCAACCTAGCAGTTCAAAAGCACGTCAAAGTGCAAATAGATAAATAGGTACCGCTCCAGCGGGAAGGTAAACGGTGTTTCCGTGCGCTGCTCTGGTTTGCCAGAAGCGGCTTAGTCATGCTGGCCACATGACCCGGAAGCTGTACCCTGGCTCCCTCGGCCAATAAAGTGAGATGAGCGCCGCAACCCCAGAGTTGGCCACGACTGGACCTAACGGTCAGGGGTCCCTTTACCTTTACCATCCATTTCAGAGGATCTGTGCTAAGCATGACTAAGTCTGCGCCTACTCACAAATCCAGGAAACACAGCATGCAGAAAAAACTTAACACATGGCTGAGAGCAATAAGGCAAACCATTGCATCTGAAATTCTCCTGGCTTGTGCTGGCAGGAGCAGAGGTTGGGAGCCATTCTTTTTTCTTCTGTTCTGCCAGCACCAGACTAGTACAGCTGTGAAGACCACACTACTCTCAAGACAACTCAGTGCATCCATAGTGCATCCACCCTGTAATGTGTCATTTTGGGGCGCTGTGCTGGCTATTATTGGTAGGATAACTACTGGTGGTAGTGTTCCAACTGCTGCACTTTCCAACGCTGCAGTAGGAGCCTCCTGTAAATGGAGGCCAGCACACAGGCATGTCCACTTTATCCTAACTTCATCACTAACAGTTGAGGTAGAATTGCACTCTTTCTTATTTGTACATATTATTAACACCTGTAGCTTCAGTATTATATGAATGATAGCCAGCTAAACTAATCATACAGTACATCCACTGAAATAAATGGAGTTAATTAGCTGAAGTTCACTGATTTCAGTGGTCTATTCTGGGTACAAATTAGTTGGATATCGTGTTTTTTTAATACTGTGTTTTGGAAAGAGACTGAAATTAGTAGAATCAAATTCATTGAGAGATAGACTGAAGTGTACATTGTGCAAGCTATAATTGAATTCCTGCATAGGAATAGGACTTGTTAATCCTTAAAAGGTAAAGGACCCCTGACAGTTAAGTCCAGTCACGAACTTCAAATTAAATATTTTCTACAGAAATGGCTTTGGCCTTGTATTTTTTGATGCCAGATAACTTATATGCATTATTTTTTCTTCCTTCTATTAAGCACGGTGTTATTGCTACAGAAGATGAAGAGTATTTTATTGAGCCTCTAAGAAATGTATCCGAAAATGCCAATCATTTTAGTTACGAAAGTGGTCATCCTCATGTTATTTACAAAAAGTCTGCAATGTACCATCGACTCTTCTATGATTATACTCATTGTGGTCTCTCAGGTAAATAAGTTACAATGACAGTAATGGGTTCATTCCCTTTCTTTGATAAAATATCAAGATAATTTTTGTTTTCTTTCAAAGGAACCATCTATCTTTGGCATTTATGATTTTATATTATTTTTCCAGGCTAAGATCTGGAACATAATGAGTTTTATGCAATGCTGCACCTGTGGGCTCCTGCCAGTGCAATGGCATTTTGTTTCCTCTCCCAACCCGAACTCCCGAGCTGATTTTGAGGGTGCAGGGTAGGGGCTGGAGGGGACAGGGTAGGAAGAGGAAGTTCCTTGGGGCACCCTGAAGTGCCTTGCATCAGTGGAGCTGCAGTGTTGGATGAGACCCAGTGTCTTTGAGGCAAAGACTGAGAATAATCCCTTGTGTTATGGCTATACTGTAAGTCTCGCCAACACTTTTGGGTTCACAGGCACATTTTCAAACTGAAGATATTGTTCTGGGCACTACACATACCCTACAACCAAACACACATTGCAACCTGGCCAATTAGCTACTACAGAATGCTTCTTTCAAGCTTAATTGTAGTGGGGGAGGGGACCCTGCAAATGCTGTGGAAGGGCTCATTAGGGACATGTATGTCTGTGAGCACCATGTTGGTGATCCCTGCTGTACTGCATGTGCCACTGCTACCAATTTGGCATCTTAGGGAGATGCCCAGCCTTCTTCTGCCCCTTAATATTCCTAGAGCATTTCTTCCTACAATTTGCTTCTTGTGTAATGTTGGCTAATGCTTAGAGATATGGCTGCCTCTCTTGGACTTTTTTCTTAATTCTGCTGCAATAATGCCACTGATTGCTGCTGCCGTGGTATGGGGGATGAAACTGGCTCCAAGCAACAGAGTAAATGGAAGATGTGACCCATTGTGCTGTCCATGAAAACCATGTGCCTTACCTGAATGCTACACTGCCTTTACACCATAGAATATAGTTCTTAAAATAACACTTCCTGATGCCTTTACTGATAGTGTAATTGTTTCCAAATATTTTTCATCTAATCATAAGAACTTAAAATATATCAAAATGTATAGGAAATTCCTCAATAGTATAGTATTTGTCACAACAAGATTCAAGGTATTCCTATTTCACTGTAAATAATAGTCAAACAATTTAATAAACAATAAACAATAAATGCTGGAGACATTTTGTAACTGGTGTAAAAACAGTTGGTCGTTTCAATGTGTTGGATCCAGAGAAACACAAGTAGAAAGGGGAACAGTCACAAATCTGGTTCTGCCAGATTTTGGGCATTCCCCAATCAAGAGATATTTTTCAGGGAGATTGGGAGGGGCAAGGAGTCACCCCGCCCCAACTTTTACTTGTGTTTCTCCAGATACAGCACAATAAAAGTTGTTTCACTACTGATGCTCTCACAAAATAATCAGGGTGCAGTGGGGGTAAGGTCCTATTATAAGTAAATTAGAAATAAGTTAATATTATAAATGCACTATTTTATATATACTAATTTTTGCATTCACGTTTGTGTTTTTCTTTCTGGTTCAAATTTGAGGAGGCATGAAATAATAAACTTATGGTTTAGCTGAAGTATAAAACTTATTCATAGCAGAATATTTGAGCCCATATGAAACTTTGGGCATACTTATATGATCAAATTAGATTTTTCTCCTTCTTTTCTTCTACTATGGCTCTACTTTTTATTCACCTTGAAGCAAGAACCTATTTGTATCCTGCTTTGTGATTGGTTAGAAATCTATTCAAAATTTCAGTCAATCTCATATTCTGGTCTGCAAAATTTGGACTTCCATACACTGATTGCTCAGACTGTGAACACATGTTTAACCATGTGTAAGTCCTGCAATTCATTGTGGACATCTATCACATTGGTGAGTGATAAATAAATTTGTATGTTCATGCAATCTTCCTCGCTTTTAGTAGAAGCGATATGTGACAATGTAAAAGAGAATATCCGAAAAGGCTTAGTGCAAATACAGCTTTTAATATTGAAGCAGGCTGTCTGATATCTTCTAAGGAAAAATTAAGATGTATAATGTTTATTAAAAGATAGTGCTCACAACAAAAACTCTTCAAGAATTTTGAAGAGACTATAAATATAAAGCAGATGTACATGAAGATGTTAATATAGCAATCCACTTGATGTCACTAATTGTTTTGATTCCTAGAAGACCTCACAGGAAGCAGTAAACCTTGGTGGTTGAACAATACCCTTGCTTTTCCAACTTTACTTCCAATTAATCACACATTAAGTAGTCACCATCGACTGAAGAGATCAATAAGCACTGAACGTTTTGTGGAGACGTTGGTAGTAGCAGACAAAATGATGGTGGGATACCATGGTCGCAAAGATATTGAACATTACATTTTGAGTGTCATGAATATTGTAAGTTTGATCCCTCTACATGTTGATACAACTCATTTTAATATTGAGGGCATTGTTGATGTTAATTTCAAACCTAAGAATGTGTTTGTACCAGCTGTGTTTTCCAAGTTAATGAATGGGAAGTGTACTGCTCACTTCTCTTGCAATGCTTCTAGTAAGGTGTCGAGTGAGATTGCATTAGGAACTGTGTCCCCAACAAGCTTTTTCTTAGAAACGGCTCATACAGGTGCTTGCTATCAAGTAAATTCACTTGCAAGCTAGCAAGTTCAAGTGGTAAAATGCAAGCTGCTTCTGCTTCCATGTTTCACTCAGGGTAGGCGGTGGGAACTAATGCTTTTCCTTTGTTGGAGCTAGGGTAGCTCAAAATAGGGTATTGGCGCGCTGTGCAGAAGTTGAGGAGGAGGCTGAGTATTCAGGTGCACAATATAAGGAACATTTGAAGCAATGCTCATATTCCTAATTCCACGTGTATCTGATTTGGGTGAAATGGTATGGGGGGCAGGGAGTCTATGTAGTTAGATGCCAGCATAACTTTTACAGTTCTTCTGTGTGTGCCACAGAAGCTGCAGTGTGGGTAATAAGATTCTGCTGTTAGTTTTAAGATAGGGCTTTTGTACTACAATTTTTCAGTCATATAAAAATTAGTTTCCAGCATTCTATCATATTTTAATCCAGTCATGTTCTCACTGAGCTGATAAACCTGTGGACTGTACTACTTCAGCTTATTGTTTACTCATAGGACTGAATGTACTTCCACATACATAAAAAATACAGCAAATAGAATACTAGCATGTCAATGAGAAGAAAGAACCCAGGGTCAGAGTCTAAGGAATGGCTTGGGGCAAGGAGCAGGTTAGGTTTCCACATCAACAGTGTTCACAAGTGTATTCCTTTACAAATTCTCCTCTAGAAGTGGATAGTTGCCTTAATTCTTACTAGGAAAAGTAATTAATTGCACTTGGAAACAGAAGAATGCAATATATTGACCCTTTTGAGCCCATATACTATTATAATAACAGGCATTTGGCTAGCATTGACTTAACAAATTCGCAGAACATTTTTACTGGGTATGGAATTGGGCTTGCTACAGGAATGGTTATGATGTGGGTGGGTAGTAGTGAATAAGAGTTGGAAAAATTCTCCATACCCTTCTCTCTTGCTTTTCAGACTTGATGTGACTTAGGTAGTACTGTTAATAATCTGCACTGGTTAATAATAAACATTTGTAGATTTTTTTTGTCTGACTTTATGTCTTTTCTTATTTTCTGGAGGTCAGGTTGCCAAACTTTACCGTGATTCCAGCCTAGGAAACGTTGTGAATATTATTGTGACTCGTTTAATTGTTCTTACAGAAGATCAGGTAAGAATGAGTTGTGATATAAATATCAGTCCCCTAAAATATAAATCACACAATCAAAGTATAATAATATTATGTACCTAATAATTGTTTAGAAAAACAGTATTCGATAATCAAACCTCATCTGCAAACATTTTATGATCTTAAAATTAGAAATTAAATGGTATTAATTTGCAATGTTTTTCAAGATTTTTACTTTTATTTAATGAAAATGTGTGACATACATGGGATATTTGGATGCTAGAAAGTTGTCACAGCTTGTTTTTTTGTTTTTGTATTTTGAAAGTGTAAGGGCTGCCTTCAATATTTAAATAAATTTTCACACATGAAACTAATCTGTGGGGAAAAGGTAACATTTGAAACTAATCTGTAATATTACTTTTAACAAATCGATTATTGAAGTTTAAATTAAATCTATGAGATCTATATGCACAAAATAATTTGTAGGCCAGATTTAACACAGATGAAAATTGGCAAGAAGAAATTATTCCTAGAAATCACTGCTTCTAATTATAGATCAGATTTAGACTTCAGAAGTCTTAACCACTGACCCTAGTAATTTGTTTGGAACATTTCTGGTATGCATGTTGTATTGCAGCCAAACTTGGAGATAAATCACCATGCAGACAAGTCCCTTGATAGCTTCTGTAAGTGGCAGAAATCCATTCTCTCTCACCAAAGTGATGGAAACACCATTCCAGAAAATGGAATTGCCCACCATGATAATGCGGTCCTTATTACTAGGTATGGTTTGTTGAAATTATCTCATTTTTTCTCTTTTCTGTTTCTCATTTGTTTGTTTTCACACGAAGAAACTAGAGTTAAATTTGTAGTAATGATGTGCAGGATAAAAAATATTGCTTGTGTTTCATATTGCAATAAAACACTTAGTAGTTCGAACTACTATTTTCCATTCAAAAGTGGAAAATGACTATTCAAAACTTACATGAAATTAATGTATGTGACTGTCTGTGGGATGAATCCAGACTTTGCCTCCCAGGAACGGAAAGTTTTATTTTGTCCATGAAAGGTTTTTGATTCAATAGAGGGATTCCATGACTGATTTCTCCCCCTACTGCAGCCCACTTCTGCTCGCTGAAAATGTGCTCCAAAAGGCAGGGGGTAGGCATCTGGAACAGTTGGGGAAGTGGCACTGGGGTCATCATGAAGAAGGTGAAATCAGCAAAAGGCATCTCCCCACCCCCTTTCTACCAGTGGAAGCATCTCCTGAGTAGAACCCTGCTCAGGAGATGGTCCCACTGGCAGTATCAAAGACAGGATCCAACATTATATGTTTAGCACTTTGACCAAACCAACTTTCAAATAAAGGATTTCAAAATAAGGTAGAAAAGCCTGTAGAAAGTAGAAATACTACTTGCCATACTATTATTGTCCTTAAAGTTTAAGACGCCAATATTATGGAAGATACTCAATTGACAGAGATTAGTGATGTTTCATTTATAGTTTTTGAATAACATTTGGAGCCCCTTTCTTTATGGGGGGCAAAGGTTCCAATTCTGGTCAAGGTCATAATAAAGTGCACATTTTCTTTTGTGTTTTGCCACAACCCCTGGATTGGTGCAGGAACAGGCATCACCCTATAGAAGCATTGATTATGTTCCTTCAGATAAACCAACAGTACGGTATTTCACTTATCTGTGTGACCGAAGGCTGCAATTACTTGCATGCTTACCTAGGGAAACATCCCGTTGAATTCAGTGAGACTTCCTTTTGAATAACAAATGCACAGAGATAATTTAACATGGGTGGTATCTGACTAAGTAATGTTCAAGAGTGGACCCACTGACATCAGTGGACTTAAGTTAGTCACAAGTAACTTTATTGCTTTCAGTGGTTCTGTTGGTATGCTTTAGTCAGATACCACGCATATGTTTATCCATGAAGTGGACTTATTAGTGATGTACACAATGAAAGGTTCCTGCTGTTTGTATACTTTGTGACATTCTAAAAAATTGAAATGAAGTAATTTCATTAGTTGTTTTTTTAAGATAATTTTCTGTTTGTTGTTCATCCAAACTAATGCCATAATGCCCTGTCCTTTCCTGATAACTACTAATTTCTGAATTACAAAAGAAGACTGGCTTAATGCACAGTTTTTGTTTTACTTTTTAGAATGTTAATATTCTTTTGTTGAACCTAATTTGTTGTTTGGAAATTATATTCTGGCCTGTATTTGGTGTTAAGGGTAAGAAATGGAAATGCTATACAGAAATCCATCTGTCATGTATGATTTAGTTGAGATATTTGCACTGCAGGCGGTTGGACTCGATGACCTCTGGGGTCTCTTCCAACTCTACAATTCTATGATTCTATGATAAATAACTCCTATTTAGTTTAGTGGAACTTCCTGATAAGTGCATGTATGATTGCAGTCTCAGTAGGCTTTAAAAAGTGCTAGAAATAGATCTGTGCATGTAATGACAGGTGGAAGTGATAACTGGGAGGTGGGGAAGCTGACAGTAAGGAAGAGATCAGGGTAGGGTAAAGTGATATATACTGGAACAAAAAAATAAACAAATCCCAACTTAATAATAATAATATTTTTTTTATTTATACCCCACCCTCCCTAGCTCAGGGCAGCCAACACCAGTAAAATTACAATAAAAACATAATGGGGGGGGTAACCAATTTAAAATACAGTTTAAAATGCAATTTAAAATGCACCCTCATTTTAAAAGTAGCCCATAGATGAAAACTGTAAGGGGAGGGAAAAACATAAAGGTCAGACTGAGTCTAAGCCAAAGGCCAGACGGAACAGCTCTGTCTTGCAGGCCCTGTGGAAAGATGTCAAGTTCCGCAGGGCCCTAGTCTCTTGTGAGAGAGCGTTCCACCAAGTCGGGGCCAGTATTGAAAAGGCCCTGGCCCTAGTTGAGACCAATCGAACCACCTTGCGACTTGGGACATCCAAAATTTTGTCATTTGTGGACCTTAAGGTCCTCCGTGGGGCATACCAGGAGAGGCAGTCCCGTAGGTATGTGGGTCCTAGGCCGCATAGGACTTTAAAGGTCAAAACCAACACCTTAAACCTGACTCTGTACTCCACCGGGAGCCAGTGCAGTTCACATGTATAATGAAGTATCTGAACACAAGAGATAGTAAGACCATGGGGAGGGGATTAGCACAATTTAGTCATCAACTCAATGTGCAGCAGAGATTATTATGAGAGGGACTGAAAATGAAGCAGCCACTATAGTGAATTGATAGAAGTCTATAGTGTGGCTGCATTTGGAATACAGTGGTACCTCGGGTTAAGTACTTAATTCATTCCGGAGGTCTGTTCTTAACCTGAAGCACCACTTTAGCTAATGGGGCCTCCTGCTGCCGCCTCGCTGCCGGAGCACGATTTCTGTTCTCATCCTGAAGCAAAGTTCTTAACCCGAGGTACTATTTCTGGGTTAGCGGAGTCTTTGACCTGAAGCATATGTAACCCAAGGTACCACTCTACTCTGTGTGGTGCTAGTCACCTCATCTTAAAAAGGATATTGTAGATACAGAAAATTGCATCTTCATATAATGCATAATTCTAGAATTTGCTGTCACAAGATTTGGTGATGGCCTGTAAGCCTTAAAAGGGATTAGATAAAATCATGGTCAGCAGGTGCATCAGTATCTGTTAGCTATGATTGCTAAATAGTTCTGGGTTCAGAGGCCTCATGGCACAATGGTGTGCTTGTGTGTTTAATGATGCATTCATGCTCTCTCTGGTGCTTCCTCGAGAGTCTAGCTAACTATTGTTGGAAATAGGGTGGATTATATGGACCTTTGGTGTGAGCCAGCAGAGTTCCCCTTATATTCCTGTTCCCTTCCCCCATTATATTTGTATCTCACCCTTTCACCAAGGAACTCAGTTGCATAAATGAGAGTGATCTTCTTATCACAACTGTTAGATTGGGTTGAGGAAGAATGATTTACCTAGATATCTTGGTGACTTTTATAGCCAAGCAGGAATTCAAACTCAGGTCTTCTTGTGTGCTCTGGTTATGTGTTTGTTAAGAATTCTTACAGAAATAAATGCATTTTATTGGGGACAGATGACTGGATGGAATTGTAATTCCTGGTGATGGGCAAGACCATTTCAGCTTGATTTGAAACAGGGTCACTACTTAGAAGCATCACTAGTTAACACAGAATCTTGTGGGAAGAAAACATTTTGCCTCCTCAGAAGCCAAAAAGGTTAAGAAAATAGATGCTGGGGAAGACAAAAGCAAATGCATTAAATGTTGTTGCATAAACTATAGTGGTTTGGGTTATGGAGTTCCCTAACTTGTTCACACAAGCTCAGGGATTTCACAGTATAGTATAGGGATCAAAAACATTTTTCAGTCAGCAGCTACCATAGGAGTTACCATGGATTGGGTTTAAGCCAAAAATGGACAGGGCCACCACTTTCCCTCTAATACACCCTACTTTGTTTCTTACCTTCCCGCCCAGTGAGCTGCTGAAAAAGAAATAGATCACTCTTACCAGATGACAGATAGGTAGCCGTGTTGGTCTGCCATAGTCAAATTAAAAAAATCCTTCCAGTAGCACCTTTAAGACCAACTAAGTTAGTTCTTGGTATGAGCTTTCGTGTATCTGAAGAAGTGTGCTTGCACACGAAAGCTCATACCAAGAACTAACTTAGTTGGTCTTAAAGGTGCTACTGGAAGGATTTTTTTAATCTTACCAGATGACTTCCCCTCACCATTCAGTCGTTCCTCATCCTTGCTAGAGGTCTGAACTGATTGCTTGCCAGGGGGCTTTTTCTTCCCTCCTTCCATTGTTGCATCTTGTAATAGACCTTTTAGGGAAATCATATTTCTTTCATAATATATTTTAATATTCCAGTAGTTCAGTGGTAGAGCATCCGCTCTGCATACAGAAGGCCGCAGGTTCAATCCCTGGCATCTCCGGGTGGGGCTGGGAGTGTCCTCTCTCTGAAACCCTGGAGAGCTGCTGCCTGTCACTATAGACAGTACTGGGATAGATGGACCAGCTAGATTGACTCAGTATAAGACAACTTTCTGTGTTCCTAGATAAATTGGTATTCTAAATTTGGCTTTTACAAACGTTGACAATATTACTAACTGTTCCTTAACTTGCAATATTCACTGATTGTTGTATTTGTCGATAAAGAGTGGAAAAGATAGTAATATTTGTTTATAGCTAATGTTAACTGTCCTTAAGCATGTGCACTGTCATCTTAACAGTGGCATGGAGTGTTTCCTATTAGACTGAAATGCCAACTACCACCACTTGCCAATTTTGAAATATCTTCCCTGGCTACCAGTTCATTCCCAAGCCGCTTTAAGATGCCAATTTGTTTGTTTTAGTTTTAAGACCTATACAGGTTTGGACTTACGTACCATAAGGATTTCCTTCTCACCGATCAACCTGCTTGGTTGTTAAGATCTGCTGACACCCTTCTCTAGGTGTCCTTACAATCAGAAATTAAGTGAGTGACAATCAGGGAAAGAGTATTTTCTAAGTTTTTGTAGCATCCCAGCTATGGGATGCCACCCAAGGATTATACATTGCTATCCTTGATAAGCTTTTGTTTTCTCAGGCAATATGTATCTCAGGTGATATTTATATCTTATTAAATGATTTTTAGTTTTTTGTGAGTATTCTGCTCTGCTTCACAAAGAATGACAAAATCAATTAACACTGAATATTATTGTTGGTTGTTGGTATCCATCAACATGGCATCCATGAGACAATGGAGTAGTGTATCTTTTGGGGGTGAAGTCAGACTGCTGGAAGGGTACAGCATCTGCTGGGCCAGGAGAGAGATATTTTGTTGCAGCTGGGGCAGATGTAAGCAGCTGGTTGTGCAGTTGCTCCTGCACTATGGCATTTCTTCTCTCTGTGCTTCTCCCAGTCATTCCTCTTTTGGTCACCGCTATGGATGCATGACCTGTTTGTCTCCAGGTACTACAATTGTCTGCAAGTGATTCCCTCATGGCAGGATTGATGTTGCTGGCCTTCATGTCACATATGCAGACATCTTGCAGAGTTGGTCTGCCAATGGGCCTGGTGCCTGAAGCCAGTTCCCTGTAGAACACACCCTTGGGGATACTGCCATCTTCCCTTCCCATGTCCCTTGGACATGACCAAGCCATTGTAGACACTTCTGGGTTAGGAGTCTGAACATGCTGGGAATGTGGGCTTGGGAGGGCACATCTTTGATTGAGACTCTGTCCTGAGATATGATGCCCGAAATCGTCCTTATGCAGCACATGTGGAAGACATTGAAGCGTCATTCCTGGCAGTTGTAAGTTGCCTACAACTCACTTCCATAAAGCAGCGCACTCAACGTGCAAGCCTGATAGACCTTCATCTTGGTCTTGGATGTTAGCATCACATTCTCCCATGTACTTTTGGAGAGGCCAGATACTGCCATAGTTGCCTTACTAATACACTTGTCCAGTTCAACATCAGTGGAGAGGTTGCTAGTTATGGTGGAACCCAGGAAGACAAAATCATCTGCCACCTCAAGGGTGTGGCCACCAATGCTGATGTGTGGAGTGTTGGTAGCGTCCTGACCCAGGATTTTGGTCTTTGTCAGGCTGGTGGTAAAGCTGAACTCCCTGCAGGCTTGAGCAAAATGATTTGATGAATCTCTCTAGAGCTTCCTTGAAGTGCACTGTCAAGTCTATGTCACCTGCAAACAACATCTCTCGAATAAGGACCCACCACACTTTTGCCTTGGTATGGAGACATACCAGGTTGAACAGACCCCCATTGCTCCTCAAATGAAAGTACACACTGTCTTCAGTTGAGCTGAAAGCATATGATAGCACCGAGAAGAATATGTCAAAGAGAGTTGTGAATAGAACACAGGTCTGTTTCACACTGCTCTATAAGGAAGGTGTCTGAGGACAAGCCATCATACTGGACAGTGCCATTCATGTTTTTGTGGAAGGACACAATCATCTTGTGAAACTTAGATGGGCATCCTGTCTTGTTGAACAGTGAGAAGAGTCCTTTTTGGCTGATGAGGTCAGAGGCCTTCATCAGGTCAATGAAGGCGATGTACAAGGACTGTCTCTGCTCTCAGCATTTCTCTTGCAGCTGGCGCAATGATAAAATCATATCAACTGTTGACCTTTGAGCTCTAAGGCTGCATTGTGACTCCACAGAAAGATTTTTAAAGTTGTTGGTACGAGAGGAATGGTATCCCTTCCCGATTCCTCCTCTGTAAATGACTGGTACCCTCAATTCTGATTGTACCAACTTTCAGTACCAACTAGTGAAGGTTTTTGTGCACTGTACACTGCATGCAGGAAACTGGTGTGATTGTTGCAGGCACAAATGTAATACAAACGTAACCAAAGCGGAAAGCTACTTCTCCCACTTGGAACTGATATCACTTAGCTGAATAAGTGGACTGCAAGTTAAATAGAAAAGCACTTAGAAAGCTCTTGGGAAACTTAATTAGCTACATTTTAAATAAAGTAGTAATGTGAGTTTCAAAATTGTGCACCATTTAAAAAGAAAATGTCTCTGCTGCCTGCTAATTGGTAGGAGTGTTGCTTCTAAGATGTGTCAGAAATCTGTTTTACATTAGATCAGATAAGAAGAACCTGCTTAAACTCATGTCAAAACATGATTAAACAAAAGAAAATATAAGGAACTGTTATCCTTAAAGTGCTCCAGCACCAAAGACTGTGTTTTTAAGTGAGGATTGTGCCAGGAGAGCAGCTGGAGGATCAGAATACTTGCAGCAGCAATTGATCCTGTATATATAAATATGATCTTTTTTGTTTGTTTAACTTTGAAGATTTAAAGTCATGATTTCTCAGTCTCAGTAAATGTTAATAAGAGCTTACAGTTTGCACATAATGTATACACAATTAAAATAAAGTAAAAGTAGGCTGAATTGGCATTTAGATTGTTAGAATGCCACATAGACACTATTTTGTGAGAAGTCTATTAATGTAAATGGTAGTTAATTATTCAACTGATTTTTTCTATAAATAATAATAATAATTTCCTATAAATATTTTTGGAAATGTATTTTTGTATACATAAAAATATTATTACTATTTATTAAATTTATATACCAGCCTTCATCCGTAGATCTCAGGGCGGTTTACAACAAAAAATATAAATTTTTTTTTAGAAATGTATAAAAGAATGTGTCAGTGATATCTGCTTCCAAAGAGTTGAACAAGATTAACCATACTAATGTTTATGAAGGCTAGAAATAATAATTGGTTTGCCTGAATCCAAACTTTTTTGGAAATTTAAAAAAATGTAAAATATAAAACATTATAGGATATGAACATGTTAGAATCAGTTGTAATATTCAAATTTGTGACAGAGAAGAGATGGAAGGTTTGTAATTGTAGAAGTTATATATTTGCTGAAGCTGCAGAAAAATGTATACATGTATACATGTTTGATCATTGAAGGATGTTAACTGTATTCTAATATGCATTCTTCATATAGTGTAACAGTTAATTCCATACATTATTGTATTTTTAAACTGCCTTTCCTTTTAAACATTTTTTTATGGTGACTTGCAATCTAACAGAACTGGATGGTGTGTTGAAGCTACGTCGCTCATCTGGCTTCCCTACAGCTTAGATGCTGCCTCATACCATACCAAGATGGAGACATGGGAGGGACAAGGTCAGTTTAGTGCAAATATGCCAGTGGAACCAATCAGAAATGTTACAGTGTTTAGAAAGTCCAGTTTTCCCAGGACACACATTAAGCTAACTGGCCTGAAATTCCCAGAGTTCCCGGATCCATTTTTTAAAATTGGTGTTACGTTGGCTATTTTCCAATCCTTGGGTATGGAGGCTGATCTGAAAGACAAACTACATATTTTTGTTAGAAGATCAACAATTTCACGTTTGAGTTCTTTGAGAACTCTCAGGTGGATGCCATCTGGCCCTCGTGATTTGTTGGGTTTTATTACTCCATTTGTTCAGAAGAGTTGCCATTCTTGTATTGACTAGCTTATTCCAAATGTAGCTGTGAGAAAGGGAGGAACCTTTAGTGGGAAAAATAAATTCCCTTGTTAGATGCAAAGGCAATATTTGTATGTTCAAATACAGCCATATGGTGTCTTATTCTTATTGATTAACTTACTTTGTTGGGTGCTTATCAGTGTTTGTTGAAGACAAAATAATCACCATTCATTCAAACAAAATTAATGTGTTTACTTTGGTTCATTTTCAAACAATCAAACTGTAGCTGATTTCTTACTGCTATAGAAGTCTTGTCACTACTAGAGGAGGGCTTAGGGATTTTCAGTAGAACTAGCAAAGCTTTAAAATCTTAACAGCCCATTAACTGCAGGATATGGTTCATGAGATTTAATGGATACTTGTTAAAGTGAGACATAACTATTCCATTGCAGGAAGGTTGAGGAGGGGTGTGTGTGGAACCATAGAAATGTTTGTTTTTCCTGTTCCCTCCACCATAATAAAATACCAGAGCTGCATTTTTTAAAAAAATCCTTCAGAAAGCATTGCTGTATATACATTTGCTGTACTCCTTAGCATGTCATTTCACAAAATAGATTATCAATTGTTTGAAGAAACCTTTACACACACACACACACACACAGAGAGAGAGAGAGAGAGAGAGAGAGAGAGAGAGAGACTACCGTAAATTTTACATTGCACTGAAGTGGTGCTCACTTTGCTCTACTTTTTAAAATCTGACAGCTTATGAGAGTAGTTCTAACTGAATGTCTATGGTATAATATAACTGGCTTTAGATTCTATATATTTTTTGAAAACAAATGAGTTGCCACAAGGCATTGGTGGGATATAAAGTATTTCAAATGGAAGCCAACCTCCTTTTCAACTGAAAATACTGTGTTAACACTCAATGTATGGCAATGTACTCATTCTACTACACATTTTAAGCCTAAAACAAAAACTAATTTGTTTTTACTAATGTTAACTACAGTCAAACCTTGGTTGTCGAACATAATCCGTTCTGGAAGCCCATTCGGCTTCTGAAACTTGGGACAATCGAGGCGCAGCTTCTGATTGGTTGCAAGAGCTTCCTGCACTCAAGCGGAAGCTGCATTGAATGTTCGGCTTCTGAAAAATGTTCAAAACTGGAACATCTACTCGAGTGTAGGGCGAGCTCCTGACAACTTCCAGGTTTTTGGCATTCGGGAGCTGAAACGTTTGTCTGGAGGCGGTTGGAGGATGGATGACGGCTAACAGATTGAGGTTGAACCGTGACAAGACAGAAGTACTGTTTTGGGGGGACAGGAGGTGGGCAGGTGTGGAGGACTCCCTGGTCCTGAATGGGGTAACTGTGCCCCTGAAGGACCAGCTGTTTAGCCTGGTAGTCATTTTGGACTCACAGCTGTCCATGGAGGCGCAGGTCAATTCTGTGTCCATGACAGCTGTTTACCAGCTCCATCTGGTACGCAGGCTGAGACCCTGTCTGCCAGCGGACTGTCTCACCAGAGTGGTGCATGCTCTAGTTATCTCTCGCTTGGACTACTGCAATGTGCTCTATGTGGGGCTACCTGTGAAGTTGACCCGGAAACTACAACTAATCCAGAATGTGGCAGATAGACTGGTGACTGGGAGCGGCCGCCAAGACCACATAACACCGGTCTTGAAAGATCTACGTTGGCTCCCAGTACATTTCCGAGCACAATTCAAAGTGTTGGTGCTGAACTTTAAAGCCCTAAATGGCCTCGGTCCAGTATACCTGAAGGAACGTCTCCACCCCCATCATTCTGCCCGGACACTGAGGTCCAGCGAAGAGGGCCTTCTGGCAGTTCCCTCACTGCGAGAAGCCAAGTTACAGTGAACCAGGCAGAGAGCCTTCTCAGCAGTGGCACCCGCCCTGTGGAATGCCCTCCCACCAGATGTCAAAGAGAAGAACAACTACCAGACTTTTAGAAGACATCTGAACGCAGCCCTGTTTAGGGAAGCTTTTAATGTTTAACAGACCACTGTACAGTGGTACCTCGGGTTACATACGCTTCAGTTTACAGACTCTGCTAACCCAGAAATAGTACCTCGGGTTAAGAACTTTGCTTCTGGATGAGAACAGAAATCGTGCTCTGGCGTTGCAGCGGCAGCAGGAGGCCCCATTAGCTAAAGTGGTGCTTCAGGTTAAGAACAGTTTCAGGTTAAGAACAGACCTCCAGAACGAATTAAGTACTTAACCTGAGGTACCACTGTACAGCAATACCTCTGGATACGGACGGGATCCGTTCCGTTTCACTGCGCGCGGCATCATTTTGAGTGTCTGTGCATGTACAAGCAACGAAACCCCGAAGTAACGCGCTCCGTTACTTCCGGGTCGCCGCGGAGCGCAACCCGAAAATACTTAACTTGAAGCTACTTCAACCCGAGGTATGACTGTATTTTAATACTTTGTTGGAGGCCGCCCAGGGTGGCGGGGTATAAATAACAAATCATCATCATCATCATCATTATCAATGGAGCTGTTTGAGAAGCGAGGTTTTACTGTATTTGCTTTTTGAAAGATGTTATTTAATAGTTTTCTGAACTGAATACTTGAAATCTTGACCACTCTTTCTCACCCCAACATTTTGGAGCCTCCAGCTGTTTTGCCACTTCTGGCTCAGATGCCACTTTTTACCTTTTCCTGTCTTTTTCTCTAGCCTTTACATCTACAAGCACCTCTTCTCAGCCAACTGTGGCTAAAGATCTACTGGAATAAGTAAAATGAGGGTGAACATATTAGCATCAGTTTAGTAACTGCCCCAATTGTCTTGCATGCTGGAAGAGCATTCTTGTACTTTTGTCCAATCCACTCCCCTTTTAAAAATATCATTTGACCTTAAAGAAAAGATGGTGGCAAGGTGCCTTGAAGGTTTGGGTTCTTGCCAAGAGCTTAGCTATGCTTTCTGCAGTAAGGGACAGCTTAGTATCGTGAAGCCTTTGATTGTGAGTCAGCAGCAAATTAGAACCTCAAATAGATAATTAATTATCTTTATGATTTCCCTCAAGCTTTATGCAGTAATTACAAACTTCTTTATTGGGTGAAATGGAAATTAATTTGAAGTTACTAATTCATTTATTTTTATTTTGTTCTACAAATCAGTTTCAGATATTTCTTATCTAATGTAGCAGTGAAATTATGACACCTGAGCTTGTTGAATTTGCTATCCCACTTTCAGATCTTAATTTGGATTTCAGTGAGGAAATGTGTTAGTTGCTGTGTGATTTGTAAACCTTTGGAGCAGTACCCTGGTAATTATGTGATAACAACTGACTTGTGCTAGTTTTTCCACAACATGATGCATTTGTTCCAATGCTGAAACTGGCTTATTTTAACACAGGGTTCAATGTAAAGGGCTTTGGGCCTGGGATAGAAAAATGGTTGAATTATCAGATATCAAATCCTAGTATCTCTATTTATTGCTGATTTCAGCTGGAGTAGAAATGCTGTTGTAGCCGTTCAAAAGGGATACAGCAGAGCTTTCCAAAATTTTCATGTTGATGGCACAGTTTTTAGACATGCATCATTTAGCGGCCCAGTAATTCAGTTTTACATCATTTCGGGACACAGTAATTCAGGTTTATTAGCAAACCAGAGGTTAAACTAACTCCTTTCCAGCCCCGGGAGGAGCATGGGGAGCATTCACATGACTCACCTACACACTGCAGTCAACACACTAGCGTGTTGCAACACATAGTTTGGCAAGTTCTGGAATACAGAGATATAATATACATTGGGAACATAGGCAAATGGGAAATGGGAAAACAAATCTTGGGTATTTTAAATGGGACAATTATCAGTAGTGGTATTTTATAGTAATTGTTACATTTAAATGTCCGATTTAAAGGTTGCTCATCAGTTGGGATTTCTCAGTTAGTGCTGAATTATGTAATTATGCTGAAATCAGTTGGGATTTCTCTGTTCGTGCTGGATTATGTAATATTTTTAATATTTTTAATTAATATTGTGTTTCTCTAAGTTGGCTAAAAAGTTATACAAATATTAAAAGTTTCTATATATATCCTCATTTGTACTTAAACATGTTCTCGTATTCTGAAGTCTGACCTAGCATAAACAACATTCTGCTTTGCTATATCAGCTGCTTCTAGTGTTTGTTTTAAGTTAAAGCATAACAATGATTAAAGGCTTATGCAGCTCTTACACATCTCCAGTGGTGCAGACTTCCAATGAATAGTTATTTGTGCCAGCAATGCACTTTGCAGACTGCAGTGAGTACTCTTCAGAAAAGCATTTTTACTATAAATTCCCACAGCCATACAGCTAATAACATGGAATTGTTACCACTCAAAACTGAGATAGTGACTGTGAATAAACACATGTGGGCAACCCATGGCTGCCAAGCTGCATGTGGCTCTCAGCTGCATGTGTAGCCTGCCAAGTCCTGAGGAAACCCACCATTTTTCTCCGCTTCCATGGGTAGATATTTTGTTTCCATGTTGCTAAGCCTGGAAACAAAGTCTGGACCAAACCCTCCATATTTTAAATCCCTATGAGAGTCATGCTGCTGGTTTGAACTTCAGATACACTGTCTTGAAGATGCATGGCCAACTTTAATTGTGAAATCTCAGTCTTCAAGGGAAATACAGCATTATGCTCTATTTTGCATCTTTGCTTCTCCCTTTTGACATCAAGTGTAGGGGTTGAACTCATATTTGACTGGAATAGTCCCGGAGCTGCAAACTTTCATTCTGATTTCTCAGGTTTTAAGCAAGAGTTTTTGCATCTTTCCTTTCCTACTGGTTCAGGAGTTGGGACTGGTTTGAACTACAAAAACAGAACTCTAATATAAAATTGTATTATGATTTCTGAGTGATAAGAAAATTAGAAAGCCCTGGTTAGATCAGTCTAAAAGACATCATGGTGACCAACCAGATGTCTATGGGATGTCTGCAAGCAGGAATACAACAGCACTCCTTCCATTTTTGACTCACAGCAACTAGTATCCAGAATCATACTACCTCCAACAGGAGAGGTAGATGGATAGATTTACCCTCCATGAATTTGTCTAATTTGCTGTGGATTTTGCTCCCGTAAGAAGTAGTAATGGCCAGCAACTTGGGTAGTTTTAAAAAACAATCCAATTTAATGACAATCTCTACATCTTGTGAGATCACATTTGATTAGTTCTCCAGCCAAACAGCTGCAGCTCTTGCTGCGATGAAGGGGGCTATTTGCATAGCCAGCATCTCAATCTGCAGAGTTCTACCCAACTTCAGGAAAACCAAATGTGACAAAGACATAGATGTTCTATTATATTCATTCATTTTTATTTATTTATTATTATTACATTCATATCTTGCCTTTCTTTAGTGGTGGAACTCAAGATGGAACAAATAGTTTCCAGGTGGTCACTCATGCAGGCATTGACTGAATGCCAATCTGTTTAGCTTCAGCAAGGTGGTGACATCATGTGCCTTCAGACCATACCCTGGGTCTTATACTATGTGGGAGTAATATGACTAGTATATACAACAACAGAGTAGTAGTCTTTCTGTTAAAAAAATTGTCATACATGCTCTCAGTGAATTACTGCACTGACAACAAAGTATTTTTTCTTTTTGTATAATCCACACTAATTTATTCCACCAAGTAAAATGGTGAAAGGAAATATTGTAGAGGTAGAAGTTTGTTTTGTTTATGGCAACTTGTAAAAGACATGTCAAACAAATAACAGGAAAGCTATTCCTATTGAGAAACGTGACATGTGCACTATCCTTTTTCTTCCTTTTTTGGTGTTCAAGGATGAAACTAAATGAAGTGTTTACTTTTAGTTTAAGGCAAAATGCTGCTTTGGTATACCAGATTCTGTAAAACTAAGCAGATGTTGTGGCACAAGAAATCAAGAGTTTCAAGTCTTGTATAAAGTTTTGTTGTTCCTAAACATGCACATTAAATCTTATACCCAGACTTTGAATAAAATGATGAGCTTGTAGTATTTAATCCCCCAGAACATCAGCTTTATACAGCAACTTTAAAACTATCAATGGATTGGCATTTCTACTTAATGCCTTAAGGGACGCGGGTGGCGCTGTGGGTTAAACCACAGAGCCTAGGACTTGCCAATCAGAAGGTCAGCGGTTCGAATCCCCGTGACGGGGTGAGCTCCCCTTGCTCGGTCCCTACTCCTGCCAACCTAGCAGTTTGAAAGCACGTCAAAGTGCAAGTAGATAAATAGGTACCGCTCCGGTGGGAAGGTAAACGGCATTTCCGTGCGCTGCTCTGGTTCGCCAGAAGCGGCTTAGTCATGCTGGCCACATGACCCGGAAGCTGTACGTCGGCTCCCTCGGCCAATAAAGTGAGATGAGCGCCGCAACCCCAGAGTCGGCCACGACTGGACCTAATGGTCAGGGATCCCTTTATCTTTACCTTTACTTAATGTCTTAAATACTGGAGGTGTTTAGCCTTATCCAATCATCCTTCCTAAAAGGATCAATCCAGGATGTTTGATATTTGAGGCAAAAGGGGCACCCGCTGCTGAAGCTACCGCTGCAGCCCAGTGACACTGTCCCTTGCTGCTCCCTGCCAGAGCAGCTCCTCCCTCCAAAGCCGCCTGCTGAAGCTACCCACCAACACCAGGAGGCTGGAGAGGAGCAGGCAGCAGTGGCAGAAGAAGAGGCCCACTCTTTAGGGCCACACCTGCCATTTCCCCAACTGTCTCTCAGCCTGCAGCCTGAGGTGACTCCCTCACAGCGCCTCAAGGGTGGGCCAGCCCTGCCTTTGAGAGCTGGAAGAAACATGGATTTCCATTGTAAGCAGGCTTTCCCATCCAGCAGCACTGGGGCATTCTTCATTAGTCAGACTGTGTTTTGGGAATTCACTGATTCCCAGAATGGAAGTGTGTGGATGGAAATGTTCCTTTGAACTAGTCACTGCCATATTGCTATCAAATTAAAAGAAAGTTTGGAAATTGCAATAAGAGAAGAGGTGCCTTGAACTTTTTGTTCTTTCACATTTCAGTCTCATTTGAAAGATTTTTCGCATGTTCTCTGGAAAGAGCTGAAAGTTCCTGAAGGGGTGCTAATTTAATCAAAAAACAAAAACAACTTGGAGTACTATAGCATAAATTGATTAATGATTGATACTATTTCTTTGGAAAAAGTTGTTTTGGTTCACCTCAAAAGAGCTGCAATCAAGTTTATGCCATTGAAGAGTTTTACAAGCAATTTGTTAAACAAGATTCATTTTAACCCATCAGATAATGGTTTACCTGTCTGATAATATACAGTATATGTTTCATTTTAAGTATTTTTTTCTCAATAACAAATTATTACCTACTATTTTTTTATATAATCTCCAGAAATGCATTGAGAGCATCACTGTGAGAGATATGGGTCTGATATTGAAAGGGTGGGTAGCAGTTTTATTATCCAACCAGCCAATATATGGCTGAACTCTGATAAATCAAGAGACACTTGCTTTGATCACTTGTTTTCTCTTTATCCTGAAATTTGATCTGCTTTCCAGATGCTCCCTGATTCCTCCTTAGTTTGTGCCCTCAGAATCTGTGCTGCAGTGTAATAGTCTTAATAAAAAAAAAATTCTTCCAGTAGCACCTTTAAGACCAACTAAGTTAGTTCTTGGTATGAGCTTTCGTGTGCAAGCACACTTCTTCAGATACACACCTGTATGTATCTGAAGAAGTGTGCTTGCACACGAAAGCTCATACCAAGAACTAACTTAGTTGGTCTTAAAGGTGCTACTGGAAGAATTTTTTTTTTATTTTGACTATGGCAGACCAACACGGCTACCTATCTGTAACTGTAATAGTCTTGTTATCTAATATTTAATATTTGTATTTAATATTTAAAGTATTTATAAACTGCTTTTCTTGCCTTGTCCAAATTGGCTTAGTTGTACTGAGGTGGGTCTTCAGCTAAGTATATGTGTCAATTTGTGTGAGAGAACATGATCATCTGACCGTGATGATCAAATGGTCAAAGGAATTTGCTTATTCCATCCAGATGGACGATTGGGAAAAATTATGGCAAAAAACTTAAAATTCACAGCTTGCTTCTCAATAATGGAAAATCTTATGAAAATGCTATATCGATTGTACATGACCCCCAGCAAATTGCCCAAAATATATAAAAAAACTCAAATGTATCCTGGAGGTGTAAGCAAATGGAAGGAACAATGTACCATATGTGGTGGGACATTGTCTATGAGGAATTAAAATAAATGTTTAGACAAATATTTGTGAAGAAGCCAGAAGCCTTTCTTCTAGGTATTTCGACAATTGATATCTCAAATGTCAAAGGAGGGTGTTCCTATATGCTACAGCTGCAGCAAGAATGCTGATCACTAAAAATAGGAAAGGGGGAGGGACTTCCGGAGGCGGCGCCAGAGATTAATGGCGGATTTCCTCCACCAGAGGAAATCTCACCGCGAATTAAGGGTCGGATCCCGCTTTCGGCGTAGCGGGGGACCCCCAAAAATCACAGGCGGGAGAAGCCTGTGAGCTTGGATCCCAGCGGGCACATTTGGCGCCCCCCCCAACCCGGTAGGAAGCCCGGCAACGGGCTTTGAAGCGGAGCGGGGAGAGCGCTGTGCTGTGGGCTGTCTGCTCGTTCGTGGTGTGAAGCCGCAAGCTGTTGATCGGAGAACGCTGCCTTTCTTCCTTAAAATCCGGACCTGAAAATCAACGATCTGTGAGTAGGATACAATTTAAATTGGAACTGAACAAAACTGGAATCTGGCCGAAAACGGAAAGAGGCTTAAAAAGGAAGTCAGCCTCTTTATTTGTAGATAAAATAAAGCATTGAACTTGAAAGCGGAAACAATTGGAAAGTACGTTTTAGCGGACTTTAATCCAATCATCCAACCTGGACTTTTCCCTTTCTAAATTGAGGGAAAAGGGGGAGAATTGTGGATGTGATTTCTTCATAAAGAGTGGAAAAGAAGGGATCGAACCACCACTCAATTCCCTGGGAATCTCCAGATCTCAGGAAAGAAAGAGAGGTACTGTCTTGTAATATATTTTGACAGCTAGTCCTGCACAAGAAATAAAAGTTTGGACAATTTATGTGAATATATATCTAAGTGCGAGACTGGCTTCATTATTATCAAATAATGGAGGTATTTAAATTGGACAGGAAAATTGGCTTCCAGGTGGAAAGATCCAAATTAGAAACAGAATTGTTAGAACCCAATACCAAGAATTTGTCAAGAATGTATAACTTGCTGCTGAAATGGAATACTCAAGATGAAACGGTAAAATCGGCTATGATTAAATGGGCACAGGACGTTGGTCATAACATTTTGTTTGCTGACTGGGAACAGTTATGGACCACAGGTATGAAATTTACGGCATGTAATGCCTTAAGAGAGAATATTATGAAAATGATATACAGGTGGTACATAACCCCAGTCAAGCTTGCGAAAATCTATCACTTGCCCGATAACAAATGTTGGAAATATAAAGAAATTGAAGGTACATTTTTTCTCCTTTGGTGGACGTGCCCAAAGATTAAGGCTTTCTGGGAAATGATATATAATGAATTAAAAAAGGTATTTAAGTATACCTTCCCCAAAAAACCAGAGGCCTTTCTCCTGGGCATAGTAGGCCAAATGGTGTTAAAAAAGGATAGAACTTTCTTTATGTATGCAACAACAGCAGCAAGAATACTCATCGCAAAGTATTGGAAGACACAAGAACTCCCCACGCTGGAGGAATGGCAGATGAAACTTATGGACTATATGGAATTGGCGGAAATGACTGGTAGAATCCGTGACCAGGGAGAAGAGTCGATGGAGGAAGACTGGAAGAAATTCAAAGACTATCTTCAGAAACACTGCAAAATTAAGGAATGTTAGAGCGATGTTGGACTGAAAACAAGTGGTTTCCAGCTGTACAGGTTAAAGTTAAGGATAGATTAAGATTAAAGATCAAGATTAAAGATGTTTAAAGAAATGGAAATTTGATAATAAAAGGGAAAAATTTAAAGCTATATGACATTGAGATCAAGGATTAAGTTTAAAAAAGTTGAAGTTATATATTTTAACGTTTTATTAAATTAAAGATTGAGATTAAAAAAGTGGAAAAGAAACTGCTGGACAAATAATGTGGATTGGAATACAAAAGAGGGAGGTATGAGGAAGTCCAGAAAATAAGTAATTTAAAATTGGAAATGGAAAAGAGAGTTTGTTTTTAATTGTTATGTTTTGTGTTTTTATTGTTAAGTTTTGTATTGTTTTTTGTGTGTGTTGTTTTTCTTTTTTGTTTGTTTAAAACCTTAATAACAAATTATTTAAAAAAAAAAATAGGAAAGGGGATAGGACACAGACGAAGGAAGAATGGCAAATCACATTGTGTGAATATTTGGAATTAGCAAAAATGACAGAAGTAATTAGAAATCAACCAAACCAAAGTTTTAAAGATTACCTGGAAAAACATTTTTCTCAAAATATTTGATGTGTTTTGTTTGACTAAAGTTCGCAAAGTAAATAACAGATAGATAACATATATTATGTAAGAGAAGTGAAATAATGAAAACAACACAGTTAAAAAGATAAGGAAGAAGTAAAAAGCCAAAATAAGGTGGAGGGAAGTCACTTGTGAAGAAGTATTGATTTATTTTGGTTTACGTTCATGTATAAGTTAACATATATTGAAGACAACTGGAAAATGTATATAATTAATCAATGTAAAACTCAATAAAGAATACTAAAAATAAAATAAAATAGTGTGAGAACATGAATGTTTCTGAACGTTCATACTAGAGCTGGGTGATACATTGTCCATATCTTGTTTGAAGTCCATATTGTGATAGCGGCTTCATAGTTTTTGACCTGGAAGCAATATACTGTGAATCATGGTGTGTATGTGTGTGTGCGCATGCGCGCTATGCAAAAATAATGGTGCAGGAAAAACCGTGAAGCCAACCAGTGCCTCTACATAGCTCCATCCTTATTTCAGACTTCATGATATGTCAGTATATCACTATGTTTAGCTGGTTATATATCATGATGTTGAAAAACAGGTATCACCTAGCCCTGGTTCATACCCATTCCAGGGTATGAGAGGTCATTGTAATAACTTTCCGTGTTTTTCGGTTTCTAAAATGTATTCCTAGAAATGTTAAGAGATGCATCTCTTTTTTAAAAACTTTCTTCAGGTAGAGGACATATGTATCTGTGTCTGTGTATAGGAAGCTGCTTTATGCTGAGTCAGATCATTGGTCCATCTAGTTCAGTACTGTCTACTGAATGCAGAGTTTCAGGTGTGGATTTTCTGTTTGAGATTGAACCTGGGACATTTGTGTGCTAAGCGTGTGCTCCATCACTGAGCTCTGGTTCCTTCCCGATGTTAGTCTTAATTATGCTTCTCCAAGTGTAAACAGTCACCTTTAGGAGATTTCATGCTGACAATAGTAAGAAACCCAAAGAAGCTGATGCTCAAAATGAATGACTGAAATGAATGGTAGGAATTTTCATTGTGATTTTTCAACCATTGTTTGACTCTCCGGAATAGGATGATAACATAACATTTGTGTCTTTCCTTTTTTCTTTTCCCCTTTCCCTTAAAGAAAGAGTTTAGGGAAGAGGGTTTAAAAAAAGGAGGTTGTTTAATAATGTATCGTTTATTTTACGTATTACTTAGTTCGCTAACATTTTGGTTTCAGGCAACATCAAGAGAGCAGGGAAGAGACAAAACATTAGGATCAAAACATTACTGTTCAGTATCCTAAAATATGCAGTGTCCTTAGGAAGAAAATATTTCAATAGGATTACAAAAATGCTTTGTTAGTTTCTTGTTGAAATAGTGATGCTCTGCAGATGTACTGCTGCAACTTCATAACGGAGTGGCAGGCTGTTTTATAAGGCCAGAGATTACAAAGGTCCACTTTAACCTTTTTTTCCTTCCTGGCAGGTGTCCCACTGGCCTGAGGCCAGAGGCTGTGAGCATACTGCAGCCTGTGGTTTACACCAGAACGCAGAGCCGACACTCCAGCTGGCTGCTCATAATTACAGTGATTGCAGTCTGACAACTGGAGTTACACTACAGAAATGTGATAAATATAAAAAATGTATCAACCAGGTTGAACGTTTTATAAATATATCTACTCTCCCCTCTTTACAGATACGATATCTGCACATATAAAAACAAGCCTTGTGGAACACTGGGTAAGGTTGCAAAAATGTAACCTAAATGGGTATTTATTTTCTTCAATGTTTTGGTTTTTGTTACTTATTCATTTGACATAATTTCTTGAGATGATTTCCTCACATTTCATGTTTATGTAGAAAATGATTCTGAAAATATATTTTGTTTGCAAGAAGCAGTAATGTTAAAAAAAACACGAATAGTTATTTTGGACAGCTGTGCCACTTTAAAAACCTAGAAGGTAATCAAAGCAACAATTGGGGGGGGGGCAAGGGAAGCTCACATTGCTTTCTTCCTCATAAAGATTGTTCTGATAGATTTCACAAATACAAAGAGAACAAAAGAGACACACAGAAAAACCAGAAATGTTAATGGTAAAAATGTGCTTAAGAAAGCATGCAGTTAACTCATTATCCTGTCTGGTGCAAAAGCTTGAATTTACCACATATCCGTCTCTGAATTCTTTTCCATAATGGTGGTTGTATTGTGAATTTGATGCTGTTTTCTGTGTTTTTTAAACTGTTACAGTGCTCTTAATCCATAAAGTATATTGGAAAAGAAAAAAGTCTGCCATTTCTTTAAAATTTTACTCAGTATTTAATGATAAGTGTAGGATTTTGAGCAGGCAACTATTTTTTAATGATCGTGCCAGAATTTTGCCATCCCTCCTCTAGGAAACATTAGGACTCTGTTAACTTGCTTTGTCCACTTAATCCAGAGGTACTTATATAGCACCTGGACAATTGTGTGCTTGAGGTATCAAAACCCTTGTCTAAATATCAATGTTTTTACAGTAAGCATTTATCTTCTACAGAAAACATTTAGCGTTTTCAATTTCTGCCATTGCTAGTTTTAAAATCCACAACATGGCAGATTGAGCAATCCCATAGCTGCAACTTTGCTGGCATCCACTGGCATTTCAGGAGATTTCTATGAGTGTACATTTTGTATCACTGGCAACAGAATGACATATGGAAGGCTGGATCACAATCCCACATGGTTATTGCATCTTAAGCTTAGACATGCACCCCTAGTCACTACCTGAAACTACATTTCTGTTGATCAGGCATTCTTGTTTCAGCACAAAGTGAAAATGGGTATCTAAGGAAGAGATAAGAGAATCTGCTGCTGGGTAGATATTTTGTTTTTTTTAATCCCCATGTCCTTGAACAGGGAGGCATGAAAGGAGCTATGTGTATTCAGTTGCCTTCATGGAGTATGTCTACAGCTGTTTTGTAGCTTCAGGAAATATTTTTTTCTGCTTCACATCTGTCTAGCACCTGGTGCAGATACTTAAACCAGGTGCTGTGCTCTGATTTTGAACTCTGTTGTCTTCTCAGACCTAAAAGCTTTGTCCAGAATTTCAAATTATTAGCTTGGTCCTGTAGCCTGCCTTAAGACATTCTTAAGTGTGTTTTAAGAATAAATCCCTGCTGGTGCATAGGTAAATTGAATCCCCTAAGGGTCTGTCTATGTATAGTGAGCTGCAGAAGCTCCCTGTTGCCACTGCATCCTTAACCTTTCAAGCACCAACAGGTTCTGAGTAAGCGTCACTTTTACATACCCAACTTTTTTAACCCAGGTCAATTGGAGTATGTAGACGCCATGATACAGGCAAGGGGAACCACATGGTGAGGACTCCCATGATTATGATGCAGGTACCAGGGAGACATGGGACGCGGGTGGCACTGTGGGTTAAACCACAGAAGCTAGGACTTGCCGATCAGAAGGTCGGCGGTTCGAATCCCCGTGGCGGGGTGAGCTCCCATTGCTCGGTCCCTGCTCCTGCCAACCTAACAGTTCGAAAGCACATCAAAGTGCAAGTAGATAAATAGGTACCGCTCTGGCGGGGAGGTAAACGGCGTTTCCATGCGCTGCTCTGGTTTGCCAGAAGCAGCTTAGTCATGCTGGCTACATGACCTGGAAGTTGTACGCCGGCTCCCTCAGCTAATAAAGCGAGATGAGCGCTGGCAACCCCAGAGTCGGTCACGACTGGACCTAATGGTCAGGGGTCCCTTTACCAGGGAGACGAAGGAGTAAGCATGAGGACCTTTTGCAAGCTTCATTCTCAGTAGGAGTTCAGGTCATCTTCTGTGTCACACTGTGGTCGGTCAAATGCAATGTTAAATGGGTGTTACATTGCTCATCTCAATAACTTGATGTTGGAAAGGTGGGGGTTTGCCCATGACTTGATGCTGTTCAGCCTGATGGCAGAGAACAGACTCCTTCCTTCTAGAACGGAATCACAACCATGGCAAGCATAGATTTTGTCTGGCTCTGGTGGCTAGGAGTGCCCTTTTCAGCTCTGGCTGCTACTGTATCCATAAGACAGAGATTATCTGACCACAGTACTCCATACTCTTGCAATGTGCTTTACATGGGGTTGACCTTGTAGACCACTTGGAAACTTCAATTGGCTGGGGCTCTGTTTAGAGCCCATATTTTGTTTTAAAACAGATGCACTGGTTGCCAGTTCATTTCCAGACCCACTTGAAAATGCTCATCTTAGTGTTCAAAGCTGTAAATGACTCAGGCTCCAAATATCTGAAAGATCACCTCCTTCCCTACCGACTCTCTCAGGTGCTAGAATCAGCAGAAGGGACTCTATTGGTACTTCCTTTACCCTCAGAGGCTCACAAAGTGGTGATGTTGGCCTGGGAGAGGACATTCCCTGAAACAGTCCCTAAGTTGTGGAACTCCTTCCCTCCGTTCCTTCATTATAGTTTTTTGCACAAGATAGGATAAGGTAATTCGAAGCTTTTGCTTCTACTTTTAAACTAACTAGATTTCCCTGTTAGATCCAGATTTGGGGGACACTTTGATCCTGGCTTGCTTGAGACAGCTTGATCCAGGGAAGTTCTTGGAAAAGGACATATTTGGATAGAATGCACAAGGACATGTAATGCTAAGGGGGAGGAGGAGCATAAAATATTGAGAAAAAAGTGTTGATGGAAGTTGGAGGGAGAGGGATAGCTGAGGAAAAAACACTGAAGGGAGACCTCAGAAAAGAAAAAGGAGAGAAGTAAGTTAATAGCTGTAAGATTTCAGAAGGGTGGAAAATGGACACAAAGCAACAGACTGAAGGACATGTTCCTCTAGTAATAGTTAACTAACCATGTGCCACATAAATAATAGTAGTTTGGGGTGGGTCATATGTGGGTTTTGTTTTGTTTCACAATTATTAATTAATTTGTTGACAGTTTTTAATTTGTAAAATAAGTATTAGCCATATCCATTAGGAATATTTTCCAATGTTCATCCATTGATAATAACTGAGCGCATTACTTTCAATCATTCTAAAAATGTCAAAGATACTACTCTGGAATTCAGAGTTAAAAAGTCAAACAATTCTATTTGGTTACAATGAAAGTACAATTTAGGTGTATTCTAACTTTGTCTTTGAATAGACTGGAAAGAACGTGATTGTAACCTTCACCTAGCAGAAATTACAGTTGGTCAAGTAATTTCTACCTTCTTTACCGGAGCTTGTTTTGTTTGTTTTCATTCTGTTCCAGTCTGTTGTAAGAGATCAGTGTCAGTAGCAGTTATGTAGATTAAAAACTTATTCAAAGATAAAATATCAGGCTGTCTTCCTCATTTCTTACTCATATCCCCCTTAACTTCAACTACTGAGTGCCAATTCAAATAATATGAACATATAATATTCCTTAAATACTCCAAACTTAGATCTCGGTGAATTTGAAAACTCTCTCTGTGTGTGGAATCTGTAAGTGGAACAGCCACAGATAATACTGCTGTATATGCTGCTGCTCTATGGACTTCAGACATAGGTTAGGCATATTGAATTTATGCATTGCTTCCCTCAACAAAAAGGCCCAAAGCAATTTACAATAATAATAAAATACAGTGATAAAAATGCACAAACACATTAAAAACACATTCAGAGTGAAAACATACAATCATTGGTGCTGTCCAAATGCCCGGGAAAACAAAAGCATATATGCCTGGAGTTGAAATGATGACAAAGTTGGCGCCAGTCAGGCCTCCCTGGAGAGAACATTCCAGAGATGAGGAGCTACATAGCCATTCTAATCAGTAGAGTTCTCAGTTGAATTAAGGGATCACAGAAGGCTGGTGGGGAACAGAGTTTCTATGGGGTAAGACTCATTTCTGCACCATGCAGGGCTTTATGGATTGAAATGATTGAACAGAAAAGAGTTCAAAGCTAGTGTAAACCCTGGAGTGCTGGTGTTAATCTGGTTCCTTGTAACACATCCCTATCAAGTTAATGTTAATCATAATTTAGGTTACTTTGCTCATAGAATACATTCCCTTCAGTGCTAAAAGTATCCCTTTTTGGTCCTTGTTTTGTAGCAGTATTTTTTCAGGATACATAATCCCCTAGGAGAGTATGTTAATGTTTTTCCCAGATAATAGTCCTCAAGGAGGAATACCTTTAAGGCTGCAGCAGGTCAATTCCTCCGCAGTGGTAACAAATTAATCCTGCACTAGTGCACATCCCAAGTAGTATTGAAGAACATTTAAAATATTTGTACATACCGTGTTCCATTTTAAAAGGTTTTAGAAGCAGATGTATGTGGTGAGAACTTAATTTCAGAAAACTGATAAGCAGAAGTTTTTATAGTTTAGTAAATACAGCTAACATTTCTTTCTCTGCAATTGGTGCATTGAGTTTTTTGTTTTCATAAAAATTCCTAAAAATATACCACTCGGGGGTTTTGTAGCTAAAAATGTTTCTTGTATGTTTTATGAACCCACTAAACTTAAACAGATCTCTTTAGAAAAATAATGTGGACACATTTTGCTTTCTGCAACCTCAAGAATGTTAAAATAGAAATGCTTGCTTGAATTCCCTCTCCTGGCTCATATTACTAGGTGGTCCCAAGTTACCAGAAGTAAAATTTATAAATCTAACCCCTAGTCTAGACATTTTCCAGCAGTGACTGCAGTTCAAAAAATATTAATGTCTAGCCGGCAAAGTGAAATTCCCCCCAGTGATTTTGCAATGACTAGAAAGTTAACCTTTTGCCAACTGCTGCTTCGATGCATGGAGGTTATTAAAAAGAATCCAGGCATTTATAACTAGGGCTTTTAAGATTGAAACACCTTGGCATGACCCTTTGTGTCTCCTTTTGTTTGTTCAGGCTTGGCCTCTGTTGCTGGAATGTGTGAGCCTGAAAGGAGCTGTAGCATTAATGAAGATATTGGCTTAGGTTCTGCTTTTACCATTGCACATGAAATTGGTCACAAGTGAGTACATTTTTAAATCTTTATAAATCTTAATTTAATGACCTTTATCTGTGACTTTATTCTCTCATCTGTTCTGCTTCCTACATACATAAAATTATCCTAATGATTCACTTTGTTTTACTTTTTGTCTTTCACTAACAATATGACCTTAAAAGATTTATTGCTTCAGCACGTAAATACTTGAGATATGCCAATTGGCTATTGCAATGCTGTCTATGAGGACTGCTCTGGAATATGGTTTGGAGGGTGCAACTGGTGGAGAACGTGGCAACCAGAATGATGTCTGGTATGGTTCAAAGGACTTTTGAGTAGATATGGGTGGGATTACACTATGTAGGCTATATCTGGCCAGTTCATACTCAAGAGTAGGCACACTGAAATCAATGGAAGTTTTAAATATCCTCCCCATGTACTCAGAGGAGGAAGAATGCAAATCTGAGGCTCTTGCCTTCTGGTTCTCATTACAGTAAACCTATCATTTATTATTATATGTATGAATTCAACCTCCATATTTTATTTGTTGGAAGCTTATTCTAGGAGTAAGTCCTAGTAAACAACGGTCATTTTATCTACCTACCTAGTATTAGCTAGTATCTGGTTCATTTGGGCTGCTTCCAGGTGAGTAGCTCTTAGTGCTGCCGAATCATTGCTCTTCTGCTATAAGCTATAAGCAGAATTGGAATCAACTTTCCACACTATTGGTAGTATACTGCTTCTGCTATGTTAAGGTTACCAGATTTTTTTTCAATGAATTCGGGGACACTTTTCCACTTCCTACTAAATAGATGGATTTTGTCAGGGGACTGATCTGTGGACTGCCCCCAGGAAACGAGGACGTCTGGTAACCTTATGCTATGTTCCATCCACATCAGTGGGTGTGTTATAGGTGCTCTGGGTGGGGCCATTTGAAGCTCAGCACTCATGCACTATTTAACCTTGTTGGTGGGCTGTTTAATTATTTTGTTTTTGAAATAAATCTTTTACAGTCATACCTCGGGTTGAATATGCTTCGAGTTGAGCGCGTTCGAGTTGCGCTCTGCGGCAACCCGGAAGTAACGGAGCGCGTTACTTCCGGGTTTTGCCGCTTGCGCGTGCGCAGATGTTCAAAATGACGTCACACGCCTGCGCAGAAGCGACAAAAAGCGATGCACACATGCGCAGACATGCCGTCGCTAGTTACGTTTGCTTCTAGGTGCAAACGGGGCTCTGGAACGGATCCCATTCGTATCTAGAGGTACCACTGTAATTGGCTTTTCCAACTTTTAATTGGCTTTTCCAACTGTACTTTTTAAATTGAAAGAAGTACAACAGTGTTTATGCTACAGCACCATAATAATATAACGCTCATCTTTTTTTAAAAAAATGATGATGGTCTAGGTGCTCTTAAACAGTTATATCCAGGGGCACAGAATTGTGGAGGTAACCTGGTCTTGAGGAGTTTGTGCCTTTGTGTATTAGTAACAAGACCTTGAACATAGCCTGGTAGTTAATCAGCAGCCTATTCAGTTCCCTCAGCGCAGATGTAATATGTACATGTCCAGATGCTCCATTCAGCAAGCTGACTGCAGCATACTGCACCAGCTACAACTTCCAAACATGCCTGAAGGGAAGTCCCACATAGAACGCATTACAGTAGCCTAGTTGTGAGGTTGCTAATGCATGAATCATAGTGTCTAAGATGTCATTGTCCAGGCAGGGTTGTAGTTGATATACCAACCTACTTCGTTAATAGGTGCTGTTTGCCAAGGAAGTTACCTAGGTTCCAGTAACAAAGAATGGTCCAAACTGTGTACTTACTCCTTTAGAGGGAGTGGAACCTTGTCCAGAATTGGTAAATTCACCAATTTCCAGACTGTAAACTACTCGCCCACAGAGTCTTATCAGCATTCAGCGTCATTTTGTTAGCTGTGATTCAACCCACTACTGCATCCAGGCGGCAGTTCAGAACAGATACAGTCTCTTCTGATGTAACAGAGAAATTGAACTGAATGTCAGTGTGTTGACGGCCCCATTCCCCAAATCTAATGAATGCTCCCCATGATTTAATATACAACATTGAGGAGAAAATTGTGTCCTCCAGCACCATCCAGCGGAACTGCTAGGGGGCAGACACATAGCATCCCAACACTATGTTTGAACCCAGCCATGTAAGCAGGAATGGAATCACAGTAACACAGTGCAACCAATTTGCAACTCACACAAAGAGTCCAGGAAAATACCAGGAAAGCCAACAGTATTGAAAGTCACTGAGAAATCAAGAAAGAGGAATAGAGTTGCACTCCTGCTGTCCCATGCCCAAAGGAAGGTGTCCATCAGGGTGACCAAGGGTAATTCTGTTCAAAATTCAGACCTGAACCTAGACTGGAAAGGGTCAAGAGCAGCAGTTTCTTCCAACAGTGCTTGCAGCGTGCCGTCACTCTCCCGAGCACCTTATCTCAAAATAAGAGTAATTTGTGATCAGGTAATAGTTGTTGAGTACCTCAGGGTCCAAGGAAGTGTGTGGGTTTTTAAGGAGTGGATACACTGCTGCCTCTTTCAAGGCATTAGGTACCATTCCCTCATGCAAAACGTGTCAACTGCTTCCTGGAATGACCCCAGACCCCGATAACTTGAATAAGCTATTGTGAGCAGGAGTAGAGAGAGCATATTGCAGGCTGAACCGCCACAGGCACCTTGTGTACACCCTCAGACCTCAACTGAAACAGATTTCCACAAGATCAGGGAAGATGCTTTGTCAGGTACTTCACCTTTCTTTGGAATAATGGCAGCATTCACCTCAGCACTGAGGCAAGTAATTTTATCCTCAAAGTTCCTGGCAAACTTATCATAGTAGGCCTCTATAGTTCCAAAACTCAATTCTGTGGAACAGATGTCAGCTCTCACAACATGGAACAGCTCTGTTAACCAGCTACTCCAAGATGCACCATCTTCACTGGCACATAGTAGTCATGACTATGCACTTTAGGACATGTCTTGTCAGTTTCACATTGAGTCTAACACCACTTCCATTTTAGCCCCCGAAAACAGGCATTTTCCATCATTGCTCATGCACTCTAGAATGCCCTTTCCTCTAGCCCTTGTCCAGCTCATTTGATTGTTCGGAGTTCCCTGGAAAACTCAGGAGCAATCTTGTCAACAGTCCTATGCATCTTGCCATTCCATAGCATAACAAAGACCTTGACAGGGATTGCCAGCTCTGGCTCCTGGAAATTTCCCCAAAGCATTCAGGAATCCTTCAGGCTCCTTTAAGTCTCTGAGGATGGACCATTCTGAAGTATCCTCCAACCTTGTAGGGAGAAACTGGCACTGTAAAACCAAACTTAGCAGATAAAGATCTGACCACAACAATAGGGTTTCTTCAACACCCTCCACCCTATATGCAGACCAGCCCTTTCACTCTGAACTGAAGACCAAATCAAGAGTATGCCCTGCCCTGTGTTTTGGGCCAGTTACAACTTGAGTTAGCCCAGTTATTATAATGGAACTCATAAATGCCCAAGCTGGCCCAGTCAAGTTAGCTTCAGCATGCTTATTGAAGTTCCTCAGAACCAGTGTCCTCTGATTCTCAAACACTGCACTCAATACCACCTCCACCAGCTTGGATAGATATGCTGTGGAGCAGCAGCCCCAATCTGTCCCGCTGGCCCAGTGTAAGGTATAGCCTACCCAACAATGGTGAAGTTTCCTAGTGAGTGAGATGGAAATTATGTTTCCAGTGACAATGGGTTGTCTGGGGGCTGGCTGGCTGGCTTATTTAAGTTTTTCTAAGTTTGTAAACCTTGTAATTGCCTCAAGCATGCTGATGCCTCCCCTTTGTTTCTCAGTAGCACCATTTTGACTTCGTATCTGTTGTTTTATTAGCATGTATTTCATATAGTAGTTTGTGTTGCCAACTATTTCTCTCATAATGAGGAACATTACTTTTTCTGCTGCAGACAAACAGAAGGTTGGCATCTGCACATTCTGTTGGATGGTTGTGTTTCCCCCTTTTTGTTGCTTCTCAACTTTCTCTACTTCTTTACTGAATAAGTTAAGAATTCTGATAGTGTTTATGGACAGTAGGTGTGTACTGCTTAAGTAAATATATACATTTTTAAAGCCTTCACCTTTAATATAGTTCAGTACTGATGATTTTATTAATGATGGGCTTTGTTCATGCTGGACAGATTTTTTTTTTTTAAGTATCTTGGATCGGGAATCTCTGATAAATTAGTGGAATTTAATAGCTCCGCATAGGAGGAAATAGATTTTTTGGATCAGTTGGTCACTTTCTGAACATGAGTGAAATCTCTTACTGCAGAATAAATGAGGGAATACTTTCATTAGGACCATTTAACATTCACATTGTAGTTTGATCATCAGTTGCATCCCCGCCAAAAAAGGTATTACCTCAGCTGTTCTCTGATTCTTTTCATTTGAACCAATACAGTTATCAAGACTTTAACATATTTAATGTTTTCCTAAAGTAGATGGTTCTGTCATATACGCTTTTACCAAATCCTTCCACATATGGTTCCTCTCAGTCTGCCCTTCCAGTTTTCCTGCCTGACATTTATACTTTTAACTTTGCCAGCCACATAAATGAGCAAGTCATCTAATGAGCATTTTATCCTTGTGATTCTGTGGTTTTGTGGTACTGATTCCATCCCCTAAAAAAAAAAAAAAAAAAAATTCAAGAGAAGGAAGAATCTCAAATAAAACTTTAATATTTTTTTCTGAGGGAAAATGCGTTCTAAGTGTTAAAATCCAGTTGTGCTGAACTCAGTGACAGGGCAAATGCTAGCAGGGCGAGTAAAGAATATGAAAGACACACGAAGAGCACAGGAAGCTATGGTGGTCCATAGAAGAAAAACCTTAAACCTATAATTGACCAATACCCTTATTGGGACCAACCAAAATGTCTCAAATAGTGAGCAAGATTTAGAGTTCTTCAAAACTAGATGTGGTCTAGATGTTAACTAAAACAAGAGCTGGGGAAAGGGAGAAAAAGTGGGTGTGATGTTAAAGCTATCAAGTTGTCTGCTGTAGAAGTCTTGAGATAGAAATATTTGGTTATTTTCTTGCTGGCTTAACAGCCACTTTACCACTGACAGCCAGCATCAAATTTCAGGGAGTCCTTAGCATGGTGCCACAAATAAAGCCCTAACATCCCCCCTGCAATGCAGCCACAACTGTGCAGTATTTTTCTGTTGCTGCCACCACAGCAGTAACACAATTCATTGACTTTCAAAATCAAATCCTAATCCTTATGGTGGCATATAAATATTATAATTATTATAATTATTATTGACAATGATCAAATGAGATGTTTAAGAGGTTTAATAGTTAGAATGAGATATAAAGGATTAGAAGTAGAAATTCCTCTGTTGCTTAAACTGTTGTGGCCCTGCTGAATGGAACTGAAACCACTGTAGTGGTTTGTAAAGTTCACACTGAGAGTTTATATATCTAATATGTCATTCTGAATTACTATCTGAGTTAATAACATGGAAGCTTCTTATTGTTTTCCTTTTATTAATCATGGTGACTACTAGTGACGATTTTATATTGCTTGAATCCTATTTGGTGTACCCACATTTTGAGGCTACTAAATGTAGCAAAATACGGTACTTAGAATGAACCAAAGTAAAAAAGAAATATAGCAATAGCAATACTGTGTTATGTTTGTGTAAGGCCTCAAACCTAAACATCTATGCCAACCATTTTTAGACAACATATATAGCCCATTGTTGAATTCCTGTTCACTGAGTATATTAAGTATATATAAATATATTAAATATGTGAAAATCTTATGTTAAAGTTCTGTTCCATATAAAAATAATGGACTCTTCCCCCTCCCTCTTCCTATTCTTTTGGACAGTTTTGGTATGAACCATGATGGAATTGGAAATTCTTGTGGGACCAAAGGTCATGAAGCCGCAAAACTTATGGCAGCTCACATTACAGCAAACACCAACCCCTTCTCATGGTCAGCCTGCAGCAGGGATTATATCACCAGTTTTTTAGAGTAAGTAGTCTCTGAAGAGAGATAATAAGATTCTTGAAAACTTCACACTCCACCATACCCTGCTGAGGTGAATGTACAACGATAAAGAAGATATTTACCCATGAGACCTAATCCATAAGTGTTTTGGCTAATAGCAGTGAGTTTACTATTTACTGCTGTATATGGGAGTCTCTTCCAACAAGGATGGTTATCATTGTCATATTTGACAGTGCTGATTAGGGAGAAGAAATGGGAACAAAGGAGAAAGAAGGGGTGCTTTGCTACAGTGGTCCAGCCTCACCCAAGTTATTGACTCAGTCAAAGCCAACAGTGCTGCCATCTAACAGCACAATCCCAACCATGTTTTCTTTCAAGTAAATCTTATTGAATCCAATGGAACTTACTCCACAAAAAGGTGTTTCAGGGTGAGGCATTGGCTGCGAGGTTCAAAGCACCAGGGATTCCCTAAGGGGTTTGTTCCTTGGGCCCCTTAGCTATTCCAACCTGATATGGCAAAAATATAGAAGTACCCACTCTATCCCAGAGCTCCCAGTGTAGAGGAGAATTTGCTGCTCTACATTTCCCTGGCCCCTTGTTAGGCTTACTTTCTAAATAATTAGAATACAACACTATTGATAACAATCCTAATGACTGTTTGCAGACGTGGTGTAATAATGATGTAGGAGATTGGTGTCTACTTCAATTTTATATTAATTTACAAATAAATACTGGAATTGACTAATTAGTCTCATAGTTAATAATATCTTTTAGAGGCTTGTTACATCTATCACTATACCAAATAATATTGACAGATGTAATATATTCTATGAATAGTCAAATTAAATGTAACTCCTCATAGCTCCTCATTTTATTTTTAATTACAGTTTGCATAGTAGTTTTAATTTGTGAAACATTTTAACAGTTTTTATTGTGCTAATACTTGTGGTAACCCTATGAAGCTGATCCCTGGCAGAGAGGCAGCAATTTCTCTAAGATGACATAATGAGTTCATGTTAGAGGTGGGGCTTGAGCCCATCTTTTTCAAGCTGCCTCTGTTGCAGAAATTGGAGCACTATGTGTACACCTCAACTTGGAGGCACTGGCAATCACAAATCCAAACTGCTAGCTGGCTTAGCTGCAAATCTAGTAGTGGGCCTAAATGTTTCCCAAGTCAATATGGTGGGGACATCTCATAAATGAGCCAGCCTTCAATTATCTAATCACTGTTTTCATGTATGTATTCCTCTGTATTGATCTAGGATGCAGATGTGTTTGATTGATTTGCAAGTATTTTTTGGCTATTTTTGCAAAAAAAATAGTTACTCTAGATCAGTGTTGGCTTAACCTGTGGCCCACCAGATGTTTGAAGACTGAAAGGCTCATCTTCCCTGGCCATGGGCCATGCTGATGGGTGTTGGATTCTGACAACATCTTGAGAGACATAGGTTGGCCTGTATTTACTATTTCCATAACTCCCACTAAAATTATAACCTAGGAAAACACTGGCACCAATGTTAGATTGTTTGAATGGCTAATTTTGATGAGTAGTTTCCATCTATGACTGATTTATTTTGCATATGATACATAGTTTGGAAACTACAGTATGCATATTTGCAGTCATAATGTTGTAAAAATGATTATTTGGGGTTTGGTAGCTATTCAGAGCATCCCATAGCTTTGGCCACTATATTTTCAAGTACAGGTGCCTGGATAAGGTGTTTCTTTTTGAAATGATGCCTCTTTAGTTTGGGTCTCGATTGAGATGACTAGTTCTCTGAGGCAGTAATTGTTAGGTATAAAGACTATTAGATTCTTTTTATATGTATGTTACTCTTTTGGTGTTGACGGCTGACCTTTTTGGCTTAAAATGCTCTGTAAAATTGAAGTCAGTAAAACAACCCCATATTATCAGAACTAATCATAAACCATAGTTTAGCATTATGTGAACAAGCCAGAATGAGCATTGGTCATGTAGACACCTCCCCTCTAATAATACATGTGTAAATGCAAGCTTAAAAAGCATCTGTTCTGTTTTGTGCATACTGTTGACTGTACAGAAACTAGTAAATATAATTATAGCTCAGCCTTTGCATGTCTATTCAAAAGTAAGTCCTAATGTGTTCAGCGGAGCTTTCTCCCCTTCTCAGCATGTTTTTATTTATAACCTTATTAAGTGCAAAGTATAATTTCAAAAGAAGTCTTATTTTTCTTTTAAACGCATTCAAGCAGATCTGTGACTCCAATTATTCTATTAATTCATTCTAAGTTTAGTTATCTTGTGAGCGTTCAGGCTATCTATTTCCCCTCTAATTAGCACTATATATTATGAAGAGCTAATATTGAATGCTCTAAATACATCCTAAATCCCGTTTATGGAAAAAGCCTAGGATTTAAGCCAACCTAGCCTCAAGTTCTGAACAAAAGCCCAAGTACTTCATAATGTTAAGAATGAACTTTGGAATGCAAATCCAAAGACATTTGGGTTCAAATCTGAAAACTGCTGTCAACTCACTGAAGGCATTGTGCAATCTATTCCCACCAGGATTCACCTGTAAAAAGAAAAGAAAAAATGTTCTAAGGCTGAACAGAATAAAAATGATTGGGCTGTATCTGACACTGAATTTCCACTGACTCAATGCACAACAGAACATCTTCTTCCTTTCCTGTCCCTTCTGCCCCTCAGGAGCAGGTTTTGGGGAGGGGGTGCGAGGGAAGAAGATGAATTGGAGGTCCCATTGGGCTGTAGCCACTGTTACACCACTGGCCTTCTGCTAGTGCGATGATGATGATGATTGCATCAGCAGAAGGCACCAGCGGTGCAGCAGTGGATACAACCCATTATAAAGCACTTTTTAAGTATGTCAGACTGTAATAATGCATAATAATGACAAAGACTCTTAACTTTAAAGTTATTTCTTTTGAAGTTAGTGGGACACAATTCTATATGAAAGGCTAGGGTTCAAATAATTGTGCAGCTCATTTTATGTGTCCAAGAGTTTGTTCTGCCTCCCCAGTTGGAGGCAATAATGCTTCTGAGTACCAGTTGCTGGAAACCACAGAAGGGGAGAGTGCTGTTGTACTTGAATCCTGCTTGTGGGTTCCCACGGGCATCTGGTTGGCCACTGTGAGAACAAGATGCTGAACATGATGGGCCAGTGGCAAGATCCAGCAGGCTCTTATGTTCTTAAGAGGCCTTTGAACTTTTTTTTGGTTGACATTTGTAAGATAGCATTGCACTTATTTTCTGTTCTTTCATAAGTTATTCTGCATTTGTGGTAAGGGATGTGGGTGGTGCTGTGGTCTAAGCCACTGAGCCTCTTGGGCTTGCCAATCAGAAGGTCAGTGGTTCGAATCAGTTACTCTGTCCCAGCTTCTGCCAACCTAGCAGTTCGAAAGCATACCAGTGCAAGTAGATAAATAAAAATTCTGCAGTTTAACTGTAACTGTATCACTACTGGATATGTTTATTTGGAACACTTGTTTTACACAACAGAATCCTGATACATATTTTAGCGGTGATAACACTTTATAGTGTTCATAATTTCTTTGGTTCTTTGTGTTGAACAGTTCTGGCCGTGGTACTTGCCTTGATAATGAACCTCCGAAGCGTGACTTTCTTTATCCTGCAGTGGCACCAGGTCAGGTGTATGATGCCGATGAACAATGTCGCTTCCAGTATGGAGCAACATCACGTCAGTGTAAATATGGGGTAAGAAGTCTTACGTATCCTGCTTAGTCATTTGTATATATTCATGTCATAAATGTTTAGTTAGATACAATTATTAGTGACATAGTTTTCAATAAATAATTTTCACTGTAAAACTGTTTTAAATAAGGAACAAGAGGTGTTTATGCTGCATCTTTTGCTTGAGACATTTGTGTATATTCTGTTCCCAAATGTTTGGCTAAAAATAAATTGAGCAATTCCTTCAAAATCAAGTGGATGATCTCAAAGCCCTGGCTAACTCATTGCACACATTCCTGATTCCTTGCTTAATTGTAAGCTGCTGCTAATGTCTGGTAGAAAAGGTTCATAAGATACTAAAATTTTCAAGTCTTTCATTATACTGTTCAACTGAGTTTTTAGTCATGTTACTGTAATAATTAGCATTAAACTTTTTATGAGTATTCAGTTTAATTTATTGTATCCTAATATTAAGGAATAGAAATGATATTACTACTGCTGTTAATAAAAATGAGTTTCACAGAGAAAAAAATTATAGGGAGATATTCCTGTTTAATAAGAGTATTGTTATTCAGTGATGATGATGATAATGATGATGGTAATAATAATATGTGCCCTTTAAAATAGCTTAAAATAATATAAATGACATGTTGTAGTTCAGAACACTGATAACAGCATTTTTATAGGCTAAAGCATCAGTTATACTGATTCTATAGTCCCCATCATCAGCTGGGTTTAAAAATGAAAAAGTTATTAAAAAGTACATTTTATAGACTTTTGAGCCAAGTTACATATTATTTTGTGTACTTTAAAAATAAAATAATTAAGACATAGAATTAGCCAAGGCTATTTAAAAAACTATAATACAATATAATTATAATATAATATATACCTAATCACTTGCACTAATCAGTTCTTTTAAAGCAGTATTACAAAGGGAATTCATTTTAGTATCCCTAGGGTGATAAGTACAATATTATTTTTGGGATGACTCTTGGCAGCTCATACATACCGTGATGGATTTAAAAGTTGTGTGTGGTTGGCTGGCTGGTTAGGTCTCTCATTCTTGATTTCTCAGCAAAGGCCTTTATTGTTTCTCTTTAAGCTCCCCCTCCTCCCCCTCTTCTCTCCCCTCCCAATCTCTTTATATCCAGTGCACATGCTTTGGTACTCTCCTTCATTCTTTTCACTGTATATAGTCGTCACATTTTTAGAGTGCATTCTGTATCAGAAAGTTTGAAGACATTTCTTTTTACTAAATGATGTATCAACATAAGGTATATTATGCTTGATTTGCGCTGGAGAATTGGTAGTGCGTATGTTGCTGTTGAGCGAGCAAATCATACTTTTCTTTAGCCTCTTCTCATTTATTCAGTGTTGTGTTGACAACATTGTGTAGCTTTGTTTAATGGGTGGGCTCCAAAGAATTGTGGACTAAGGTTCTTTGATGATGCATAGGAGTTTCCGAGCCATTCTGCCCACCTGCAAGTCCTTGTGGACCACTTTGGCAGAGGTTTTAGGGCAGAATTACACATTATGTGTGGTTCTGTGGTTCTGTTGCAAAGCAGCGGATTCCACCTTTAGTCTATGGAAGGGGTGGGGAACCGTTTTCAGCCTGAAGGCCGTATTCCCCTATGGGCAGCATTTTGAGAGCTGCATGCCTCATAGAGCTAGAGCCACAAGTGGCCCGGTCGAGAAGCAAAAATGAATGAATAATGGTTGTTAGTCAGTTGTACAGTAGTCTACATTCCAACCACACACACCAGAGGTTTACACACACACACACACACACACACACACACACACACCACATACATCTCTTCATCCAGGCAAGCAAGAGGCATTATCACATTTCAATGGCACATACAAAAGCACTCAAGTTGGACATGGAACGGGATTGGTGAGCAGAATAGCGTGGTGGGAAGTGTGTGGCCTGCAGAGACAAGGCATGATCTGGGAGAGTCTGTTGACAGTTACTAACCCTGATGTATTTGTTCCACCTCCACTGCTAGAGGTGGTATGCTTCTGAATACCAGCTGCTGGAAACCACAGATGGGGAATGTGCTGTTGCCCTCAGGTCCATATTCATCTGGGTGACCATGGTGAGAACAGAATGCTATACTAGATGGGCCACTGGCCTGATTCAACTGGCTCTTTTATGATCTTATATTTTGTACATTTTCCCTAGTGGTGGTATTTGTATATTTTCTCCAGTGGAGTAAAACAGCTTGCAGGAAGTGTCTTCAGTTGCTGCAATGTGTTTTTAAAAAATATCCAACCCTTATACTGTAGTAAAGCAGCAAGAGCAAGCAAGTGAATAGGAATTGGTACTTGGGAGAAAATAAATTCATTAACAATTCATAGGCTAATAGACTTTCTCAAACTTTCTGCTACTTTCTGCTAGTGCTGAGTTGGTATTAGATCCTAGATAATTAGTATTTTGTATTACTATTAGTCTACCTGTTATAGACCACTGGTAGAAAGTTGATATTAGCTTCAAATGTATATTTGTATATGCTTACATGTTCTGAAATCCATGAATAGCATCTATTCTCATTCTGCTTGTACACTAATGCCAAAAGCTGGGTCTTTTGAGTCCCTCGATGCACAATTGACAATTTTTTTTAATTGTAAAATGGTAGTATTCAACTAAGATTTACCCAGAGTTAATGGACTTAACTATTGAAATTAACGGGCTTAACTTAGTCATGCTCATTAGTCCCAATGAGTCTACTCTGAGTAAAGTTTAATTAAATGCCAGCCATTGCTTCTGAAGTGATTGCTTCTGAAGTGAAGAAAACATGTGAAGCCCATCAATTGAGGTGCATGTTAAGACTGAAAGAGTACTTCACATAATTAGCAATAAGGAAAATGTTCTGAAAACAGTGGGATACAACAGACAAACAGAGATATTCCTGTCCTTCCATGTCTTAATTCTCTGTTTACTGTGCTTAGAAATTGAAAGGGAAATGCAGTATTCATCAGTACAGTAATGTCTGTTGCAGAATACTATACAGTTGTACCTTGGTTTTCGATCAGCTTGGTTCTTGAATGTTTTGGCTCCTGAGTGCTGCAAACCCGGAAGTGATTGCAAACTATTTTTGGAAGCTGAACATCCAACAGGGCTTCCACGGCTTCCAGTTGGCTACAGGAGCTTCCAGCAGCCAATCAGAAGCCGTGCTTTGGTTCCCAAACGTTTTGAAAGTCAAACGGACTTCTGGAACAGATTCCATTCGACTTCCGAGGTACGACTGTAGTCTTGTGCACAATTTAAATCCAGTGAGTGGTGGGGCATCTATCTTAATTGTATACTGCAACTGCTTCAGGTACTGCACTATTGTCGATAATTGCTTCAGTGTTTAAATGCTTCTATAAACACTGATATTGCAGTGCAAAATGGAACGAGTATAGGAGTCAGGTGCAGAGTGACAAACTGGATCCATGGTTCTGAATCACCCAGTCTCTGGCCAAAAGGACACATTTTAAAGTAATGCATTTTGTAAACAAAGCTTATAGAGCTATTTCTATTTTGGTAATACAGGTTTTTGCATAGGTTGCCTCTATCTAGAGGTGCCTTGGGCTTTTCTTGAGAAAAGGTTTGCCAGTTCATTCTTTAAATAGCCAGAAGATTATGGGCCATCTGGTTTATTTCTGAAGTATGTTCCAACTAAATGATTGGTTTTCTTGAGATCCACATGTTGAGTTCTCTTTTCTGATGCCTAGTAGTCTCTTTCTTTTCAACTTTGCTATTCATCTTCTAACCCTGATCTTTCAGGCTGTTGCTAAGGCATTGTTAATGCACACTTCTTTCTATCTTAGCTATCTTTAAAAGCACCAAACAGAGTCTGCAGATGTAATACATAGTTGCAATGAGAGTCTGGAACAGAGCCTTTGAAATTTTGATACTGGTTTTGATTCCAGTAAGAGTCAAGTGGAAGGAATAGTTGCTGACAATGCAGGAGAAGGTTCAGATTCTAGTTGGCAAGTGGGACATGGGTTGTGGATTTGAAAGGGAAAGTATCTTTTACAGGTGATAGGTGGGAGGTTCATAGATTTGGTAAAGTTCAGATAAGCACCCAATATTTAGGAAAATAAGATGAGAATATAATATACTATACTATACAATAGGAGTTTAAGTTACCATAATTTCTTCAGCATGTATGAATTGATAACATGCTGCACCGCTTCATAATGAGCATTTCTGAAAATGGAGCATTAAGATTTGTAATTTTTGGGTGCTTATCTGAACCTAATCAAACATGTTGAACCTTCTGTGGTTCATACATATCTAATACTCACCCTCATATAAACATGATAAAAGTATGAACAAAATGAGGGTGGAAATATTATAGCTGGACATTTATGCAGCTCTGAATTGGAAATCAGAATCTAAGCTCTGTTTTAACAAATGCTCATCAAGAGGTGCAGCATATTATCTATTATCACACGCTGAAGGAATTATGTGTTGAGATATTTCAATATAAATAGAATTTATATTACAGTAAAATTCTAAATTCATTACAATGTGTTTATCAATGTATTTTCATCTTATTTTTCTCAGTATTGTGAATATTAAAAATATTATTTTGTATAATTTTTTTGATTTAGATTAGATTATATTTTGGAAACATCGCAGCATGTTGATCTTCATGCATTTAAATTTACACTAAGGTGTGTTGTTCTTTTATTATTATTCAGGATCATTTAGATGTATATTTTCAAGATGCCTATATGTTTAATTCTGCATGACATACAGAAAAAAGGCTCCATCATATATAACATATAGGCAAAAGGAAGATAATTTGATTTGCTGTTTTTTTTCTCTAGATGGGTTCAGCTTTCTTTAATTTACTGCAAATACAAGCATCCGAATTCCAAACTGAAGTCATGGAGCCCTAAGATACACCGTTACAGGTTGTCATCTATCTTGTCTTGATCTTGTGAAAGGCCACAGCTTCAGTTTATGTTTTTACTATAGTTGCCCATATTTTTCAGAGAACTGTTCCCTTTTAAGTAATAAAAATGCAGGTGCTGATTTTGAACTGATTTATTAGGTTTCAGATCTTGCTTCTCTTACCTAGTGCAGGTTTTTCACTATGTTATTCAGAAAGTAATATTAAGAACTATTTGAAGTTGGGGAATGAATTTATACTTAACACTCATTGGATGCCAAAAAATAAAACAAAAGAACCTGGAATTGGGATTATTGGGTCAACTAATATTAATTCAAAAACATAAGCATCCTTGCTGATACTGACTCTGGGTATGACCTTTCTAGGCCAGTGTTCTCACGTGATTTTCACACTAGATTATTGGAAACATTTGTTCCAAGGAATGGAACAATAATAGGAATGAATAGGAATGAAAATGCATAGTCAAGGGGGAAAGGGCAAACTACAGTTTTAATATTGAACTTGTCTATAAATTAGAACGCACATATTATTTATTTATATCTTTATAAAAGAAAACTTCCAAATGGTAATTGGTTTAAAATGTAAAAGTAACTTACTCTTTTTATACAGAATAATGAATTGTGACTTAGTTTTTGCTGCCAATAAAGTTTTCTGCATAGCCATCAGTTAAATTAAGAAGGTTAAAACAAAACTGTTCAGAAGACTCCAAGATCAAAATGAAAAGAGAAAGAATTTTTTAACTTTTAAATTTGAAAATCTTACTAAAAGGAGTCATGTATCCCATTTAAACACTTATATTTCCCATTTCTTTACATTTCCAACACTTATTTTCCCTTGTTTTGTACATTTTTGTCAATTTTACCAGTGTTAAATACCACCTATACATCATTTTCATAAAATTATCTTTAAGTAAAGTACGTTGAAACAAAGGTGTGTCCAGGCTCCCTTGCGCTCTTGGCACAGCAGTGGAGGAACAGCCCAAGGAGCATGCAGATGGGCAGGCTTGCTCCTAGCCACTCCAAGCCAGAGTGGAGAGAGATATGGTTTTTGTGCCCCCTTGGGCCTGCCCCCTTGGCAGTGGCCAGTCTAGCCAACCCCTAATTACACCCCTGTGAATACAGCCATAATTTTTATTTCAATATTAGTCTTAAAAATTATAATGAAAATGTAAATATCAGACTTCTAGGCAGCTTTTTCACTTTCTTCTGTGCTTTCAGTACAGTATTTTATGCAAATTATTGCACCACAAAATGTAATTCCTTTTAAGACTGTACTGAACAGTAAAAACTCAGCAGAGAGAGAAATGACTTACAAATGATATTAAACAAATTAGTATACAAGTGTTTGACACTGAATTAGAAGACACAAAATTGGGAGCAGGGGAAGAATGACAGACTCATAAAAGTTCAATGTCTATATCACACTGTATTAGATGAGAAGTCTTCAAGAGATGTCTAAACAGCAAAGATGCTTGATGAGTCTGCTGGTAGAGTTTTCCACAGTGTGGGAGTGGCAACAGTAAATTGTTGAGGCCAGTTCGACTTCTGAGATATGGGATACAGTGGTGCCCCGCAAGACGAATGCCTCGCAAGACGGAAAACTCGCTAGACGAAAGAGTTTTCCGTTTTGGAGGTGCCTCGCAAAACGAATCTGCTATGGGCTTGCTTCGCAAGACGAAAATGTCTTGCGAGTTCCTGGGGTTTTTTTTTCCTTTCCCCCCTCTTTTTCTAAGTCGCTAAGCCGCTTATCTGCTTATCTGATAAGCTGATAAGCTGCTAAAAGCCGCTAAAAGCCGCTAAAAGCCGCTAATAGCGCTAATCCGCTAATCCGTCAATGGGCTTGCTTCGCAAGACGAAAAAACCGCTAGACGAAGAGTGTGCTGGTCCCGGGGGTAAGGTACCGTGAGTGTAGCAGAGTCCACACGAAGAGGGGTGAGGTCCGATGCAGAGAGCCGGGCGGGGAACAGGAACGCTGGAACAGAAGGCCGAGCAGGGAACAGGAGTACCGGATAGTCAGGAACAGGAAGCCGAGCAGGGATCAGGAACACAGGAAGGTCCGAAGCCAACAACGACGTTGCTCCCGCAACCTGGGGCCGGGCTGACTGGGCTTTTATCCTCTTCTAAGGCCAGGGGCGGTCCCGGTCCCCAGGAGCCCCGCCTCCTCTGGCCTTAAGGCGAGCACTCCTCCTGGGGGCAACCAGTTCCCTTCGCCTCTCTGCCCTAAGCCTCTGCAGATCAGGAGAGGCCGAAGGGTTACTGGGCCCTGGAGGAGGCTCACCTGTGGCCACTGAGTCATCAAGCCCCTCTGGGGCCAGAAGGGCTTCACCTGGGGCCAGCTCCTGATGCACTGCCACAGGTGCAGGCTCTTCAGCATCTAGGCCTTGCCCCAGTTCAGCCGGCCCTGGAGGCGGGGACTCCTGTGCAGGCTGGGATTCCTCTGTTTCATCCTCCGAATCGGAATCCCAGGCCATCACAAAGAGACTCCCAGAACGGATTCTTTTCGTCTTGCGAGGCACCACTGTACAATGAACCATGCTTCTTCTGACGTTGGATATAAGGATATATTCCACATATTGATGTGGGAAATAAGGGTTCAGGTGGTCCTTATGATATCTTGTGTTGGTGACCTGTGGAAGTCACTTGGCAGTTCACCACACTTCAACCAGTGTGATGTATCGGCAGAGTATGTGGAACATACGTAGAGACTTCAGAGATTTCCTGCTCCCAGCAGAACTGCTTCTTCCCTGGTGTTAAGGGGAAAACTCTCCCACACAAAGTAACAAAGTGTTTATTGTCTCTAAACAAAGCTAAACACTGCTATCTACTATACACAATTCTTCTGGTCTTTGCCCAGGGGTAGCCCCACATAAAGCGCATCAAAAGGTAAAGGGACCCCTGACCATTAGGTCCAGTTGCGGATGACTTCAGGGTTGCGGCGCTCATCTTGCTTTATTGGCTGAGGGAGCCAGCGTACAGCTCGGCTGTGGCCAGCATGACTAAGCCGCTTCTGGTGAACCAGAGCAGCACACGGAAACACCGTTTACCTTCCCGCTGGAGCGGTACCTATTTACCTACTTGCACTTTGATGTGCTTTCGAACTGCTAGGTTGGCAGGAGCTGGGACCGAGCAATGGGAGCTCACCCTGTCACGGGGATTCAAAGCGCCGACCTTCTGACTGGCAAGTCCTAGGCTCTGTGGTTTAGACCACAGCGCCACCCGCATCCCTATAAAGTGCATTACAGTAACCCAATCATGAGGTTATCAATGAGTGGGTTACAGTGGCCAGGCTGTTCTGACCCAGATAGTTGGTGTACCAAACAGAGCGACTAAAAGGCTACACATAAGGCCATTTGTGTGCTAGTGACACAAATCACTTTTGGCATCTGATGACAAAGATTTATCAAGGAGTAACACAGGCTGTGTACCTACTTCTTCAGAACAGGCAGCTGGCCTAGCTTCTGGACTAGGAAGAGAGCCAATGTGGTGTAGTGGTTAGTGTTGGGCTAGGTCTTGGGGAGACCAGGGTTCAGATCTACACTCAGCCATGAAGCTTACTGGGTGACCTTGCACCAGTCACTGCCTCTCAGCCTGGCCTACTTCACAGGGTTGTTGTGGGAATTAAATGAGGGGGGAAACCATGTATGCCTCCTTGGAAAAAAAGTTGGGTTAGAAATGTAATAAATAATGGGAGCCACCTACTCACAAAGCCGCCATCTTCCCAGAATTCAGACTTAGTATATTAGCTTTTACCCAGTCCACTATTCAGGCACTGGTCCAGAGCTTGCCCTGCTATTCCTGATTCAGATGTTATGGAGAAATAGAGATGTGTGTCTTCAGCATACTGAAAACACCATGCCCCCAAACTCCTAATGACCACTGCCAACAGCTTCATGTAGATGTTAAACAGCATTGGGGACAAAATTGTGTCTTGCAAAACCCTGTAGCATGTCATGGGATGAACATGCCATTCTCAAGACTTGACCATGCAAGTAGGGTGGCCCTGTTATTCTTCGTCTCACAGCGGCTTTTGATATCGGAACACCTGTTCAAGATGGCTGCTACAGGGACAGCATTACAGTGGTTGTTCCTACTTGCATGGTCGAGTCTTGAGATTGGCATGTCCATGTTTAAACATCTCCAGAAATGATAGACATTGAGGATGTTCTTTGAATGTGCCAGACAATGTAGAACATATTCATTTCCACTGTCCATTGTACAAACAGCTATGCAAATGCATGCTATCCTCTTTTTTTGGGTAGTCTAACATCACAGCACAACGAAAATATCAGATTCCGTCTGACATTAACTCAGAAGTAACTGCAAGGGTGGCTGAGTTTTTGTCAATAGTATCTCTTAGAGTGGTGAATGGCACTATTTAGCAGGAAGAAATCCCAATGAAAATCCCCGTTATTATATATTTTACATGGCTGTTTATTTGTATATATTTTAAAATTTTATATATGGATGTGACGGCCTATACTTGTAATGTCTAATAAAGGTTTGGCGAAGGATGTAGAAAGTGGTTTCTCAAAGATTTCCTACAATGTTGTAGCAAAGAATTAAAATCAAATAAATTCTCTAGAATATTATTACAAAAGGGGTTAACTATTCTCAGTTGCTAGACATTTCAGTCATCAATATACCAAGGAATAGTCTGGTGGTCCCCGATATAGGTCCATTTCCAGTTTTGATCCTGGTCAGGATTGAAATGAGAACCATTTGGGAATCATATACCCCATTCCAAGCTCCTTGGACAAATGGTGGGAGGTTACTGATAAAAAGGAACTGTGCTTTGAATTCATTTTTGTGTGTGGAAAAGAATGCTACAGTTTTCCTTCACGTTACTCAGTTGGGTGGGAACAGAAGAGTAAATACATCAGCAAATATAATATTACTTTTAATAGGCACAATGCATACTATGTTTCAAAAGTTCAGTGGTAGTATTTTTTGGTAAACTCTTTGATGGAAACAATTTAGGACTTGGTTACACAATGTGTATTTAGTTTCTTGTTACTGCAGACTCAGGTCTACAAGTATAAGGACTCTAAGGCTGCAATACTATAACCTGGGAGTAATATCCACTTAGTGGGAGTTACTGCTGAGTGGACATGTATAATAATGTGTGCAATATTTTGCTACACACATATCCTGACTACCTTGCTTGTGTGTGGAACGATGAACTCCATCTATCATAGATTTAAACCCTGCTTTGGTTTTAATTATCACTTATCCTGGCATGAAAGAGATGAGTCAATATAAGGTCGCTACCTTTTTCCTGAAAAGGCTGCTATACTTTTAAACATTTGCATGATTGCAAAAAATCAGCAGAAGAATGTTTCCCCAACATTGCATTCACATATGGGAAATGACACATCTGTCAAATTTTCTGCCTGTTATGTAGATGTTAAAAGCACAGGAGGCCTGCAAGATGAACAAATGGCAGCTATAGTCAGCAGCCCCTCATATATTCATGTGGTGTGGATTCCCTTTCAACTCTTTGATTGCATTAATAAATCAGAGCCTGAAGTGAATTGAGGAGTTGTTATTCCAGGATGACTGATCATGCTTGCAGGTCTTCACAGTAGGTTTTTCATAGGTTTATTGCTGGAGCCACAGTGGAAAGTGAATGTCATCAGTGGGAGTTCTGTTTTGTTTTTTTCCTGATTTGTTAGTGTGGGAAGATTCTGCAGTACCTCTGAGCTTCCTGGGGGAAATCTGCAGCAAAAGGTCAGTAAGAATGATTCTGACAGGATGGAAATCCCGCAGAATGTTTCCCCCTCCCCAGCACTGTGCTCTGAAAGGAGGATGTTTCACTTTCTTTGCACAATGCTGTGGGATCCAAGCTGCTGACACTATATTAGACATTCTACCCTAGTGTGATTACTAATAATTTATGTATGGTGAGTAAAGGGGATTTGTACATAGGGAGACTGGGAAAGTTTAGTCTTCATCTGCTGAGGTTGAAGACAGTGCCCAGACTGTCAAGGTAAAAGGAATTAAATATTTATCTAGTGGTGGGAATGGCTCTGCATAGTTGAGAGGAAAGTGGGTGGTTTCTGTATCTCGTGTGCTAAAAACCCTTCATTGCCTAGCTGCTGTAGCTAGGCAGCTAGGCAGTAGACAATCTCATTGCCACTCCACTAAAATGGGAGTTTCCTGCTCTTCTAAAGAATCTGCATTAGGAACATGCAAACTGTGCCCCTGGAAGAAAGAGTAACTGTGTACACAATTCCAGATTTATATTGATAGTTTCAGACTTTGATGACAGAATATTCAAGGCCAAGTCACACAAGTCATTTTTGGACTTGTGTGTGGTAAACTATTTATCTGCCCAGTTTATCACAAAAGTACTACCACACTTACCCAATATTGTCTTTCTGCACACAGCCCAACCAGAGTGTAATGTTAATGAGGCTTATGGAAAATGATTCAGACAGTTTTATTATGTGGTAAATCAAATCAGGATTTAATTTACAATAACTCTGTTTTATAGGATGCTGATGTGAAATGGTCCATATTAATGAATATTCTCAAATATATTTCAGCCTGTTTCTTTCTATGGAGAGAGAGCAATGTATTTTGAGGACAATTTGTGTGTTAAGGAGCATTTGAACCAATTTTCTTCAGTTATTCTGAACAACTTGCTTCTGCCTTCTTTCCCAGGAAGTGTGTAGAGAGCTTTGGTGCCTTAGCAAAAGTAACCGCTGTGTTACCAACAGTATTCCAGCAGCTGAGGGCACCCTTTGTCAGACTGGGAGCATTGAAAAGGGGGTGAGTTGGAATGACTTTTAATTCAAGTTATCATGCAATTGTTTCCAGGTTGTGCAAGACCCAGAAATGTATGCTGAGATAACTAAAAAGAGATAACAATTAAATGTTTGTATAAGAGTTTCCAGAATGAAAAGCTTAATTTATTCTGTAACTGAACATACAATAATTAACAAAGCAACAAAACTTAGGATTTTATTTTTTTAAAAGCATTTTTAGTAGTGCTTAGGATTCTTTGTTGTGGTCTCGCTGTGCTACCCCATATATGGAAATGTGTCTGTAGAAGCCACAGGTAGAACTATCTAGAAATTTCTTGGGCAGCTCTAGCCTTCTCCCTTTGCACTTGCTCCAGAAACACTATTGTTCTAACACAACGTAAGAAATTAAGGAAACAATTATGAAGATCTTTTTCCTTAACTTCTTATGCTGCATTTGGTTTTGTTGGTTCAGGTTATTTCCCTTCACTTTTTCTTCTTCTGTGCTGTACTCCTATAAAACTCTTGTAAGCATTTCTGACATACTGAGCATGAGAGAAGAGCTCAGTGGCCAACAGATCCTGCCTCAGATTTGAACTTGGAATTAGTGAATACCTTAAGGCTATCTCTGCATCAGAACTAGTAAAATGGCAATGGTGGAGGGCAGGTGCCTGTATAAATATGCATTCCTAGAACTGACAGATCGTATTGCCCAGGATAATTATCATAATCCAGAGTTGCTCATCCTCTTTTCCCACATTTGTGTTAGCCAAAATAATAATTTCATATTCCTCTACAGCTGGTTGTGAACATTGAATTGTTGGAGAGGATATTCTGCAGGGCTTAGGCATTCCTTCTGAATTTAGTGAAGAAGATCCAGATCTATCTAGCCCAAAACCTCAGAAGGGAAGTGGGTTTTAAAGCACCTCAGTGAAACTGACTCTTTGAACCTCAGAGATTACTGGCCACATTGTGGTTCCTATTACTATTGCATGTAGAGTCCTCAGAGACTCTACATTGGAATATTGCAGTATTAACATACTTCTCTGCTTTCATATACTTACTGTATATATTCAGTACAAGCACAATATGCCGTTGTCCAGCTGTTAAGATTAGATTGGCTCCCATAATTCTACAGAACTCTCCAATTCCTGAAGGAATTCTTGCTCAAGCTTTCTTTGGTGTTACTTACTGTTCTTAGTGAGTGGAGAACATGTGTAAGACTTTGGCTACTAATACAAATTTGTTGTTCCACCTGCCTTGGGAGTAGATACTGCTCAAAAACATCAGAGATCTGCACTGCATTCATCACTATAGAACAGATTCTGTATGGTGAGTATCTTGCCTTACTCTGCTTCAAACCTATTTATCTGCATCCATGACTGTAATGGTAGCTTACACCATATACTTATAGCCTGCTACCACCAGTTTTGATTTGGGGAAAGATTGATATCTTCCTTAAAATCTTTTTGAGAATGAGAAAAAGCTAAAACTAATATTTCTACATTGAAACTTCTTATCTGGCTAAATAGCTAGATTGTGTAGCGTATTGGTTAGTCTACAACATGCTTAGAGGTGTGCATGACTTAGCTCTTCAACTTTAATTCTCCCTTGCAAAGGTGTACTGTTCATTTACAAATAAGAGGGAAAATACTGAGAATACCAGAACCATGACTTGATCTTTTCATCCCAGCTACTTAAAGAGGTACAGGTTATTTCCATCTGGTTATTTATGCACTTAATCCTCTCCAAGGTATATCATTATACCACCTCTCATTCAAGAAGAGCAGAATGTTGGACTTCTACAAAGACAGCTAGAGGGGTTATTTCAGCATTCTGTACCACAGTACACATATACCAATGGTGGAATATTTTTCTAAAAGAACTGCCATACCTGATTCCTGTGCCTCATTTCTGGACTTTTCAATGGAACTGCCTTCTTGTACTAAGCATCTCTCATTAGCAAACCCTTCAAACAACTTTCTACTTGCCACTTATGTTGGTTTTTGTACTAGGTTATCTTTCTTGTAGCACTCACATTGGCTGGAAAAGGAGTAGGATTTCTGTCTGATCTACAGTTTTTCAAGAGAAATATGTTCCTTACTATAGAACAAAAGTTCTAACTAAATGGAGTCTTTCAATTCCATACCTTGCCAGTCCTTTTGCCTAGCCCAGACTCTCATTCAAGTGGGCAATGCACTCTCTTCCTTTAATGAGTTTTACCTTTCTGTGTATCTTGTACTTCATTTGTGTGGCATGTACACTTGCATGGTGAACAATCATTTTTACCCTGTGGAAGTTCCAGTGATCCAGCACCAACATAGAGAGTATCCAAGTGACTGTTGAGAACAACTGAGAATTGCTTTGATATCTGAAGCAAATTTTTGAGTCCCTCTGAGTCTGCAACATATGCAAGCTCATTTGGGTCTTCTGTAGAGACCTGGAGTATTACTTTGGGTGTCCAAGTGAAAGCAGTTAAAAGACTTAGGGAAGCAATCTCTTGTATGCTCACCATCACCTGACAGTCTGCTACAGTTAACTTTTAGTTTGTGAGTCTGTTAAACTTAGAATCACTGGAGTCATTAAAGAAGAAAATTATGTTGCTTTCCCATAATTATTATTCAAGCTGTTCTCTACTGATGAGTCTCAATTGTGGTATCTCACTTGCGGAAGTAGGACTTACCCATCTTCCCCTTCCCCATGCAGTTTCCTGTGTTGTCCTTAAATCTGCTCTAGAGGGTTATGGATGTCAGGGGTCTCTAAGAAATTGCCTTTGCTCCTCTTTTCATGTTAAGACTTAGTCTGTTTCTTGTCTCAGCTTGGAGCAACATCCTCTCTGAGAGGGAAGATGTTGGCTCTATGCCTTACTTTCTTACATGACATCTACTGTGCAAGGGAGATGATAAAATACTAGTGCTTCCTCATGCCTGATGCTTTCTGCCAAGTTCTACCTGTCTGGCCAGGGCCGTCCCAGACATGTGGCAGCACAGAAAGCCGCTTGCAGAACAATTGTCACAGGTAAGTAGCTTTTTTTAATAAGCAGTTTGAAACACAAAACATGCATTTCCTATTATTATTATTTTAAAAATACAGTCTAGTTTCAAGTTGTATGACATTGCATTTTTTAGACTAGCTTTTAGACTTTTAGATGACCTGCTGAAATAAATTTATTATTTTCTTTCTTCAATGAGAGGAGAGACACTTTCTTTGATATATCCTGCCCAGAAAGACTATACACTCCTTGAATGCCATCTGCTAAAGCTAAAGTGTCTTAATTGTTGAAGTTTTTGTGAGCACAAAACTGTCTGTCTTACCCTAAGTGATCACTTAAGAGTTTCAGGTCGTCTAAAGCCCATGATTTCCTGGCAGCCAATTTTTCTCCTAGCTTGCATTAGCCATCTGCTCTCCTATTTGCTTTCTGGTCTTTTCTGACAGCCTTTGGTATTTTCTTCTCTGTATCCCACATATTTTGCTTTCTGCTAATTCTCCCCTCACCTCCTGGCTGATGGCCCATTAAATAATGGAAAATGTAAATGCACTAGCATGCAATGCATAAAGACAATTGAAACTGTCACTGAAAGAAGTAACTGAGAATAGATTCACCCAACTATATTTTTCACGTGATTTGCAACTATTGGTTAATAGACTGCTTCTTTTCAAACCACTAAAACATACTAGGTGACGTTGGCATAAGCTAGTTTGAAAATTTTATCAATCAGTATTGAGAGAGGTGTCATATGCAATAAACTTATTGCATGATAATTACAGTGTGAGCCGATTTTGTGAATCAACTCTAAATAAGGATCATCTTTAGGAGCCCAATATTTTTTATTAATTAATTCTATTTGTAGAGCAATTCGGAGTCAATCGAACTCTAGTACTTACTTTAGAGATGTTAAGGCTGACCTTGGCAGTAGCTCTCTTGATAGGTAAAGGTAAAGGGACCCCTGACCATTAGCTCCAGTTGTGGCCGACTCTGGTGTTGCGGCTCTCATCTCACTTTATTGGCCGAGGGAGCCGGCGTACAGCTTCTGGGTCATGTGGCCAGCATGACTAAGCCGCTTCTGGTGAACCAGAGCAGTGCACAGAAACGCCGTTTACCTTCCCGCCAATACCTATGCAGGGACTGAGCAACGGGAGCTCACCCCATCACGGGGATTCGAACTGCCGACCTTCTGATCGGCAAGTCCTAGGCTCTGTAGTTTAACCCACAGCGCCACCCGCGTCCGCTCTCTTGATAGGCAGGTTCAATTGTTAGCTTCTTGCTGTATTGCTTAGGCAGGGCAAAATGTTAGATTATCTCATTCAGGTGTTTGGAATTCCTATAAATAGCGGTAGCTACTAGCCACAATGGTTATGCTCTACCTCCACAGTTGGATGTAGCAATGCTTCTGAATAGCATTTGCTGGAAACCACAGGACAGGAGAGTGCTCTTGTACTCATGTTCTGCTCCCTGGTTTCCCTCAGGCATCTGGTTGACCACTGTGAGAACAGGATGTTGGACAAGACGGGCCATTGGCTTGATCCAGCAGGCTAGTCTTACACTCTTGTTTCCAGCCTTTCATCTTTGACAACTGTTGTTAAATGAGTAGTTTATCTGCATTGTCAGACAAAACCTGATATTCTCAGTCTGTCCAGCCATTTAATGCCATCCAAATATTATTTAATATATGTGGATATATCCATTTAGCTCTGCCAATCTGACTTTTCTCCTGAGTATGAGACTGTAGTTGTGGTCTCTTTCTCAAGATCAGTAGAGTAAATTGTAGCCTATTAATTTGAGTTAGCATTCGATGACAGTTGATGATGAACTAAAATAGGTACAATCCAACTGTAACTGACCATTATTATATATGCTAAAACATTCTTATTAAATGTTTCAGTTTCTACCTTTATCAGTAACAGAAGCTTCATGTCTGAGGATGGCTTATAAGAAACTTATAAATAATACATTTCATATTATCCAAATAGTAAATAAAGTTTAATTTGAAAAGCAAGTACTGCATACATCTTATGTTTTCTCCATTTTTGTTCCCTAGACAAAAAAAAGAATAAAAATATATTCTTTCTATGGCTTCATAGTTTCAGACAGTTTCATGTATTACTTAGTGTAATCCTAACCATGTCTACTCAGAAGTAAGTTCTATTGATTTCTATGGACTCACTCCTATATAAGTGGGGTTAGGAATGCAGCTTAGATTGCATTATTATTTATTATTTCTTTCAAGTATTTGTGCATTGCTTTTCATAAAAAGGCGATTTACAAGGAAATCAAACAACTAAATTAAATACAACAGATGAAACATCATAAAGTAAGGTTCCACTCATTTAGTACACACACAAATTCGAAGCCCACAAACACACCCCGGTATCTCAGTCAGTCTACACCTGGACACTTTTACCCACACATACACACAAATCCCTTACACTCAACAATTAACAGTCCCAACAATCCACTGGGTACATACCAAGACTGTACTGTAGCCTCCAATTTCTTGCACCCACCTGATAAGTGGTTAGGCTCCAACCACAGTCCTATGTTCTCACTCTTGGGCAGCACCACACATCCCCACTCTCAGCCAATGCCTTGTACTGTATTTTGAAATTCCCAAGCACTGACTATTCCAATAGGAAATGATCCAAAAGCTTTTCAAGCCACAGAATCTCAGAGAAAACTAAGCTATTGAAATATATTCAACTGTCCTTAGAGATTTGCTTTATTAGTTGTGTTGCCTCATTAAGTGCATTGTGTTAGGAAATTCCTAAATTAATCTTTCTTTTTCTCGCTTATTCTTAATGAAGAACAAAAGACTATCATGCCTGCAGGCCTTTTTACACATATGTTATGTATCTCAATCAAGAACCAGTGTTATACCATGGATAAAATGTCAGACTAGAAGAGAGACTAACATTAAAGTCCCCAGTCAACAGTTGGGCTGGTCTCAAAACTACCTCATCAGAGCTGTTGTGATGATAAAATGAGGAAACCTCTTAAGACCCTTGGAGGAAGAGCAGAATATAGTTGTGGGTGTTTATGTAAATTTAATTAATGATGTTCTAATGTTGATAGCCACCATTAGAAAGTGGCAATTTGAAATAGCAGTTCTGCTGTAGGCCATCCAGCCTCTCTTTCTAGTACAAATGTCAATAAATGAAGGAAGGCTGTTGGAAGAACACAGCATCCTAGCTATTTGCTTTTTAACCAGTGCTTGATAAGGCACTGGCTTCTAGTCTTTTATTAATAAGACTCAATAAATACATTTTGTATTCTTGTAAAATAATAGCAATCAGTGTACTTTTATTTTGTGAATAAAATTGTGAATATTTTGTGCTGCAGTGAGGAGGAGAGTTATGGGGATAGCAAGAGGATAAGCATACAATTACTACTTGGTTGAGCAGGCCGTAGTTTTATTGCCAACCCTGCTTCCAAGAGGCAAGAGATACATACATCGTTGCTGCTACCAGAGACCAAAGGCCCAGTTGATGTGCTTTCCCAGCAACTATTGTTCTCCCCTCCCCCAGGGAACTGTTCTTTAGTACTGTACTTTAATGCTGTCATAGAGAAAGTGCATGTCAATAACAAATATATTCAATCACAGTTAAGCTTAAATATGCCTTTACAACTGGATGATCCACCAGCAATGACCTTGAGCTCTGACTATGGTTTTTAAAAATATGTTTTGGAACCACTGGAGTGGAGAGGCATGTAGCTTAGAAACCTTCATTCTCTCTTGAAAAGAACACAGGAAATTTCTTTGGTAGCATCACTTGGAACCTAGGGCTGTGAACCATTTAGGATATTTTTATTTATTTGTCCTTCATTTAATTAAGATGTGATGATTAATTTTAATTGTAAAATCAAGGCATTTTTAAAAATTAAGTATTATGTCTGCCCTACTCTTACATGGGTGGCGCTGTGGGTTAAACCACAGAGCCTAGGACTTGCCGATCAGAAGGTCGGCGGTTCGAATCCCCGCGACGGGGTGAGCTCCCGTTGCTCGGTCCCTGCTCCTGCCAACCTAGCAGTTCGAAAGCACGTCAAAGTGCAAGTAGATAAATAGGTACCGCTTCAGCGGGAAGGTAAACGGTGTTTCTGTGTGCTGCTCTGGTTTGCCAGAAGCAACTTAGTCATGCTGGCCACATGACCTGGAAGCTGTACGCCGGCTCCCTCGGCCAATAAAGCGAAATGAGTGCCGCAACCCCAGAGTCGGCCACGACTGGACCTAATGGTCAGGGGTCCCTTTACCTTACTCTTACATGTAGCTTCCAGTGGTCTCCCATGCAGATTGCTGATCTGATCCACAGCTGTGCAGCTTCATAAAACATGAAAATGATTCTTGAAGGTGTATATTTGAGTCAAATGATCAGGAAGTCAACATGTCATTGTAATATCCCTTCAGTGCTGTATAAATAATGCACTAGACATGCTGGCCTCTCACTAAATGGAAGCCATTGTTTCTGTTTTCTTATTGTGTTATTATTACCTCTATTTGAATTTAAACAAGTGGCTACCCCTATCGAAATGTTACCATATTCATAGCCAACCTGAATGAATACTTAACCATATCCAGCTAACTGATACCATGTCCAGTTCAGCCCTGCTAGTGCTCTTGTATCCAAATACTTTATAGTACCCAAACTAGAAGTAATTACAACATGCCATAAAAGTGGGTATTGTAAGTAGTTTCAGGTAATGTGGTTGAAAATAAAGGCTCAAGCTTCACTAATTCATCTCAACATCATTCCCATTTTTCCTTGAGCCCTTAAAAGTTTCTGGACTTGCACAGGTTGGAGAGTAAAATAAAGAAGGTTCTGCATTATATAGCTTCCACTTCAGCACACATTAATAGCTCTAACCTGACTGCTGCTGTGTTCTTTTTTCTTTTGTAAATTGTGCTCAGAACATGGGTAAGAAACATCCTTTTTCAGTGCCATTAATAACGGTTGGATCTAGGCTAGCGATGCAGTTCTATGCGTAGGTAAAGGTAAAGGTACCCCTGCCCGTACGGGCCAGTCTTGCCAGACTCTAGGGTTGTGCGCTCATCTCACTCTATAGGCTGGGAGCCAGCGCTGTCCGCAGACCCTTCCGGGTCACGTGGCCAGCGTGACAAGCTGCATCTGGCGAGCCAGTGCAGCACACGGAACGCCGTTTACCTTCCCGCTGGTAAGCGGTCCCTATTTATCTACTTGCACCCGGAGGTGCTTTCGAACTGCTAGGTTGGCAGGCGCTGGGACCGAACGACGGGAGCGCAGCCCGCCGCGGGGATTCGAACCGCCAACCATGTGATCGGCAAGTCCTAGGCGCTGATGTTTTACCCACAGCGCCACCCGCATAGTTACTCAGAAGTAATTACCAATGACACTTACTTCCTAATAAGTGTGTTTAGTATTACAGCCTAGTTCTCATTGAAATTCATATACAATTTTGTTCATTTAACCTAGTGTGGATCCAGCCCATGGTCAGTATTGCTTGACAGTACTGGTAGACACTGTGGTTTGCTCCAGATGTTGTTGGACTACAACTTCCAGTAGCTCAGCCAGGATGGCCAGTGGTCAGGGATTATGGAGGTTATAGTCCAACAATATCTGGAAGGTGCCACTTTGTCTACTCCAAGTTTAGATCAAGATTCTTGTATCAAGTTGGGTATTTTTACACACACACACACACACACACACACACACACACACAGCCCAAATCCAACCCAGATTATTTATTAAAAGATAATGTGATATTGTTTTGTACCATATCTGTGATAAGGTAAAATTCATGTTCAAATTTTACTGGATATGGGCAAATGTCTCATTATTTTGATAGGACAAATGGTTTCATTTTCTGTAATATTCTTCTCTTATTTTCTACAGTGAAACAAGACATCCAAATTTGGGCTTAAATCAGGACTGTAGGACTTGGTCTAATTTGATATGAAAAAAATATTCCACTCAAGTTAAAGCACAATTTGTCTCAAATTAACTCAATGCCCTATTGTAAAAGAATAATAATAATCCAGGTTAAATGCTTTGCTGGTATCTGTCTTAAAATTTCAGTTCATATGTTCATTCAGTCTCTGAACAACTGGCTAGTCAGTAAGTTTAAATACTTTTTTCTTTGTTTCTAGTGTCTTGGCATTACTTTTATTATGTCTGCAGTGTAAGTGTAGATGAAATACTGCTTCAAATTCCTCTTCTATTGTAACATCATCTATACTTCAGTGTTTTTTTAAAGGAAAAGCAATAACCCTCATAAAAATTCCTAACTGGAGAATTTTCCATGTTGTGCTATTAAACCATTAGTTGAAATATAGGTGTGAGTTTGTTTCTCACACCTATTCTTAAAAGTATACGTAATGTCTAAAGAAATGTTTCAGTAACTTGCAGTTTATTTAAATGAGAAATGGTAAGCTTGTGTATGAAAAGAAAAATGCTGTCTTGTTAAACTTTTATGTATGGTAGGGATTTATTATTCAGGCTAAGCCTAAAGATAAATAACAAATAGCACTTGCCTTCACCAATGACTAAACATGGCTAAAGAAATTTAAACCTCTGTATGTTATCTATACAAGAAATGCTGTTGCCTATAATTGGTCAGTTCCTGACCCATATATTTTGCTGTCCTGATAATCCTATCAGTTCAAAGCTAATTCTGTGTTTTCTATGAAATCTTTTCAGTGGTGTTATCAGGGAGAGTGCGTACCTTTTGGCACTTGGCCCCAGAGCATAGATGGGGGTTGGGGTCCCTGGTCAATATGGGGAGAGTGCAGCAGGACCTGCGGGGGAGGAGTCTCATCATCCGTAAGACACTGTGACAGTCCAGCGTAAGTAGCTAAAGTAAGCCAGAGCCAGCAAAAAAGGCATATTTGGAAATGTTTCAAAAGTGTGGTTTCACATGTTATCTGTAAAAACGTTTCAGTACTGTGCCAATACTTGTCTTTAAAATAGCAGACAGGATCAGCTATCCTGGAGAAGCTTTGCAGACATACTTTCACATTTTTAAATATATGCATTAAGCACACGCTATACAAATAGATTCTATATTTAATATTTAGCAGGTAATTTTTGCTTCTCACAGCTTCCATTTATGGAAAACAAACAGTCAGTAAATTCTACTTATGGTAATTAAAAGTTGTTTCAGGTGTTCATTAGTTTTGCAAACTTAAGGTTTTGAATATTTGTCCCTACAAGACAATGGCCTAGTTTGCACACCACAGGAACAGGCTATTTGAGAACGTTTTAGCTGCTGGATGTGAAAGTAATCTATACAAAGTACCCTTTGGATTCTCACATCACTTTAAAGCCAACTGATTTAATGCAAAGTACACAACAATTTCCACAGTGCTCATCCGCTGCTCCTTCTGCACCATGGACCAAACAAACCAGAGCCTGGCTTGTACCCTTTGGATTCTCCGAACCCAGACTTGCAGTTTGTTTCGTCCAAACTCTTAAGAGTTGTTCAGAGAACATTGTTGCCTGTATTCTGGTGTCACATCTCCAAACTATTAGGTCATTTGTGTCCTCTCTATTCATAGCTTTGTCAGTTGCAAGCAAAGCTTTTAAAAGAGACATTTTTTGGCTCAGAGCTCCATATATATGCACACATGCACAATTGGTTGATTTCTGAGAACTGCAAAGTATGCTGAAAAACTGATAAAAGCAAAACCATAGTAAAGGTTGCTGCTCTTCTCCAAACCTAACATTTTAACACTCTTTTTACTAGTCTGTGTTTCACAGGCAATTATAGACAAGGACAAGAGATCTTAACTTTACAGTCACAGCTCTACTACCATCCCCTCTCCAGCATTCAGCACTGCCCACTGAAATCAATTTATCTAACCTCTTCCTTCCTTTTTTGTCTAGTGACAGAAGTATATTAAAAGATTGTTGATGGCTCAGCTACATTCCATAAGGGAATTAAATTAAGAGAACACTGCAAGAGAACCCTTTACTCCCCTCTACCAAACATCAGATGACAGGTGTTTCAAAGTAGCTGCTGGACACTGAACTGCCTTTGAGGCCCTTTCAGATATTATAAACATATTATATTACATATAAACACTTTTGTGTAGGAAAATCATGAAGGTATACTAATCACAAATAGGCACATGCATTAGAAAATTGAACATCACTGTTAAAAAAAAAAGCCTGCAACATTTTTATGTGGTTGTCAGAAAGACCATATAATAGATGGGGTTCACAGATTCTGAACATATAATTATTGGGGGGGGGGGGACTTTACATGAGTCTAACTTGAAACATGCCCCAACATCTTTATTAATAATAGTCTATTCTTCTTTGTCTTTCAGTGGGACTTCATGCTCACTTTGGCAGTTGCTTTCTTCACAAAGCCTTTTGTAGTAAAAATCATAAATACAGGATGACTCACTCTTGCAGTCAGGTTTAAGAAAGATATCGTCACAACTAGCTATCATTTTATGTAGGAAAGTAATATGTATATTGTTATACATATGACTGTCAAGAACTAAACCATAGGGCTGACTGAGCCTGTCTCCTCTCATTGGCATAAATTGGACCTGTGGAAGCTCAACAGTGGACCTCGAGGGGGTCTGTCTCCGTGCAGCCAGAGGCCCTTCTGGATTCATAACTGCCCTGCAATCTTTTACATTGTATCTTCTTCCCATAATGGCTGTGTTTGTATTTCCTTGCTGCTCATTTCCTTCCACCCCTTCACTGTTCCTAGATAACCTGTGTTTGCATCTACTCGCTGCTGCTTTGTGCCTTTTTGCTCATAACACCCCCCCCCCACACGCACACACAAAAGAGCAGCATGAAACAGCTTGACTCACATAACACTACCTACTCCATCCTCCTCCAGTCATTCCCAAGCTCACACTCACATGGAGAACTCACGTGAACTGACTGATTGCAGACACGGCCAGCATTAATTCATCTGATTGCACTAAATGGAAAAATTGCTGCAATAGTGGAATATCCATATCCATGACTAGAAAACTTTCACAATATGTTTCTCCATATGCATACATGCCCATGCTTGTGCAGCAACAACAGCCATATAGTTACTTGCCCCAGGTGAAGAAGCAATACAGCTCAAAAAAGAGAAATTGGGAGGATGGAACAGCAAAAAGGAAAGGATGAATGGGGACATAGAGAAAGTAGAAATCTCCTGATGTTGATAGCCAACCAGGAAAAACAATGATGGACTCTTCAGAGAAATAACCTTCCTTTTAAAGAGGAAATGAAGCACTGTATCTGGGTGGAACATTACCCTATGTGACAATCTTTGCGTTTTGTCCAGCCCACAAAGCTCTTGCATGCTGACCCATATTATATGAGCCATGACTTGATTGCATATATAGTTTTTATACTATTGCTGGTTTGTTGTGCAACCATTATTCCTGCTTTGGGTGGTTGCAATAGAAGGTGTGGACACAGCCTAGAGCTTTCTGGGATCCAGGTTTTGCAGTCTTTTATAACCAGACAAGTAAACATGTCATTGTGCTAGCACCAAATATGACAAGAAGTCGGGGCAAAGAGACCTGAGGTAATTCAGGATAGAACCTTGGCAAATTTTCCAAATGACTGCAACAGCAGTCATTCCCCAAGTTTTATGTTCTGCAGAAGCACAAGTTAGTTCTATATTGAGCGACTTCTTGGATGGAGCCAACCTTTGCTACTGTGTTTCTGGGAGGATTGATGGGTAACAAATGGAAAACACTATAAATCAGCAACAAATTAAGAATCAAATTCTGCTGATCATTTTCTAATGTTGTATTGCTTTTTTAAATTGTATTACTTCTGCTGTATATTTTATACATATTTTTGGTTTTCTGTACACCACTCTGATATATTATAATGTGAGTGGTTTATAAATCTTTTTAAATAAAATAGAAAAAATATGTTTAAATTCAGACAAATAAGCTTAAAGAGGTCAGGAGTAAATTGAACAAAAATACAATACTGAGTAAATCCTGGATAGCCACAGTCTGAAATTTAATTCAAGACTGTTAGCTTCTCCCTAGGAGCTCATTCTTCCTTCTGCTATGCTTCCTCACTATTGTAAAGTACCAGTTAAACTTGCTTGATATTCTCTGAATCTTCATATCCCAGTGTCTATTCTACCCAACAACCTGCTTTTTTCCCCCAGTTCCCTAATAATCCCTTCCACTAGATTTGTCCATATATGGAAAAATTGGGCAAACCAAAGGGTGTGCATTCTGAACATCTATAGCACCAAGGGCTGCAATACTTGACAGTACCTCGGTGGTTTTTTAAAATCTTGAAATGAAACAAACTGTCTTTTACAAATCAGAGGCATTCTGCTTGCGCAGTTTGGCAACAGACTATTTGACTATTACAAACCCTTGAAAATACAGTAGCAAATGGCAATTCATCAGGCTTTTTGGAATATAGCAGTTCTGTTTAAATTCATGTTCTCCACTCAAACTTTGTAATACCAACTATGTGCTGGGACATTTATATTTATCCATTACTTTTGTTTTATTAATGTCCAGTAATAAGCAGTTACACTTTCACAACCCTGCTTTAGGATTCCTTACATTTGTCTTCTAAAATGCAATATTGTCTGTGTTCAAGCTGTTACATAAATCCTTTAATGGGAGATTGGGCACTGCATCTTCCTCTATGCTTTGAAGAACTTAGACCTCTATACTGTTTATGGCATGGCTTTGCAAGGCAGTCTGGTCTTTATCTCATTGCTGAACTTTATAGGACTGGACATTCCTTTCTAATCTTCACCACTGCAGAGCCCCTGGATATTTGGCTTTCAGAGTAGTCTGACTGATTTCAGTGAATACACACTGGTGTAATTTTTTTCAGGATCTATTCCACATCAGCTGCTTACATAATAATAGACTTTTCTACGAAACACCAGCATTCGTAGGTACTGGAATATATGTGTTAAGGCATATCTCAGATGTTTTAATTCATATATAACATTTATACATTTAAAAACACAATGGTCAAAAGAATTATACTTCAGTCCAGCTAGAGTACTTCATTTTCTCCTCTGTGCAAAGAAAACCACTCTAGGTGAGCAGTAACATGGTCTTTACCAATTTTTAACTTTCCACAGAAGAAAACAAGAAAGCTCTTTTGCATAGTTAAGTGCTGTGCATATTTTCTGACCCTTTGGGTCTCAACTAATTTCATTTAACAACAATGGATACATTTAAATGCAGGGGAGCACTTTTGAATCCCATATGCTTAACTTCTCCATTGTAGTGAATAGGGCATAAAAGTGCAAATTGCCTGGATCCTAGCCATTATATTCAGCATTTTAAAATATTAAAATAAAATCACATTTTATTTTAAGTAACAAAAACTCACTAAAATTGCATGTTACATGGTTTTGAGAATCATGTTTATCAGCAGATATTGCAACCATGTGATACCTTGCTTGTGTGACCAGAAATGCCATATTATTTCATAACATACTATATAACACATTAAGTAATAAATGGATGACAAAAGACCAGTCTGGATAATACTTGAGTCCTATTAAATCCTAGATAACTACTCCCCATCTAGTCATGTAATATCGCCCTGATTATTTTCAAATATTAGTAGCAACGGAAAAGAATAGAATTTTACAAACTCTCTTATAGTTAATCATATAAACTTATCTTTAATTTTGTTTATATGTCCTCTGAAGTCTTCTAAGGCTGCAATCCTATATACACATACCAGAGAGCAAGTCCCATTGAACTTAGTGGGATTTATTTCTGAGCGAACATATATAGGATTGTACTGTGAATTATTCAAGTAACATTTGCTTATAATGTGTGTGTGTGTGTGTAGGATAATAGCCAAGATGAAGAACACGACCTTAAACACATACAAAGATTAGCACTAGTCTAGTGAGGTTTTTGAACACTTATTGTTGTCAAATTGAAATAATAATCAGGAACTCTGGTATTAGAGAATATCAACTTGACCCTAGTAATGAAAAGCAGTGTTTCCTTAATTTTGATTCATCTTAGTCTAATGCTAAAACTTCTGCACCAGCAAATAAGTGCTTAGATCTAGAAGTAATACTTCCACTAACAGAGTGTTACAAATGCTGTGTCATGGTGGGTTTTTACTGGTACTGCCTACTGGTGGCAAAATAAATGTTTAGAACTTGAGTATTAATTTAAAACATTAGTAGAATATATAACTTTGCCACATTTTTTCTGCTTTTGGTGGGAATGATACAAAAATAGAAGAAATTGTGTTTTACCTTCCTTTTCTGAAGTGTAATTTTACAAATATATTTGCCAGCTGAGTTTGTATTAATGAAATGTGAAGTTTTAAAAAATATACAGTATCATCAATTTGTATTAGAAAAGAATTGTGGGGGGAAATGTCCTGTAGTGTGTAGTTTTTTTATCATTGCTTACTTCATATGTTACATATGCATAAACTGCATACAATTTTTTCCAGACCGTCAGGTGGAGGAAAATATTGCCTTGGAGAAAGGAAAAGATATCGCTCCTGTAATACTGATGTGAGTAATTCAAAGTTAAGCTAGAATCCAACAATCTTAGATGAGGAGGAGGAGAATTTATTTATTAAATTTGTATACAACCCCTCATCTGAAGATCTCAGGGTGGTACACAAGATACAAACACAAAACACCAAAACAAAACAATAACCCCCCTCCTACAAGCACATTTAAAAGGATATAGTGTATTAATCAACTAATGGTTGGGTTGAAGACAAATGTTTCTGCCTGGTCCTTAAAAGTGTATAATGAAGGTACCAGGTAAGCCTCCCTGGGATGAACATTCGACAAATGGGGAGCCACCACAGAAAAGGTCCATTCTCATATTGCCACCCTCTGGGCCTCTTGTGGAGGAGACTTACAGAGAAGAGCCTCCAATGATGATCGGAGGGTCTGGGTTCATTAGGAGTAATGTATCTTGCCTTTGAGCAATAGGTGGCATCCTCATGTCCAATCAGAAACATGTTTCAGATAAGACCAATGGTTCATCTCCTTGTTTTCAACCTTATGCTGGTGGTGCACATATGCTGGTACAGGAATGAACTGACATATCCTCACTGCTACACTGGTGTAATTTCACTGTTGTAGTGGAGCTTCCACTATAGTTCTTCACATGATGTACCTCAAGGGTAGAATTTTACTCTTAGTGCTGCTTGATATTTCTATCTTCCACTTTTAAGCATGAAGGACTGGGAGACCAGGGTTCAAATTCCCACTCGGCCATGAAGCTTGTTATGTGACCTACCTCACTGAGTTGTTGTGATAAGAAAATAAAGATTGAGGAGAACTATGTACACCACCTTCAGTTCCTTGAAGGAAAGCAGGATCAATCAGTTAAGAAGACAAAGTACATTCAGATAAACAGTTAAAAGCTGCAGTCATATCTAATACTGAAATACTGAGAGCAAGGTTTATTCTTTAAATTAGGAAAGGCAGAAAACTGTGTAACAATTTTTCTCCATTGTGCTTTTTGCTGCATTTTAAAGGTAGTATACATGAAGCTATCCATAAAGTTTTGATTATCAACAGTTCCCTTCAGAGATTGCATTCCCATTGTTACCTTGTTACCCATTGTTACCCATTGTTAGCTTGTTGAGGGCTGGAATACCCAGCTCCTGGCAGCCATCGATGAGATCGCACCTAAGCGCCCTCTGCGACCCCGCAGAAACCGGGCTCCCTGGTTTACCGAGGAGCTTTGGAAAATGAAGCGGGATGGCTAGAGCGAGTATGGCGGGGTGCCCGTGACGGAGCCTCAAGAACATCTTACAGGGTTTTTATGAAAACCTATGAGATGGCAGTGAAGGCTGCTAAGAAGTCTTACTTCTCGGCCTCCATTGCATCCGCTAGCTCTCGCCCAGCACAATTATTTAGTATAATTAGGTCTTTAACGTCCCTTGAAGGACAGCCAAATTTAAATAACAATCTGACACACAGCTGTGAGGCATTTGCGAGCTTTTTTGCGGAGAAGGTCCTGTTGCTCCGCCATGACCTCCCAGCCAGTTTGGATACAATAAAGGAACAGGAGGCCCCTCGGCTGTCCTCGGGTCCAGTATTGGACCACTTTGACCGGATACCCCCCGCTGATGTGGACAGACTCCTCCGAGCTGGAAAGCCCACCACTTGTCCTCTTGACCCGTGCCCGTCTTGGCTGATTAGAGCGTGTCCAGACAAGGTGCGGGCCCCCCTGGGGGATATCATCAATTTGTCCCTTGGCACCGGGATATTCCCAGGGGAACTGAAGGAGGCAGCGGTGCTCCCGCTCTTAAAGAAAACATCATTAGATCCCTTAGATCTATCCAATTACCGCCCGGTTTCGAATCTTCCATTCCTGGGTAAGGTGATTGAGAGAGCGGTTGCTGAACAGCTTGGCAGGTTTCTGGATGAAACATCGGCTCTGGATCCATTCCAGTCCGGCTTCCGCGCTGGTCATGGGACCGAGACGGCTCTGGTCGCCCTAACAGATGATCTCCGCAGGCAGCTGGATCGAGGCGGGTCGTGGCTGCTGATTCTTCTAGACCTGTCAGCAGCCTTTGACATGGTCGATCACGAACTCCTGGACCATCACCTTGCCGATGTGGGGATTCAGGGCACAGTCCTTCAATGGCTGCGCTCGTTTCTCTCTGGTCGGGGACAGAGGGTGGCGCTTGGGGGGGAATTGTCATTGCGCCACTCCTTGGTGGGTGGAGTATCTCAGGGTGCGATACTCTCCCCGATGCTTTTTAACATCTTTTTGCGCCCCCTCGCCCAGCTTGTCCGGAGTTTTGGGCTGAGTTGCCATCAGTATGCCGATGACACCCAACTCTATCTGTTGATGGATGGCCATCCTGACTCGGCCCCAGACACACTGACCAGATGTCTGGAAGCTGTGGCTGGATGGTTACGTGGGAGCCGGTTGAAGTTAAATCCTCGAAGACAGAGGTCCTCTGGCTGGGACGGGGCGATATGGGATTGAGGGGGCAATTCCCATCTCTTGCGGGGGTGCAATTAGTGCCAGCACCGTCCGTTAAGAGTTTGGGTGTAATCTTCGATACCTCCCTCTATGGAGGCGCAGATTACAGCTATAACAAAGGCGGCATTTTTTCATCTCCGCCAAGCTAAGCAGTTGGCTCCTTATCTCTCTCGCCCTGACCTAGCCACTGTGATCCACGCGACGGTCACCTCCAGACTGGATTATTGTAACTCGCTCTACGTGGGGCTGCCCTTGAGACTGACCCAGAAACTCCAGTGGGTGCAGAATGCCGCGGCGAGACTCCTTATGGGGTCTTCGCTGTGAGATCACATTCATCTGGTACTATACCAGCTGCACTGGCTCCCGGTGGAGTACAGGATCAGGTTTAAGGTGCTGGTTTTAACCTTTAAAGCCCTATACGGCCTAGGACCCTCGTACCTACGGGACCGCATGTCCTGGTATGCCCCACAGAGGAACCTACGGTCTGCAAATAAAAACATCCTGAAGGTCCCAGGCCACAGAGAGGTAAGGCTGGCCTCAACTAGAGCCAGGGCTTTCTTGGCTGCGGCTCCAATCTGGTGGAACACTCTGTCACAAGAGACTAGGGCTCTGCGGGACCTGACATCTTTCCGCAGGGCCTGCAAGACAGAGTTGTTCCACCAGGCCTTTGGTCAGGGCGCAGCCTGACTCCCTCCTCTGGCAACCTGCACAGAATTTTGCTTAACGGTTGCCATCAATTTGATTTTAATTAATTTTTATAATGAAATGTTTTTAGAATGTTGGATTATTTGATTGTTTGATTATTTGATTGTTGTTAGCCGCCCTGAGCCCGGCTTCGGCTGGGGAGGGCGGGATATAAATAAAATTTATTATTATTATTATTATTATTATTATTATTATTACCTTTGGAGTAAAGGCTAAATTCCATTTACTATTATGAGAAAATGTGAAGGGAGGAAAAATAACATTTTTAATGAACACTCCTTTTAGATCTTAATATAGTTAACATTTTATCATATCAAAATATATTAATAATTATCTTCTTAACAGTGCCTCGTCTGTATTTCATTTTTAATATGTACACATGTTTTGAATTAGTGTAATGTCATGAGGGGATGCACAAATGTTCTGACATTCAGCAGTTTAAGTCCTACTGTAACATAAGTGGTGATTAAAAACTAGTCATTGATTATAAATTTATTAACATGGCTTTAATGAAACACAAAGTTGCTGAGATAGACCCATTTTCAGGATTTATGACAGACCTTATTACTCATCGCTCTTTGAAGCAAAAGACATTGGAAGGGAGAGACATTTGATTAATGTGTGAATTAAAAGGCCACAAGTTTTGTGTGCTTGTCATTATTTTAATGAAGAATGTGATGATTACACCCACTGACATTTGTAGGGGTTTCTTGTGTCAGCATTCACTATTCCTTTTGTAATTTAAAAAGTATTACTCCCTAAAGTTCTTATTATTCCTAAACAAAAATCTCAGCATTTTTACTTCAAACAACAGCTAATTTTCCTTCTCTTCCCTTTGACCCTTTTAATCCTTTAAAAAAAGCATAGACAACTCCAACACATTCTTCAACAAAATCCTTCAGACATTGTTTGGCCTTCGATGGATAACATGTTTCCTAATATTAAAACTGAGGGAATAAGATTAAACCTAATCTGTAAAACCTGGAAACAAGAAGTAGCAGCAACTTCCAGCTTTACCAGTTATCTCATATTGTAAGCTGGTTTGCATATACTGTAACTCTTAACCAGAGCTCTCCAAACTGTATGTCGTGACATGTTAGTGTGTCGGCTGCAGTGTGTAGGTGTGTCACACGAATGCTCCCCACACTCCTCCCAAGGCTGGAAAGGGGTTAGTTTAACCTAGGGGTCGGCAAGGCTTACCTTGCCTGGGCTGGTTCACTACTGCGGAGCCCCCTCTGTGGGCCAGATCCTGTGAGTGTGTGCGCTCGCGATTTCCGACGTCTGTGTCTGTGCAGAGGTGATTTCTGGCACTGCTCGGTGAGTCCCTGCGCCGTGCTGTGCCAGTTTAGTGCAGTGCGCGGGCACTCGCTGCGTGGGCAGCTCAGTTCGGGAGCGGCTCATGGGCCAGTAAAATGACCCCCGTGGGCCGCTTGTGGCCCATGGGCCTTAGTTTGCTGACCCCTGGTTTAACCTTTGGTTTGCTAGTAAAACAATTACTGTGTCGCGAAATGATGCGTGCCTAAAAAAGCATGTCACCAACATGAAAAGCTCTGCTCTAAACCATAGTTCAGCACTGTGCCTGCAAGCTCACACTCTCCTCCTTTCACTCTCCTCATGCACATCTGAGAGAAGGGTTTAGCTAGCATTTACTTTCCGTTACATATAATCCAGGCTTGATATGTATTAAGCAGAATTTTTTGGCTTAATAGAAATGCTGGTCAGTTTCTAATCTGGACACCCATTGAGATTCATCTACTGTAATAGCGGGGTCAAGATTTCAGTGGATGCAAGCGATTTTATCCTCAAAATGCTTTGCAAACAAGTCACAATGAGCTACTGCCGGTTCTGCCACCTCCTTTGGCCAGACTGTAAGCGGCCCCACACTATCCAGAAAAGCTTTGCCAGACAGAACAATGCAATGGAGGCAGCAAAGTATGCCTTCTTTGCTGCCTTTGCTGTCACTAGGTGGGCTCAGTGATGAGCCCCCACCAGTGTTCGATTGCATTTGACTCTCATTCAAGCCACCTCCCAGCCTATTTCCTCAACCTAAGCTCTGGAGTATACCAGGGAACCAAGCAGACTCCATGAAGCAGAAGACGGCACTCCAGAGTGATTGTGTCAACTGCTTGAGCCATTTGGATGTTCCAGGGGTTGGCCAGGGCTTCAGCAAGAGCACCAGTCATATCAGCCAGAAAATCCCTCCAAGCCATCTGGAAACCCATTGGATCCATCTGCCTCTGAGTGCAGACCACCCTCTGCAGAGGGGGAAAGGTGCTGGAAGCCTAAATCTCAACAGGAAGTGATATGACCATGACAAGGGATTGATGTTAATATCCCCCACTTTCAGATCTCTCAGCTGAGAAAACAAGGTCCAGAGTATGGCCTGCCACATGTGTTGGTGACATGTTGGGACATCCCCATGGCCGTCATGGCAGTCATGAAGTCCAGAGCCACCTCAGAGCCAGACACCTCCGCATGGATGTTGAAGTCTCCCCAAACCAGCAGTCTTGGTCCTCAACACCGCCTCCGATGAGATCAGCTCAGACAGGGAGACTGCTGGGCAGCTGAACTGGTCACACTCCCCTATATCTGCTTTTGATGACCTGCAGCCAGTAAGCTTCAATAGGTGTACTTACTTTAAAGAGCAAGACTCCACCATCACTGGCTATTCTTTGTATCTCTTTTAGCTGGAAGAGTTAGAAAAAGGGTGAAAGTACATGCCTTAAGTAGCAACTGCCACTTGAATTGAAGAAATCCATAATAAAGACTTTCCCATTTTCTTGCCAGAGGGAGAGAGCTTGCACTGGCAATTGTGCCGTGGATTGCATCCTTTAAGGTCACATCTGACAATTTAACAAGGTAATCCACTAAACATTCTGTTGCAAAATACAGAGCAAGATTCTCCCTTTCCCTTGGCAAAGCACTTGCCAATAGAATGAAAAATTGAGCTACAAAATTCTATTGTTTATGTGAAAACATTTTTCTCATGGTTGGCTTGACTTTTGGCAGGAGTTTCTTTCCCTACCAAACCAGCGACTTTGATGCCCACATTGAGCAAAACAAAATCCAAGTACAGTGCTTACTGTTAACTGGGTGACCTGCAGAGCCATGACTTAGAGAAAGGTGCTCTTTCTCCAAATGACTAGAAAGGCTTGCACATTTCAACAATAAGCAAATCTCCCAATCAGAAGTGAAAAAAGAATGCCTCATTTAACCACACACATTTAGCACCATCCCTCATTTTGGCCTTGACCAAACCACAGAGAAAATGTCATGTCTTGCAGTTGAAACCACAGTCAAAGAAAAAGACATTTGCCTGAGGCAGTGTTTCTCAGACAGTGGGCCTTGAGTCGTTTTCAGTGCTTCAGCTTGCCCAAGTAAAGTTGATCAGGATACATAAATGTTGGTGGATGTGAAGATTGTCCTGTAATTAATACAAAAGCCTGTTGTTGTTGTTTAGTCGTTTAGTTGTGTCTGACTCTTCATGACCCCATGGACCAGAGCATGCCAGGCACTCCTGTCTTCCACTGCCTCCCGCAGTTGGGTTAAACTCATGCTGGTAGCTTCGAGAACATTGTCCAACCATCTCATCCTCTGTCGTCCCCTTCTCCTTGTGCCCTCAATCTTTCCCAACATCAGGGTCTTTTCCAGGGAGTCTTCTCTTCTCATGAGGTGGCCGAAGTATTGGAGCCTCAGCTTCACGATCTGTCCTTCCAGTGAGCACTCAGGGCTAATTTCCTTCAGAATGGAGAGGTTTGATCTTCTTGCAGTCCATGGGACTCTCAAGAGTCTCCTCCAACACCATAATTCAAAAGCATCAATTCTTCGGCGATCAGCCTTCTTTATGGTCCAGCTCTCACTTCCATACATCACTACTGGGAAAACCATAGGTTTAACTATACGGGCCTTTGTTGGCAAGGTGATGTCTCTGCTTTTTAAGATGCTGTCTAGGTTTGTCATTGCTTTTTTCCCAAGAAGTAGGCATCTTTTGATTTCATGACTGCTGTCAACATCTGCAATGATCATGGAGCCCAAGAAAGTAAAATCTCTCACTGTCTCCATTTCTTCCCCTTCTATTTGCCAGGAGGTGATGGGCCCAGTGGCCATGATCTTCGTTTTTTTGATGTTGAGCTTCAGAGCATATTTTGCGCTCTCCTCTTTCACCCTCATTAAAAGGTTCTTTAATTCCTCTTCACTTTCTGCCATCAAGGTTGTGTCATCTGCACATCTGAGGTTGTTGATATTTCTTCCAGCAATCTTAATTCTGTCTTGGGATTCATCCAGCCCAGCCTTTCGCATGATGAATTCTGCATATAAGTTAAATAAGCAGGGAGACAATATACAGCCTTGTCGTACTCCTTTCCCAATTTTGAACCAATCAGTTGTTCCATATCCAGTTCTAACTGTAGCTTCTTGTCCCACATAGAGATTTCTCAGGAGACAGATGAGGTGATCAGGCACTCCCATTTCTTTAAGAACTTGCCATAGTTTGCTGCGGTTGACACAGTCAAAGGCTTTTGCATAGTCAATGAAGCAGAAGTAGATGTCTTTCTGGAACTCTCTAGCTTTCTCCATAATCCAGCGCATGTTTGCAATTTGGTCCCTGGTTCCTCTGCCCCTTCGAAATCCAGCTTGCACTTCTGGGAGTTCTCGGTCCATATACTGCTTAAGCCTGCCTTGTAGAATTTTAAGCATAACCTTGCTAGCGTGTGAAATGAGTGCAATTGTGCGGTAGTTGGAGCATTCTTTGGCACTGCCCTTCTTTGGAATTGGGATGTAGACTGATCTTCTCCAATCCTCTGGCCACTTGAATGTTGGTGGATGTGAAGAAGATTGCCCTGTAATTAATGCAAAAGCCTATATCTGTTCAAGTAGTAATACAAGAGCTAAACATCATTCATGTTTCATATTCCCCACATGTATAAAACATTTTAGTCACATTTTACAAACTGACTGGAGAAACATGATGCAGCAACCTACATTGACTGCTATTACCTGATTCTATTAAACTTATATAGCAGAATCTTTGATTTAGCAAAGCCTTGCTCTCATCTTAGCATTCTTCATGTGGCACAACTATTGACAATAGTAAGTCTTTGAGGTTGAGTCCTGTGAGATTGAGCTCCAGCAAAGCAGCCTAGGGCATTAGATAGGAAGGTTTAATTCTGGACACAACCAATTGAAATCAAAATAGTTCAGTATACTTAACTGATGTGGCAATTGTATTCACATTTATCTGACTAGACCTGCATAGGATTGCGAACATATTCTGTGAACTGCCCTGAGATCTTGTGATGAAGGGTGGTATATAAGTAATAATAACTGCATTTTAATTAGGATTGTAACCTGCAGTTTTAAAATTGTGATACTAATGAAGAATTTGTGCCTAGTCTTTACATAAACAAAGTGAATAATGACATGCATTTGAATTAAAAGATTCATTTTACGTTCTTAAAATAACTTTGTAACTGACATCCAGTTTTAAAATCAAAGAAGCAGAATAAAAAAAGCAAGCAATTATGATATATTGTTTGGCAACTTTATTTGAAACAACTTTTATTGTGAAAATCAGTGGTCTCATGCTGAGCCATTAATGTGTGCCTTTTAATATTTAAGTTTAGCAAATACTAACTTATTTTATTATTTTATTAGCCATGTCCTTTTGGGGCCCGCGATTTTCGAGAAAAACAGTGTGCAGACTTTGACAATATGCCTTTCCGAGGAAAATATTACAACTGGAAACCATATACAGGAGGTAATACATTGTTTTGTAATCATACTGCTTGAAGAAGACATGGTGCGGAGGCCTTTACCTGTCCAAATGGACTTTGGGGGGGGGATGGCATAAGCACTACTGCTGATATTCATATCCAAGCCCTCAATACTACAGCATCTTAGGCTATATAACAGGCAATGACGTATCATTATCTTAAGCAGGTCAATAGCCCGTCCTTTGAACTTCCCTACAAGTTATTCCTTCTTCAAGTGTATGGAGGCTCAAACTAGAACTGGATTGTGGCTGAGCAAGTTTGTCAGAAAGGAGGCTTTTGCTGAGAAGGCTATTCTGGAGGACTATCTGGATTGTTCAACCCAAAAATACTCACTGCTGCTGGAACTGAATTCCAAGCTCTCCCTCTTAGCATATGCCTAGTCTAGTGATAGTCAGACTTGGCCCTCCAACTGTTTTGGGACTACAAGGCCCATCATCCCTGACCACTGGTCCTGTTAGCCAGGGATGATGGGAATTGTAGTCCCAAAACAGCTGGAGGGCCAAGTTTGGCCATTACTGGACTAGTCCAAGGCTACCCAGTTCCTTTTTAACATCAGAGCAGCTAAGCCAATGGCATCAGTATAAGTGGGTCAGGCAGAGAGGCTAGAGGCTGAAAACGAAATTGTAAGTGTGAAGAAGACATGGAGAGTACAGAACCAGGCTGACCCACCCATTAGGCGAAATGAGGCAATTGCCTTAGTTGGCCAGGGGCAGAGGTGGCAAATTAGCACAATTCCGAACCCTGCTTGCTTGCCTTGCCTGCTTGCCCACCACTGCTCTTCTCCCTGCACGCTGTTCGTGGGGTGCCTTGGTTGTAGCAAAGGTGATCTGTAGCTGCTCAACCTTTCAGCAAACACTTTGAGGTTGTTTAACTGCTTTGAGTTCCTTCTTACAATCAAGTGGTATATAAATTTTATGAAATAAATATGAAATGATAGAAATACTGTGCCCACAGGCATTGGCTGCACAGTATTGGTAGTGTCAGTGACGACCACAAAGCTGTCTGCAGGGGTAGCAGCTGGTGTCAAAAAATGGCCGCAACAGTTGCAGTGGCAAGAAATGGTGGGCCATGGTTCAATATAATACAATATTGTTTTTATTTGCCTAGGTGGTGTTAAGCCATGTGCATTAAACTGCTTAGCAGAAGGTTACAACTTTTATACTGAACGTGCCCCTGCAGTGATCGACGGAACGCAATGCAATGCAGATTCGCTAGATATTTGTATCAATGGAGAATGCAAGGTACCATGCTTCTTATTAATTTACACCAAATCAACTAGAAAACGTTTCCCTATCAGCACCTCATCTAGTGTAAAGGTAAAGGTACCCCTGCCCGTACGGGCCAGTCTTGCCAGACTCTAGGGTTGTGCGCTCATCTCACTCTATAGGCCGGGAGCCAGCGCTGTCCGCAGACACTTCCAGGTCACGTGGCCAGCGTGACAAGCTGCATCTGGCGAGCCAGCGCAGCACACGGAACGCCGTTTACCTTCCCGCTGGTAAGCGGTCCCTATTTATCTACTTGCACCCGGAGGTGCTTTCGAACTGCTAGGTTGGCAGGCGCTGGGACCGAACGACGGGAGCGCACCCCGCCGCGGGGATTCGAACCGCCGACCATGCGATCGGCAAGTCCTAGGCACTGAGGTTTTACCCACAGTGCCACCCGCGTCCGTTTTCATCTAGTGTAAGAGCTGCCAATAATAAACTATTTGGGGTACCCATCCTTTTTTTCATGGGTTTCAGAGAAGTTTCCAGACTAACACCACTTGTGCCAGTTTCAGTGATCTGCTTTGAATGGTGGCTCTAAATTAAAGGAGCTGCTGAGAGTAGAATATTCTGAACTTCTCTGAATTGTTGCATAGACATGTTTCTTAATTACATTCCAGATATAAGCAAACAAAACAAATAACTAAAAACATTCTTTCAAGTGCATGAAGAAAACACTATAACTGCTACTTATTGGTTTGTTTTTTGATTACCAACAAAATTAGCTATCTGATCCTAAGGTGCATCAGCATCCAAGAGCTTAGGGTGGGGGAATAGCAGGTACAGCAGTGCAATGTCACAAAACAGTGGAATGGTGTACAGTGGTACCTCGGTTTACGAACTTAATTCGTTCCGGAAGTCCGTTCTTAAACCAAGGCAAGCTTTCCCTACTGAAGCTTCCTGCCGCCGGTGCCCTTCCACTGTTCAGCTTCCATTTGTCTTCTGAAGTAAAGTACGCTAACCAGAACACCTACTTCCGGTTTTGTGGAGTTCGTACACTGAATAATTCATTAACAGGGCTGGTAACAGAGGTACCACTGTAATTTATAATGTGCAATGCAAAATATGTGGTACAAATGTTCAGGTGTTCATGTAAAGAAATAATAGCTTATTATTATTTGCAGTTTCTCATTGTCATCACCATAAAACAGAAAAGCAAGAGAGATTTCACAACAATTTTGTTTGAGAATAATTTAAGAATGCCATTAATTTGGTCATAAATTTCTAAAACTACTGTCCCCAGTGTTTTTAACTGAGGATGCAATTATCTTATTGCATAATTATTCTGATTGTACCTATTTTCAGCATGTTGGGTGTGACAATATTTTGGGATCAGATGCTAAAGAAGACAGATGTCGAGTATGTGGAGGAGATGGGAGTACATGTGAAGCTATCGAAGGTTTTTTCAATGACACATTGCCTAGAGGAGGTAAGTGTGAAGGCATTTGCCAAAATGTTCTTAACTATAAAAGGACTACAGTTTAGAAAGCAACTAAATATAGCAATATCTCTTGCTGATGCCATTCCACCCCCCACTACAGTCTATCCAGCTGTTGGATTGGGCATGACTTACTTGAGTCCCTGTCCATTTGTCACAAAACTATTCTGGTGCTGGTTAATATAAAATTGTTGCCTACTTTTGACCCAGCCCTGTTACTTACTTCTCCTTCCTTCCATCATTTCCTGCTACTTGTATGTTGTAAGGCTGCCTTAGAAATGTCTAGTTATCATGTAAGAGAAGCAAATATAGATATTATTATTTCTTCATAATTCTGGGATTGAAGTGTGACTCATTTAGGACATGAATTTATGAAAAGGAGAATCCAAGAAGGATCCAGAAATAATGTAGGAGTTTCAACTTTTCTGTTTCTTTCAGACTTACGCCAGAGTCATTTGTCGGTGTCCTTGTCATAAGAATGATCCAGACCATTTTCCCGTTGCTGCTGAAGCTAATCAGTGCAAGTTGCAGTACCACCTTATAGTTGAAGCCAGGAAACTTAAAATAAGTAGGCTGCTCCCAGAATCCAATTCACTTCCCTGCCTTTGTTGAAGTGGTTAAGCTCATATCCGGAAGTGGAGTGATGGCTCTGAAGTTGAGGAGGAGCTCTCCCAGCATTTAATCTATAATATATATAGAAGAGTGACAATAGCTCTTGGGCTTAACTACCCACCCTGCAGAGCTCACCTGTGCAGCAGTGAAGTCACTCTCAGTGTCTGCTACTTTTAAAATTATAACTAAGGCAGAGTGGGATGCTCCCCTACAATATAACAAGTCTATGTCTGTGGCCAACTGACACCACTGCTAGAGTTAATATTGTAAGTTGTTTGGGGTTGAAAGTTGCTTTGGGCAAGATAAAATGACTAACAAATGTAATAAACATAATAATAATATTATAATTATCTGCTGCTGTTAATACTGGACAGAAAGGTTTCAGGAATATGGCCCACAATAAACGGAAGAGCTTCCTTTCCTCTCGTTGAGATGATAGGTGTTTTCCCTTACCAATCCAATCAGTTATTTTGAGGCTTTCAATCCCAATATAGACTTGGAAATTCCATACCCAGTCAAGGTGTCTGGTTTAAATGATTTTTCTTCAATGGCCTATTTGAGCTTGACAAGGATGCGAACTGGATTCTGGGAAGAAGTGTGCTTGCACACGAAAGCTCATACCAAGAACTAACTTAGTTGGTCTTAAAGGTGCTACTGGATGGATTCTGGGAGCTACCCAGTTCCTTCAAGTTTGCTTACCTGCCCTATACCACAAAGTGGCATTTAAACGTGCATTGATAAGCTTTTACCAGCAATATAGAACTACCATTCAGATAGAAGCCAATGGTCCTTTTTAATCCTTTCAATATTATATTGTAATTCCTAGAAAATTTACAAGCATGGGTTCAGCTATAAACGATAACATAAAATAAGTTTCACCTTCGTCTTGTAGGCTACATGGAAGTGGTACAGATTCCAAAAGGTTCTGTTCACATTGAAATCAAAGAAGTGGCTGTGTCAAAGAACTACATTGGTAAGAGGATGCTCTTATATTGCTTGTAAAAACTCAATTAGGGTTGGATTCAAATAACAAAATTATGGCATGCACCAGATTACATACAATTGCATAGGTCTACAAATAACATTAAGACTGCCTCTTTACCTAACCCCATTTAATTTATGAGCATATGTATCCGTCATTGCATTTAACATGTCTGTTTTTAATTTCTTTTAAGTAACAGCCACAATGACCTTATCAGGGCTGTGGTGTGAGGAGAGGGGTGTTAATTCTTCCCCTTCTATGAACCACATAAAAATTTCCAGCCCACCCTAAAGCTGTGGGTAAGCCTTGAAAGGAAAACTTATGTTGGTACAAGTGGAAGCTGTCTTCTGAAGCTAGCAGCAGCTTCAGGGTGTCTAATTTAATCAGGTGAAAAGAGTTAACTTTTCCATCTCAAAAACCACAGTCCTGTTGCTTATTTCTACCCTCAGCTGCTCTGTAACAAAAAAGTGCCATTTTGAATGTAATCATGCCTTTAATGCCACATCTAGGTTGCCTTGAGAGGCACATGTTGGGCTAAATGTACATTTATTGCACTGATTAATTCAAAAATGGCTGCTTACCCAGTTGGCAGGTGGGTGGTGGTTATGACCTGGTGTGGCATAACCCCCATCCTCCTGGAGCCACGCCATGTTTCTGCAGCCATTGGCTCTTCCCCCTGGCCAGCACGGTGTCTCCTGGGTCCCCACCAGACCCAGTTAGAATTCAACCAATCTGCATTTGCTAAGAGCAGAGTTGTGGGGATTATGAAAATTGGGGCTCTGAGGAAAGCGGGTGGGGCCTCAAGTAAGTTAATCCTTTATATATGGGAAGCAGAGAGTGTTTCAGGCTAATGGTAAAAGAAGACCAGCTTGTGTTAGTTCATTCTGATGTCTGATTAATATTTTGTTTGTTTGTTTGTCTATTTATAAGCTGCCCTTTTCATAAAATATATAAAGGCAGCTTACAATATAAAAAATAATATTAAAAAAAAAGTGAGCTTCTGTCTTGGATAACCACTTTCACATAAGTCAGATCCCCATTCCTCAGTGGCAATTTTTAAAACCAGTAATAATGAAGATTGAATGAATGCCATGGTTACTTCCTGTGCCATCACCACTGGCTCCCAGAAAGCGAGGCAGCAGCATAAGAAGTAAATTGAATCTGTCTAATCCTCATGGTTTCTGATCAAAGCCATTATTATTACAACAATGAGACCTGACCACACAGAAAATGTCAGTTATGCAATGCAGATTCACATAGATTAATTCAGTCCTTTCCTTTTTTGGGGTCTTTACCCTGTGCCATTCTTCTACTACAAACTGCATGAGTTTAAGGTATCTCTGAAGCATTTTGTCATTTTTTATTTTGAATTAAGATCTAGTCATGTTTAGAATTGGAGTAGTTTCCATTGGTTTCTTAACTCCAGAAACCTCAGAAGCAGACTGACATAAGATACAGCCCCACTGCAACTTATTAAGCTCTTTCCAGTATTGGGCACCAAACAATATAGGTAGATTTAATGTGACATTATATACTGATTACTACTTTTGTAAGTGCGGGAATAATTAAATGACAGTGTGGGAATAATTAAAATGGTTTAGTATCAGCGCAAAAGTGGTAGTGGCAAATGCTAGTGTGTAAGGTGGAATCAAAAAATCAACAAAAGGGGGAGAAGTAGAAAAATGCATTGCTAAGTTGTCTTGCCCATGCCCTCCCTCTTTCTCCACGAAATAGTATACTTTAGGTTTTGTCTGCAAAACCTGGAACAGTTGTACATTGGCTTTGTGCCTGAATGTAGCCACCACAAGTGATTCTTGCCAACTTGTGGTCCCAAGCCACAGGATCCATGTTACAGCCACAGTTACAAAAATGTTTGTTAAATATTACCCTGTAACACCCTAGAGAACAAAGATACCGATTGGATATTTTAATACCTATAGTTACCTAGTTATAGAATGAAAACTAAAACAAACAAAATATTAGAAAAATTGTTCTAATTAGAGAGCTAGAGTTATACTGTGACTGCCACAAAAGAATAATTAGAAACAAACAAAATTTCTTTGGAAAGTAACATTGTCATCATTTTAAAAATAGATCATACTGTGGAAGACATGCTACAAAGCAAGCATAACATTGATTTATGCAAATTTCTGGAGCTGAACTAGAATTTCTGAAGCTGAACTAGGATATTAAAAGCTGGTCAACAACCCTTTGCAAGTTTAAGAGAACTGTAGAATACTCACGATCCATAGAATCTTTTCTTGCTGGCGGTGCGGGGTGGGGGTCAGATCTTTATCTCTTCACCACTGAAAAGCCAAATCTGACAGGTGCCCACCTTTCAATCACTATGACATCATTTGATGCTACACTTTGAATCCCTGATTGTTTAATCACTTTGTGCATTTTTTTAAGCTTTAAAATCTGAGGACGATGACTATTATATTAATGGTGCCTGGACTATCGACTGGCCTAGAAAATTCGATGTTGCCGGGACAGCTTTCCATTATAAAAGGCCAGCAGATGAACCAGAATCTTTGGAAGCCTTAGGCCCTATCTCAGAAAATCTCATAGTCATGGTAAAGTAGTTCAATTACCTTTTTAAAATATGTGAGTTCATGTCTAGCAGACTGGAATTGATAAGTGAAGCTGTACCCAGGGAAAAGGATCAGATTATTTTGAGCTTTGTCCTCCACTAGACATCTCCATTATCCACATGAAGGCATGAATTCTTGGTCATTCATGACCATTCTTCAGCCAGAATCCAAATTATTTTCACGTGCCCTCAGTTAGTTTCATTTACCCACAGGGGCTTTGGAGTGATGTTTCTCAGACAATTGGTCTGTGCCCTCCTGCAGCATAGCAAACTACTTCAAAAACGAGGATATTTTATTAAGCGTTTTGTAATCTTGCATGAGAGTGTGCAAAGTTAATAAATAAATCACTGCACATGCTCAAACGCTTCTGATTCTTGTAATTGCGTTTTTTAATGCTTATTGCTTTTTACGTTAAGGCCAGTTTCCCTCTGGGATTAATTCCTTCTGTAGTTCCATCTGTTGTTCCATTATAGTTATATGTAAAAGTGAGAGAATGTGTTAGGTAGGCAATTTAAACATTAGGTATAGAACAGTCTTATCAGCAGGAATTTAAAAGCAAATGTATTTTTCATGGATACTTGCAACAGCATCTCTGCCGCCTTTAAAAACCACATTGTAGATTTTCTGCATTGGCCCAGTCTGCTTTGTATGAGGCATTGCCTCACTCTCAAGAAATCAAGAGCTTTGATGGGTTTAATTCAGATTATTTTACAATTATGAAAACTTGTAGATATTCCAAACAAGGCAATCATATTTACTTCACCAACTTTTATGGCCTCTAACATAGGGAGCATGGCAAGCTTATTCCATACCTTTGAGCTCAGCACAATTTAGACTGCAATCTGATGTGTGCTCTTTTGGGAGCATGTTCTATTGAACCCACTGGGACTTACTTCCAAGTAAGCCTGTTAAGGCTTGCATTGTTAGCATGCCACTTCTCTTTTGCTACATAGCTGACAGGAACATTTTATTATATTCTTGCTTTTTTATATTTCTCCTTGAGGGATCATGCTGCATTTGACCGGGGGCACACACTTTCAGCTTTCAACTATTTCAGTTTGGAAAGATAGATATAAGTAATTATTCTAAATTCTAGGAATGTTGCAAGGATTTTCAGAACTGTTCTCTGGAAGTAAATATCTAGTACAAATGCAGCCATTGTTTAAATATCAGTGCACTCTTTTCCAAGTGTTTTAATGGTATAACCAGTTATTTTCAACTGCAGATTTTACTACAGGAGCAAAACCTGGGGATAAGGTATAAATTCAATGTTCCCATCTCTCGTACTGGCAGTGGCGACAATGAAGTTGGCTTTACGTGGAATCACCTACCTTGGTCAGAATGTTCTGCTACTTGTGCTGGAGGTAAGAACTCTCCCATCAAAGCTGAAAGCTAGATAGAAAACTTATTTTTGTTGAGGCTGAATATAATTAAGAATTTTTCTTTCAAATGTTGTTGAAACTTAATGGTGCAATGAGTAGATTTTTGTTTGTATTCGGTTTTCTACAATTTTTATATAATTCCAGACATCAAATACATGTGTTTCATTTTGGCAGAGTATTTATCCTTTCAACTGTCCCAGAAGTAGACTGTTACTTTTATGGAGAATGCTGTAGAATTTTAACTAATACAATAAACAGGAATTGGAGTATGCATATGTAGTTCCTGATAATTGAGGCAGACTCAGGGCCTGTCTGTCACACGTGCTTCCATCAAAGCTTAGCACCATTGCTGATATATTATCTGATAGAGAGAAGTGTTTTGCAATCAGCATCTTTCTGTGATTTCCATGAAAAATGTCATATTGGCTGCATAAACATCCACACTTATTGGTTTTAATCTGGCTTGTGGCATTTAGGGATATCAAAATAGACTAATTGTTTATTAAAATATCATTTTTAACATTATAAATAGCTTTTTAAGGACTATATATATTCAGAGGTTGGTATTTTGCTCCCTTTACTGATGCAGATATCTTTACATATATAATTTTGTTCATGGTGCAACTTAGGATGTTCTGAAATTTTCTTTTATATGTATGCCGAAAAAATGTAAGATAGGCACCAGTTATCTAAATAGGTATCAGGCAGAGCTCAATCCCTTGCCTGGAGCAGCAGAATCAAGTGGAGTAGCCAAACCTACTACCATATTCAAAGGCCTGCTGGCTCACACCAGCCAGCCAGAAGATGTGAGGAAAACTTGCTTCCAGTTGCATACAGTTCCCTGCTAAAATCTATTTACCTTTTCACTATCCAAAATACTTCCCCCCTCTAAATTAAAAGAACAGAATATTCCAATCAATTGGCCAGAAAACCCAATTGTTTCATTTGAGCCAGGGCACATCGGAGCACAGCAGAATATATTGCAATGCATGGCTTAGTCCTTAAAATGTGAAGCCATAATCTATGTTCACATGCTGAGTGCATCACACCAGACTAATCAATCCGCCTCTGTTATGCCTGAGATTAAGAAGAATATCTTCCAGGTTTGGGAAAGAAAGTGGAGCCATAAGCAGTCCTGGTTCCTTTCATATCTGCTATAGTGACTGTGCTCTGTATAGGTCTCATAACAACATGTGGAATGTGGAACATTCCAAGTAAGGCTGAGTTTCCAGTAGCTCAATGAGTCACCTGGTTTTTCTACTTAGACACATAGGAGGGACCTCTTTGCCATAGCTATACTTTTGGATTAGGGTTGGCCGAATGCTGCAGGTAGGTGATTGGCCAGAGAACAGGAGACTGACAGAAATGCTTCCATAAATTCAAGGAAGTATAAAATGTGTGTGGGACCAGAAAGTGTGTGTGGTTTGGAAATTTTGAAGAGGAGATTTAAGAAAAAATGCTTGACATTTTTACTGGGAGGGTTGTGCCCCAGTAGCCCAGTGGGTGCGCCTCTAGTGCTACCACGAGTGAGAACACCACAGGCTGTCGTGTTCTATCCACCATACTTCCTGTGGCAGTCGGGCATGCACACTACCCTAACCATATCCAGCAGCAAGGACCAGCAGCCAATTTGGATAGCAGCCATATTCACATTTATCTGGAAGTAAATATCACTGAACTCATTAGAGCTTACCTCGGGAAGATATGTATGGGATTGTACTGTAAGTGTCCTTTACATTGTGTTTAGTATCGAGTTTGCAAAGGCTTAACTGACAAAGATCAGGATCCAGAGGCCTATATTTGTTGTATTCAAAAGTGTACCTATCTCCAGTGTTGTTTTTTTCCCTCCTTTGCTTAAAAATAGAACACCTCCATGTCATATCACAAAACTGCTTTTAAATCTCCCCCGAGGGTCGCAGTTCAAGAAGCATAAGTTCAAAGTTCCTTTGAGCATGTAGAAATACTTCGGTGGTTCTTCAGACCTTGTCTATTGGTCCGTAGCAGGATTTCCATTTTGAGAAAGAAGAAAATAAATATACTATTGAATTATGCAGAAACTAAAGTCGGCACATCTGCTTACTGGGCCAAGAGAACTATGGCATCAGATGACACTGAACATTTATTTGGGCAATGTACTATGGTACATACAATTTCTGAACAGTAGAAGTAATGCTTCTGAATAACCTTTGCAGAAGGATTTAACATTCTTACCCTTCGAACACAGCCAAAAATGTCATTCACACATACAGCTAGCAGTGCTGAAAGTCACTTCTAAATTGTGTAATCCCCAACAAGATACAGATGAAAATTAAGAGTCAAATCGGCAGAGCCACACTATTTTAATCTATACTGCATCAGCATTTGACTCTCATTCTGTGAGATGTGTATGTGAATAGGGCCTAAGACAGAAGAAAATACCGTATGTGTTTGTAATTTAACTTTATTAAGTTTTTTTAAAAATAATAATCTGGAATTATAGTCACACCTTCATGCTCTTAGGGAAGAAGAAAAACCTGGCTTGTGCTTTCCCCCCTTGTACAAAACCTTTAACAGATAAGGTTAACACTGTTGTGGTTGTTTAGGACCTAGAGTGTGAAATAAGTGCCAAACAATGGGCATTTATCTCAAAATTTTATATGGGGTTGTAAAGTTCTTTTTCATTTGTGTTCCATATTAAATGTTCAGTAAACATTTTTCCCCCAGCTGATGAACTGATAATAGTATACGTTTTCTGCATCCTGTAAAAATAAACTTACAATATTCCTGAGCAAAACCTGAGCAAACTTTACTTCTTCAGGACTATTTTGTACTTGGATGAGTTAGCTAAGAAATGGATTTTACTGGTATGCTGTGTGAAATTATGAATAAATAATTTAAACTTTTAAAGTAACCAGTTGAAATTAGTTGAAATTTATTTTCAGAGATGGAAGAGCTATATCCTTGTGTATCTGTAATTTGATCCCCCCTGTTAAGCTAAGCCCAAAGGCTGCTCTTCCTATTTAGCTCTTGTTTTGTTTACTTGGAAGATCCTAGATAATTCCCTCCTCAGCAGTTTCTAGGCTGAGCATCATCAGTACATGCAGGTACACTTAGACATGCAGGATTATTTCAAAATTGAAATATTGGTGTGCTGTGCTCATGTGTCCACAGATAGGGGTCAATGGCTTTTACCTAAAAATACAGTCCCTAACTTTATTTTGCAGTTTATATTAATAATGTAATGTTTAATGGAAACTTGACAATAGCATTTCAGTGAGGTAGTAGTGGTTTTGAAATATATTTAGGCCTCTACCATTATTGTACCATAAAGTAAATCCAATAATACACGGCTTTACAAAATAGCTTATTTTTAACTGGATCAACATGTGCTTTGGCTAGCCAGTTAACATCTGGGTTGTCTGTCTTGCTTGGCTTCAGGATTCTTCCCACTGTGAGCCAACACTCCCACTAGCTTTATTAAAAATATCCCATTTTGGAGCAAGTAACAGAGCTCCTAACACAACAGATCTTGGTTTTAAATTTTAAACATCTTCCCTTCTGCACAGCTTTTCAAAAATAAATTTTAGCTAGGCAATTTGCTAGCTGGGGATTTATATAGTGAAAGAGCTCCCTTAGACAGGATGAAGGATTAGTATTGACAATATAATATACTTTGTACATTTTACAGATTTGTACATTTGCAAACAAACTGACTCTGGGGCTAAGCTTTGAAGATTTAAATTGCCACCCCACCAACCACCTTTTCTCCTGTTGCTTTTTCTCCCATTTGAGCCTTTATTTTTGCAGTATTGGAATCTTGCAAGATGAAAGAAAGATTTAAGGAGATAGACTGCATGGTTAAGGATTGTGGGAAGGAAACCTCTTTTAATTGCATCCTCACTTTAGACATGGACAGAGTCACATTTGAAGACACTGATCTGCTACCGAGTAGTTTGGGCTTAAAAAGTCATTACTTTTTCCTTAATTATTTCCAGAGATAATACTATTCCTTCCTCTGATCTATTGCTGCTGATCTACTAGTTTGTATTCATTCAATTATTTTTGTATTTTAATTAGTCTGCTGTAGTTTGATTTTTGTGAACTGCCCTGGAAGCTTATCCTGATGAAAAGCATTATAAATAAATAAAGACTTCCCTGCTCTCCTCTCCTCAGGCACTGTTCACAACTGAATTTCTACATTTTGGTTTTTTTACTGATTCTAAAATTTAATCCTTTATTACCTCAAGTTTACATAGTTCTTATACCAGTTGTGAACCATATCCATATATTTCCACCATCTTTTGCATTGACAACTGGTATAATTAATTTATCAGCTTCTCGGTTCTTTTAATCTTCTTTCATTTATTTTTTTTACATCTTTGCCACAGCTCTGTGGCTGGTTTCCTGCTTTTTATGTATGTAAATATATTTTAGTATTAGTTTTAATATCTTTTGGAAGTTTCTCCCCCAAATCCTTCTTGTCTTGCCTTATTGTAACTACAATGTTTTCAGAGTTTGTGCTCTGCAGCTTAGGACAGATGTTTCTGTTGCTTAATAGAAAACAAAGGAAAGTAGTGTGCTATAGGAAGGGAGGTGAAAGTCAGTCAATAGACAAAATGGAGGAGGTTTGCCCATTAAGGATGAGTAGGTGTGAGATGCTATAGGAATCCAGGACTAATACCCTACTGAAAATATGAATAGTATGGTATGGAACCAGGACACCATCATGTCATTCCTAGCTACCAAAGCTGCAGGAATTTAGCAGAGAAATGTAAGAAGTTGGGTCAAGTCCCTATGAGCTACAAGACCAGGCAGGATTGGTGAAGAAATCTACAATTTAGTCCAGTGGCTTTAATTTATCACTGACTCAACATCATTTCTTTAGTCATATCTGAATAGTTTGTTGACACATCCATATCCAGGCACTTTCAGTTAGAAACCACCAACTGAGATGCTAAGACTTGTAATTATTTGTGAATAACATCTCACTTGCCACAGAAACAATCTACTACATTTTCAACCACAAAAGATTCATAACTAATGGATAACCAAGACACTCAAGTATGATGGAGCACAGTTTCCTAGCAATAGCAGATTAACAAAGAAAACATTGGTTTAGTGCTTGCCTTGGATTTAAGAAATGTGGGTGTGTAAGAATAATCAGGTAGGAAACAGAAGACTTTGCCCAAGTTATTATAGGCTGGGTGTCTGTACGCTGGTGATTCAACACCTTGTGGAACAGCAGGACTTCAAATGAGTCATTTTTCTTATGGCTGTTGATCAAATCCTCATGTCTTTAATGGTCAGCTTTAACAAAGAAAAGCACAGAGTATGTGGGTGGAGAGAATAGGATTGTCTGGGCTAATTAGTTTGAGTGCAGTGTCTTATGATAATTTATTCTCTTAATAGACATGCTGAAGAATTTCATCTTGTTGTTATTATGAACATTTTTACTGGTTCATCCTTTTATTATTTATCTACTGATGTTTACTAGAATGAGAGAATCAATAAGAAGCTTCAACATGATGCAGTTGAAATATGTTATGACTCTTTATAGTGTGGGTATTTTGAGCATGTTGTGACATCCTTGTGGAGCTCTGTGGTATGCCTGAATATTAGGAAGTTTAACAGGTTGAAAGGAAATGGAGGATTTCCCCTCATTTGCTACTTCCCCTCCCCTCACATGCTCATTTAAGTGCTTCAATCCTGGTCTCTTTAAGCTATAGTTCCCTGTTACATCCAAAATGGGAAACCGTGGTTTGCTGGTTTACCAACCAGAATCTTAAACTGTGATTAGGCTGTGGTTTAAGCACTTGGTTAGTAAACCTGTATTAAACCAAAGCTCCCTATTTTGAATATAAAAGAGGCCAGTGCTCAAGGAGCATATGGACCAGTGCTTGTTCTTTCTTTCCAAATATGTGATTGCTACATCTGAAAAGACCAATTGTGTACACTGGAAAAAACAATAATGCTGATCAAGAGTTCCACCAGCACTCTGAATCACTAAGAATCTGTGAGATGAGATTTTCCATTCAGTTCAATTCACTATACTAGCCCCTATACTAGCTGTTTCATTATAATAAAGAAAATACTCCTGGGGTGTTATTTACAAATAGAAAGTGCTGAATTCTACCCTGTTGTTATATTTAATTTTTTCTGACCTGAAATGCAGTCATGTACAGTAGTATCTATTTGTATTGTAAATGAAGAAAATATGCAGTTGAGAATTACAATAAGAACAGTAAGAACAATTGTATACTAAAAATATTTATTGCATTAGAAAACAGTACACACAAACACGGTTGCTTAAAACAGCTACAAATTAAACATTTTTGTGGTACAGGAGCTTCAAATCAGTTGTTCTTTCTGATATTTGGAGAGCACAGGTGAACTGCTAAGGCAGGACTCTACAACTTGTGACCTGCCATGTTGAATGCAGTCCATCCAACTCCTGTCAGGTGATTAGCAATCTTCCTACTTTTGCAGCTCCAAGTAGGCAACAAAATGAGGAGGTGTATTGGGCCCCGGATGAACGACTTTATTTATTTGGTTGTTGGGTGTCACTTGGCATGGTAGGTCACAAATTAAGTTGGCCTGAAATAAAGAATGTCAAAATGGAGGCACTGCTTAATGAGAAACACTGTAATTATTCTTCCCAAGGTGTGCAGAAGCAAGAAATAGTGTGCAAAAGGCTGGATGATGGTTCCATAGTACAGAACAATTACTGTGATCCTGATAGTAAACCACCAGAAAATCAAAGAGCCTGCAACACTGAGCCTTGCCCACCCGAGTAAGTACTTAGTACATAAGGTATTATATTCTTTGTCCATGTGTTTATTTATATTTCCATATAGAAAAAATAGTGACAAACTATGCTTCCAGAAATTAGAGAGTCAGTGCAGAGCTAACTAAAGAATAGCATCCAATTGATAATCTGTCATATTTTGTGTTTACACCTATGTTTCTTCTTATAGTATCATTCCTGAGAATTATATCAGTATACTTTCAATGGGGCTTAAGGGAGCATTAGATGCATAAAATTCCCATACATTCAAGTGTACTTGTCAACTATATGAATATTTGTTTAATTTATTGAAAAAGTAATACCCCCGATATTGTTCTTGAAGATGGTTTATAGGAGATTGGTCAGAATGCAGTAAGACCTGTGATGGTGGAATGCGATCGCGAACCGTTTTATGTATCAGGAAGATTGGACCCTCTGAAGAGGAGACCTTGGATAGTAGTCATTGTTTAACACATCAACCCATTGAAAAAGAATCCTGTAACAACCAGTCTTGCCCCCCACAGTGGGTTCCTTTGGATTGGTCAGAAGTGAGTAAACTCACATGCATTAAATAATAAATTTCATGCACATCAAAATCTTTCTTTCAGTTTCACAGCTGGTTAAAAAAGGTAAAGCTAAAGGACCCCTGGACAGTTAAGTCTAGTTAAAGGTTACTATGGGGTACGGTGCTCATCTTGCTTCAGGCTGAGGGAGCCAGCGTTTGTCCAGAGACAGCTTTCTGGATCATGTGGCCAGCATGACTAAACCACTTCTAACGCATCAGGACACCATGACTAGTGCCAGAGCACACAGAAACACCATTTACCTTCCCGCCGCAGCGGTACCTATTTATCTACTTGCACTGGTATGCTTTCAAACTGCTAGGCTGGCAGAAGCTGGGACAGAACAACAGGAGCTCACCCTGTCGCGGGGATTCGAACTGCCAACTTTCCGATTGACAAGCCCAAGAAGCTCAGTGGTTTAGATCACAGGGCCAGACAGAAAATAATCTATTCGATGTGATAAGAAAGGGAAGTAACCACTTTTTGCAAAGCCTTTACAATAATTTCACTCAATGGTTTCAAATACATACATAAGTTATAACTACTTATATTAAAACTGCTAGTACAATACTAGATCCTCACTTGTAGATGTAATGTGTACTTTATTCAGAAGGACAATAGATTTATTGTGCAGTCAGAAAATAGGAGAGATGATACAAGGCAACTGACTACCTTATCTGCCAGGCAGTCACCTACGGAGCTGAAGGGAAGACAGAGAAGCAATCTTACAGTCTTCCAACCTTTTCCTTTTTATTTTGGAAGAAAGTGAGAAGTTCACACCAGTTCCTGAACTGGTGTACAATTCCTCTGAGCCTGGAGTTGTTTCAGAGGACTAGAAAACATTAGATCATTTGGATCCAGCCTCCTCTGTCCCTGGTCCTCCCTCAACACCACCCCCACCTTTCCAGCCCTACCAGTGTCAGTTGGGCCAGGACTGCAGACATTACCATAACAGCAAGAAGCTCTGATTTAACATCAGAGCTCCATCTCCACAGTCAGAGTTCCAGTATATTCCATGGCCCTTGGAACAGCCTCCTAGGGGCTACAAGACTGCAACAATGTGTGTCTTTAATTTTTCATATTTTATTTTTTCTTAATATATAAACTGTGTATCTTGTTTCCAGTGTACTCCAAAATGTGGTCCTGGTTTCAAGCATCGTATTGTTCTCTGCAAAAGCAGTGACCTTTCAAAAACATTTCCAGTTGCACATTGCCAAGAAGAAAACAAGCCACCAGTTCGCATGCGTTGCAGCTTGGGCAGATGTCCTCCACCACGATGGGTTACTGGAGACTGGGGACAGGTAATACAGGCAGGCTTGTTTGGTAGCAAAAGAATAATTTGATTAAATATACTGAATATCATTTGACAGAGTATTAGATGAAAAGTAACTTGAGTGATCACATCTTGCCACATAATAGTAAATTGATGTCGTGGACATAATGGTGTTAGTTCATTTCTTAGTGTTAAGGCATTCTACTGAAATAAGGACAGCTTATTGTTAGTTCCCAAGGTAGAGACCACATACTAAACTAGAGTAGAGTAGATTCCATAGGATAGAAAAATGTACGGTAGATAAGACATCTAAAATTAGTAGAAAAAACAACTGGGGGAAAACCTTTTCACTTACGTTAGCTGGCAGTCCCAGCAAAAAGCTAAAGGGATTAAGCTACATATTGAACTGTCACATTTTGCATCTGTCCTAGTTGACAGCCATAGTGTAATAAATACGCAAGTGTCACATGCAGTTGTCAGTTACCTAACATGGCTTGTAATGTAAGATTTGGAAATATCACAGGTAACCACTTCAGCCTGTGATGTGTCTGCTGACAATGACACAATGTCCACCCCCAGTTGTGTGTGTTTGTCAAGAGTGAAATTGGGTCTTACATTTGCACACATTTGGCAGAAGTAAAAATTCATATATGAGGTAGAATGAAATAGTCCCACTCTGAAAAAAATTCTGGGAAAATGTATTACATGAATATGACAAATGTTAGCCAATATGCTATGGAAATAAAACTAATAATTTAAAATGCTGAAATTTAAATGGCTGCTTCTTTACAGTCCAGAAATGCTGACATTATTACCCTTTCAGGGTCTTTTATTCTCCACCTATGTCCCCTTTTCCATATAGCAAATTGCACCTTTCTTATGACAGCATATCGGGGCTGCCAAATCAGTATACTTTGTGAAAGAAAAGAAATAAGTGATCCATGCACTTAAAAAAAGGCTTCTCAGAAAGAAGCATAGTAGTCAGAGGATCCTTATTAATTAGGGAAGGGAAACACACTGCCTAACTGAATTTATTAGTATGGCAATGATAAGGATTCCCTCCACAGCTGCCCCAGATAGTGTTTCTGACACTATTCCATTCACCATGTTGCAGTTCTGTTCATTACTCATAATATGACATCCTTTATTTTCTCTCTTCCCTTCCTATCATGCCCCATTTCTCACATAGTGTTCCGCACAGTGTGGTCTTGGACAACAGATGAGAACTGTGCAATGCCTCTCATATACTGGGCAAGCATCTAGTGACTGTCCAGATACTGTTCGGCCTCCTTCAATGCAGCAGTGTGAAAGCAAATGTGACAGTACTCCCATTTCCAACACGGAAGGTGAGTTTGGTTTCCTCATTCATTCATTCATAAGATTTCATTAAAGCTTTTTCTTAAGATAAAAACAGAGAAAGAGGAAAAAAGATGAAAGACAAAAATTAAAAGGACTTCCGATTTTCTGTTTGTCAGTTCCATAAAAGAAATTAATCAAAACATTCAATCTGATTGTTCTACTTTCTGTTAAGCAGTTTTAAATAGTATTACGTGCCAGCTGTTTGCATCTGATAACATTATGCACAGTCCGTAAATGAGCAGAAGCAATGATCTGGATGAAATAAAATGGTGACATCTTGTCACAATTAACATCTGCTTTAGGTATTTAACTGGAGAATGAGAGCATTATAGGCTAGGTATTGGCAAACTGCCACTGATGTTAACTTTACATTCGTTATTCAGAGTGAGATACTGACAGTATGTATTTGATATAGCACACCTCAACTTTAAAAGTATACGTGGTAGCTGAATCCAGGTTTTACAAGGTCACCTAAAACAGAATATCTGATGTGCTTTCACCTGTTCTTATGCAGGCTTCAGTTTCCTTTATATTGTATTTTTAAAGCATTTCAGTAGCTGAAATGAGTGTGGTGGTTTGAAATTTACATGCTCTTCAGTGGCATTGCATTAAAAGTACATTTTGACCTGATCCCAAGTGTCAGAAAGAGATTAGCTAATGTTTTAACTTTGTTGGAACAAGATTTATTTGTCTAAAAACATCTTCTATAGGTAAATGTCCTTCCTCCAGAGCAGCCTGCTTTACCAATAGGTGCATTCATAACACTCCACCACTAACCAGGACAGGCCAAGGGGCCTCAGACACTTCCCTTCTGCGTATGAATTTCCACCACTGGCTTTAACCGAGGCTAAGGACAACATCAGCACCACAGAGTCCTCATCTCCCTGAGTAGGAGCTTGTTTACTTAGGAGGAGCTGCCTTGTTTTGCCATAGGCCTACCCATTTATTTGCAATAGCCATGGGTTCCATTTCTTGGTGTGATGGAACTGTAGGAACTGCATTTTATATATTTTGGCTGGGATCCAAAGAGCTACTTCTGGCATGCTTCAGTCTTCAATGTGCCCACTGGAACTTTTTATTTTCTTCCCTTTGAATGGCAAGCCCCTGTGCCATATTTCAAACAGCTTCATTTCAAAACAGGTTTGTCATGCGGCATGAGTCCAAACCACCTTTGGGTATGCATTACTCGTGGTGTGGTTCTTTGGATCTAAGCCAGAGTATTTATTTATACAGCACAATCAGCGCGCGTAGCACTTTTCAAAGTTATATGAGGGAGAGAAACAGACAGACAAACTGACTGACTGATCCTCGCCCAGAGGAACGTAACAGTACAAATTTTAATAGTAGGGGAAACAACAAGCGAAGGAAAGGAGATGCCAGTCTAATGGGGTGGATATCAGCAAATGCAGTTATGTTTATTTCATTTATATAGTGGTACCTCTGGTTGCGAACAGGATCTGTTCAGGAGGCCCGTTCACAACCTGAAGAGAATGCAACCCACGTCTGCGCACACGCGGGTTGTGATTCGCTGCTTCTGCGCATGCACGTGATGTTATTTTGCATGTCTGCGCACGTGCTAGCGGCGAAACCTGGAAGTAACCCTTTCCGGTACTTTCAGGTCGCTGCGAAACGCAACCTGAGAATGCGTAACCTGAAGCAAACATAACATGAGGTATGACTGTAAACTGCTTCCTATAAGGCATCTCAAATCAATTTACAATACAGTACAATAAAGATATATATGAAACAATTACATGCATAAAAATAGTTAAGTACAGTTATAGGTATTGAACTTCATGGAAAAGTTTGTTCTGGGAGCAGAGGCGTATTTAGGGGAGCACAACCGGTTCGGTCACACTGCGTGCAGAGCCTTAGGGGTACCGCAAGGGACACCACAACTTTTTAAGACCCAGCTCCCCACTTTATATGTGTGTGTATGTGTGCAAACACACCGGTTGTATAAAATGACCACATTTGCATCTTGTTAAGGAATGTAGCCTAAATCAATGCAAACTTGAATGTTAAAATTCAGTTAAAATTCTGCCTGAACAGACCTTCATGTATTGTTGGGGAGTGGGAGAAGTAAATTGTGATTGTCCCTTCCATATTTAGGAAAATTATCACTCCATGAACCACAGTGCAATTAAACAGGAAAGTTGGATTTGGGCCACACATTCATGACATGACCTTTTGCATATTTGGAAACAAGTATTTACAGTTCAGTGGGACTTACTCCCAATTCCAGTGAGCATGGGTAGGCTCTCAGCCTTGCTCCAGCATTACTGGCTTTGAAAATTTGATACACTTGTCCTTGTGAGAATCTGGAATCAGTGTTAATTGGACACACATGGAGGGATATTTTCACATTAAGGATAGTTTCAGCTGATGGAGTAGATGTTGAAGGCTACTGTTTCAAGTATGAACTGTTTTGGAGAATGAACGGGGGATCTGTGTTCTTCATTCCCCACCCCTATCTCCCAACATGATCTTCCCAAAACTTTGATTTCAACAGTCACCCACCTATGTCCTCAGATTAATTTATCATTGGCAGTCTGATTGCAATGGATGATGTGTAATGGGTAGTAGAATAATCTTTGTCTATTATATCTGTTCTACGGAGACCTTTGATGCCTACTTATACGGGCTGCCAAAGCCCAGATGTAAAATACCTTTTCTTCCCACTTGTTGACATTTCGATATCTCTGCTGCAGTAGAAGCAACTAGAACATCAAGTCACTGAACTTACACTATAACTGTGCTTAGTAATTCTGATCATTTTCAGAGTCAGCAACAGCTGCAATACATAGTTTAGTTCAGAAACCAATCATTCCCAAACATGATACTAAACAACAACTTCAGTTAGATTTTGGATAACTTCTTATTGAGGAACAAAATAGATCCTGGGGTGGGGGTGGGAAATAAGAGAAAATCTCTTATTTTTTAACTATCTCATGTGATTAGATCCCTAAATAACAAGTGGGTGTGCTTGAAGACTTCTGTACAGTGTCTGAATTTTACAATTATTTTGTATGCAGTAGGCTGTACCAAAATGCTAAGTTCATGCAGAGGACAGATACAAAAGCAACTTATTAAATTTAATTTGTTTTTCTCTCTGCTTTTTAAATTTATGTAATCATTTTGCCTTTGTATGTCTCCATCAGAATGCAAAGATGTGAACAAAGTGGCTTATTGCCCACTGGTGCTGAAGTTCAAGTTCTGCAGTCGAGCATACTTCAGACAGATGTGCTGCAAGACCTGCCAAGGACATTGACCCACAGAAATTGAAAGTGCCTTGCTATTTCATTGTGGAAATGCGTCTATCAAAGATTGCTGCACAATGCAACCAGACAGATGTCCTTGTAAATGCATCACCCTGTGGAAAATGTAACCACTGGTCAGCCTCAGCTGACAGAATTTCAATATTATTTTAACTTCTATGAAGTGGGATTTATTCATCCAAAGTGCTGGACACAGTATAAGGAGGGCATGCCAAAATGGAAAAAAATACACACAGTGCATACAGAGTAACTTATGGTGGAACACGTGTACTTTCGATGAAATCCACTAGTCTGTTTACCTCCTTGGACCATTAAGATAATTTTTATTATGGACTTAGAAATGACACTGAATCCATTTGTATTTAATATTGTTTAAAATGTAGCTGTTGTGGTTTGGTCAACTACAGATGCAAAGAAGAATTTTTAAAATGTTGTCATAGCTTATAATTAATAACTATTTTATCTTACTACATAAGCACCACAGTTTAAGTTAAAGAAGTGGGCTTGGGAATATTATATTAGGAACAATTATAAATCAGAAGTAAAAGAAATGTATTTTCCTTTGTTTCATTCTCTAGAGAATAATCCATATTTCCTGAAGACTGCTGTGAGCCATATCTAAAGCTAAACTAAACTAGAATGATGAGGAACATAGAGTTAAGAGATGCAACCGTCATTGCCTGAATGCATCCAACTTTAAAGAAATATGTGCTGCAGGTTTATAGCCATCTTGCCATCTCACAATTAAATCAGGATTTCCACTAAAAGGGAATATATCCATACAATAGAGGGGTCATACTCCAGTTGTGAATAGCATTTTTCCTACTATTTCACTGCTTAAGGTTGGTATCTACAAATTCACTGTTAACTTTAGTTACAGAGAGGCATCAATTCTGCAGACTTCTAACTGGCTTTGTTACTCTGTAATTACTAATGATAAACTGACTAGTGAGGTAGAGTCTCTTCTGCTGATCATGCTGAAAACTACAGTGGCTTTCCAGTTTTTCTTCCATTTATATAATAGGAGAACACAGATTTATGAGAGACCATGGAGAAGAGAAAACATGCATATGCCCAGTTTTTTGGAGACTATTGCAGAATAAACAACCAAAGAGTACTTAACTTATGGGAACTTTCAAATCAAAGTACCACAGCTTTTATATTCACCATATCGATTTATGAATATTCTGAATTGTATTTAAATGTGAAGCCAAGCTCCTGGGGTAAAATTGATTCCAGAATCCAGTGGGAGCTAATAGTAATGGCCATACTTCTCCCCCATTCCCTGCTTTTGTCAGTGACACAACAAAGAGATAAGGAAAGTGGGTACTTGTTTATATTATTATATTGTACTTGAACACTTGCAATTTGTAGCAGGTACTTGATGAATGTGCTTTGTGTCCAACTTGCCTCCTTTGTTGTAGTGCAATTGAGATGATGTGAACACCACCACCTTGTATTAACACTAGAAGTCAAACAGCACTTTTATTAAAAAAAATACTCTTAATGAGACAAGTTTTTATAACATGTATAAGATATCTAAATGTGTCAGTATATTTAACAAATTGCAGTAAGCCAAATGTGTTGAGCAATATTTACTAATGTGAATTAATGGGTGGGGGGATAGAGAAAAAGAGAGTTGTACTATGTGGGAGGGAAAACCTTGACAATCCATCAGTGGGGTTTTCTGTAGTTCATTTATTCATAACCATCAATTTTTTGTCATATTCTACCTCTTGACAGTATGTTTCACTTCCATATATCTAGGAAGCAGTACGTTCATTTGTGGCAAATCTGTTTACTTGGAGCTATTTACTGCTCAGCTGCAACGTACTACACTCTCATTGACACCGAAGCTTAGAAAGGAAAACTATACACATCTGGGAGTAACGTGTAGGCCTGAGGGTAGTGTAGCCAATGTGTCAATTACGGTACCTTTGTACATCAGTCCAATAAGGAAATACCATGGTGCTAACATGCCTTGGCTAAGTAAAAAATAATAAAAGGGATAGATGTTGCATGGCATTTTCCAGGCAAAAGATTACAGTCTATCATACTCTGATTTGCTCTGAGGCATAAATGTATTTATTAGTTAATGTGTGTCTTTTCAGCTAGCAAGAAATGATGGGATTTATTCAAACAAAGTCCTTTTTACCTCACTTTAGGACATGGACATTGCAAAGACACATTTTGCTCTTTCATTGGTGCTAGAAGACCAGGGGGTCCAGTGTTTACTCTGCAGTTTAGAAGAGCACCAAGTTTTGAATTTAAGAAACTCCCTGGAGCAATGTTGAGTTTCATTGCTAAAGTGAATGAAATACAGAATGTATTGTGTTACAAATGGACCGATATATCGCTCTAGATCTGAATTAAAAGCCTGAAATAAAGAGGTAAATCATTGGTTTCCACAGCACAGGACATTGCTGCTGCTACACTATAGCCATATATATAATCTAAGCTAAAATATTAAAAGTATTATATTCCTAAATAATAACAATAGGACCATTTGTATAGGCTACACAAAGATGGGAAACCTTGGAATTCAGTGCTAGGGTATTAAACTCACAATGTGTTGCTGGTATTTCCATTGAGCAATGTCATTGACACTAAGGCTCTCATACTGAAACAAAATGCCTGTTCAACACATCAAAATATACACTCCTAGAAATAGTCCATCTTAGGAGATCTTTATTAATGGTATGGATATCACATAAATTTCCTTGACAGTACAGAATGAAAAAAGACCCTTTCTATTATTGTGACTAGTTGCTTATTATTTTATACGCAGTATTAATGTGGTACACTGTTACATTGTTATTTTTATTTGCTTTTGTAAATTATATGCTAATTTATTTCCATGTTTCCTAACACTTGTTCTTACATGTCATGCATTCTGCTGCTTGTAACACTTGATGCAGTAAAATTCCACACCAGGCACAGATTTGTTTTTAACATAGATAATTTAGTAAAAATAAAAATGCAGCTTTAAAGAATAAGCCTAATGGTAACAGTCTGTTCACTGACATCCCCGTGCAAGAATTTTGCAAGCACAAATATTTACATTGTTGAAAGCACTTTTGAAAGTAAAGATAACACATCAAGTAATGCCTCAATGTTGTCTCAGCCTTGTCCCTGGCTATAGCTTCATTTGGGCATGTACAAAGACTATGGGGTACAATTCACTAAGCACTGTTGCTGTGGAACATTTATTCATTTCAGTAAGGTTCCTGTGCAGACTAAAAAAATGTTGAGCAATTGCTGGCTTGTGACTGCAGCCCTTGGGGGGGTGCTTGAGGGTGAGTGGGTGTTCTTTTCAATAGCAGGTTCACCCCACTGGTGGAAGAGAAGAATGGTGGGGTAGGAGCCTGCTAGATGGGAAAGTAGTAAAAGCAACTGTATACTACTCCTATCCCAGCTCTGTTCATTCTGATATCTGTAATGCTAGAGGAAATATGTGAGATTTTCAGGTCAAGAAAAAACAGACGTACTCATGTCATCTTCTCAAACATTTCTTGTGGATTTCAGCAACATTTTCCCATTAATATCTCTTTATGCCTACCTCTATCTCTGCATGTATTTGTTTTCTGCTAGTGTAGGGCTGTCATACATTTGGGATTTCCCAGACATATCTGGGATTCATCTGTTGGAAATAGCGTCCGGGCGGAATTTCCAAAAATCAGTAAAAATGTCTGGGAAAAGCCAGGTGTATGGCAATCCATTTTTGGAAGTGTTGATTTTTTGGCGAATTTTTGATATTTTGTAATATGGCAACCCTATAGCTGCTCTTGCTTCATATTATTACTGATTTTAAAAATGACGCAAAATTGATAAGGTACAATGTCACATATACTGTGTCCCAGAGTCTGGTCTGAAGGCAGTTGAGGCTACCACTTAACTGAAACAAAGGTCTGATTCAGTGTCTGGATGGGTAACTCCCTGAGTCATACATCCCTGCCAACCTAGCAGTTCGAAAGCACGTCAAATTGCAAGTACAGTGGTACCTTGGGTTAAGTACTTAATTTGTTCCGGAGGTCCGTTCTTAACCTGAAACTGTTCTTAACCTGAAGCACCACTTTAGCTAATGGGGCCTCCTGCTGCTGCCACGCCGCCGGAGCATGATTTCTGTTCTCATTCTGAAGCAAAGTTCTTAACCCGAGGTACTATTTCTGCGTTAGCAGAGTCTGTAACCTGAAGCGTATGTAACCTGAAGCGTGTGTAATCTGAGGTACCACTGTAGATAAATAGGCGGGAAGGTAAACGGCGTTTCCGTGCGCTGCTCTGGTTTGCCAGAAGCGGCTTAGTCATGCTGGCCACATGACCTGGAAGCTGTACGCCGGCTTCCTCGGCCAATAAAGTGAGATGAGTGCCACAACCCCAGAGTTGGTTACGACTGGACCTAACGGTCAGGGGTCCCTTTACCTTTACATACATATATATACATGTATGAGAAATACATGTATGCAACGTTGACAGAAGGAAGGTGGGGTGCAGATATAACCAGTGTTATTTTTCTATAAAAAGGTAAAAAGGTAGCAGAACTCACCTTGTTCTTTTATAAAGGCAATGGCGCCCACCTGAGAGGTGCCAGAACTGAGTTCCAGCAAGTTCTGGCTTGGGGGGGGGGGAGTCTTAGATGTAAGAAAATGAAAATTAATGAATGTTTTCTGCTCATACCAGTGACTTCCTCACTTCTGGTTCTCTCTTTCCACTCAGAAACTCTTACATTTTACAGTTAGCCAATCAGAAACACTCTTACATTTTACAGTTAGCCAATCGTAATATCTAAGACTCCACCTCAGGAAAGTCTCTACGTTTTCTTTGTCTTACGTCTGCCAACTCATGGGAGCAAGCCTCAATGAACCCACTGAGGACACTTTCATTTATTTTCTTCTGTTGAATAAATTTATATATTCCCCTTCCTTAAGGCCACAGGGCAGTACTCAAAACGGTAACAAAATTAGACTTCTCAAGGTAGGCTCTTTCAGTTGCTTCAGCAAATCCTGCAGTAGTAGAACTTGACATTTTCTGTGCCTTATTGTAAACAAAAATCATTTTGTTTCTTAATATATTAATTACATTATAATTGGTGGTTTTTAATGAGTAACATTTCAAACATTCAGTAGCTGCTTTTCTATATTGGTGTTTGTGAATATACATAACTGACATAACATTTAAAGAATAATTATTAGAGTAACCTTACACAGTCAAAGAAAATGCAAACCCTATACTTTGATTAATACTCTAGTAAATAAGCACTAAAAGGCTTCCAGAATTTAAAGCATCTTTGGCTGACCAGATAATCCACTCCTACTCCAGTGCACAAATTTGATTTACAGCAGATTTCAAAATATTTATATTTTTTTCAGGGTTTCCATCATCCCCTCAGCCAGTGTCCTGCTGTGTTTGAAAATGTCTGGGCAGTAATTGTCATTGTTTGCAAAGCTATTTTGGAAAATAGCAAGCATCGTGGCATTTAGCAAAGTCAGGAATGCAATTACCAATTTTGTATACATGATCCAAGTGACCTCCTGGCTTCAGAAGCTCAAAACCCATAGGAAAAGAGTTTAACAGCAGCAAAAAGTAAAAACAAAAAAAAGTTTGTTTAATTTTTGTCTGTAGTTGGTCAGTAATAGGTGACTTATGCTGTGGCCAAGTTGGCAAAAATGCAATCAGCTTAACAATTCCTTATATGTACAAAACAATGCTAAGACAAACATACAAATAAACCCAGGATTTCTCTGGATTCGTACACTGATTCATTTTTGTGCACAAGTATATCTGGAAACTCTCCAAATGGATAGATCGGAGAGGGTGATGCAGAAGCATCCAAAAAGATGCAAGACGCTTTTTAAAAAAGCACAGAGCTGTAGAAAAACTCAAACTCCACTACTACTGTGGGAAGTTTTTAAAGACAGCAACCAATAAGTGAATAACATTTGATCGGTTTTAAAAAGGATAACCACCATTCACCAAAACCTATGATAAAATAGGACTAATACAAGCCCCAGCACCACAGGTCATCTGCAGGAGCTCTTTGTTACGTTGAGTTAGTTAGCCCCAAATGCATAAATAATCCAAATAGTTACTTGAAGAGATTGTATTGTGTGGTACACCAGCAACAGAATATGCTCAGGCCACAGAAGATCCTATGATCTACATCCGGAGAGTCATACTGCAGAATCATATGCAACATGACAGAAGTACATCTCATGCGTTTGGAGCCCTACCAATAAAAAAAGAGCAACATCCTCAGGAAGCAGCTTGGAAACTGATGCTGCTCCAACACCAACTATTGTCTGGCCAGCAGCATCAGTACCAATGTTGGGGGTCAGCCTGCTGGTTCAGGCTACTGTGTGCTTACTTGGCCATGGCCACTTTCCAACTGCTCAGCTCCATCCAAAACACATATTTCCTTGTGCTTTCTCAGTTTTCACAAAATTGTTGTATTTTATTCTTCCCCCTCCCGCCACGATTTAAAAAACAAAGCAAAACTGTGACAGAACAAACCAGTTAAAAGATAGCTTGGAAACTAACTGTGGCCTTGTTAACATGTAATCAAGAACAATAGTTTAAAAACCAGCTTTTTTATTATTATTAGACAATGTCACTGCAGAGAGCATTATATTCGAAATGTCCTAGTGCTGTATGGATTAGATTGCCTCTCGGCAGCGTTATAAAAACTGGAGGAAACTTTGCAGCACTTCAAAGGAGTCTCATGCTTGTCCTTTATAAGGAACAACTTAGATAGGAACTGAAATAATAAATAATAATAATAATAATAATAATAATAATAATATGCAGTCCATCTGAGTGGGTTGCCCCAGTCACTCTGGGCAGCTTCCAATGATTATAAAACTACAGTAACACATCACACATTAAAAACTTCCCTATACAGTCAGATAGGTGTTTATTTCCTTGACATCTGATGGGAGGGCATTCCACTTGATGGGCACAACTACTGTGAAGGCCCTCTGCCTGGTTCCCTATAACCTTCAATACCGCGGACAGACTATAATACGGAGCCAGACATTGGTCCATCTTACTCAGTAGTGTCTACCCTGACTAGCAGTGGCTTTCCTGAATTTTAGACAAGGACTCTTTCCGAAGTCCCAGTTGGAGATGTCTGGGACCATGTGCATGCAGATGATTTCGAGGGATGGCTGTGTTTTGGCTCATATAAAGTGTGAATTAGGTAGATTTGCCTTTAAATGTGACCTGAATCAAATTTCCGCCCCATTCCTACAAAAGTGCAAAGTACATACAATTGCCCATCCAAATGGACATATACATGTTTTGCAGTTCTCGGCTGGATCTGAGCATCCGCCTATTTCCAAGATAAGCACTTCCTTCCAAAGGCAGCACTTCCTTAATGGCATTCTACCAGGCAGAGCATCTGTGTAGAAAATTAAGCTAAGCTTCATAAGAAAACTTTGGAAAAGCAGCAGAATCTTTCAAATGCTCTGGATTAGAGGCCTCTGCAGGCACTATGAAGCTGTTTGGCAAACCAGGACTGAATAAGGATGTTTAGGAGGCACAAGAAGAAGTCTTCTCCTCTGTTTCCAATTATTTCTTTATCTCTCCTCTATCCTTCTAGTTACCTCAGTGTTTTCTTAGCTGACAGCCATTATGGTTTAGGATTGTGAGGATAAATGCAAAACTTAACAAATTATAAATATCCTGTTTCAAGATGTGTTATCACTCACTGAAAAGAAACCAACTGCAGCTTAAGATTTTTGACAGCAATTTTCGGCCTGTTGTCTATTTGAAGGTTTAGTTTATTCTTAGGAAATATTACATGGCCAAGAGTTAAGATACTATGTTGGCAGAGGCCAAAGCTTTCTTTCAGGAACCCTGACCTTCCAAGTGAAATGAAAGTTGACAGTGGAAACCATCTGAAGGGGAAGAAAACCCAAACGAACAATAGGAGAAAGGGAAACTGGAAGCAGCAGGTACCGTAACAACAGCCTACAAATTCCTTGGGTTTTGCTTGTTCTTTTAAGAGTAGCTGGCTTAGCAGAACATATAGAATTAAGAAAGAGAATGAAGCAAATAAACAAAATCTGAACTAGATCAACAGTGTTTGAGTTAGGCTGGATTGAATTTTTTTCTTTCTCAGTGAATGGTAGGGGAAAATGGATATTGTGATATCTGGAAGTCTGCTCCTCATAACATATTTAAAATGCTTCATGCAGTAAATGTGTCTCTACAAAAACCAACAGCAGAACAGTTGAGGAAGGAGACTTCTCTAGAATTAACAAGCTTTTTATTCATAAGATGCATGTGGTATTGAAATATACTCAGAGTCGCAAAGTGATTTCATGCTCTTTATTCAGCTCATAGTGGTGAGGAGGAATGGATAAATGTCCCCTCACAGTATCTGCTTTATATACATTATTTACACAATGGGCTGCACATGATTGGCTAATTCTGGAATTCTACTGTAAGCCAATCAGGTTGTGGATTCACTTCTATCTGGAGCAGGATTGGGTGGTTCCTGCCAACCAATCATACTGCTGCATTGTTCTAGGACCAATCAGACTGCTGCATTCTGAATCCTATTGTTCTAGGACCAATCAGACTGCTGCCTTTTGGATCCTATTGTTCTAGGACCAATCAGACTGCTACAGTTTGGATCCTATTCAACTCAGTACATAACACCCCTCCCCTCTAAGTTCCAGTCCTGCCCGGGAGGTCGCATTCATAGTCCTCAAGGTATGCCGGCGGCCTACGTGTGCGTTGTGGCCTGGGGTGTTCCCTGGTCCGGGCTCCGGGTTCTGGCTCGTGTTCCAAGGATGCTGGCTGTGATGCGGCTGTTTGGTCTGGTGCAACCGGCTCGCTCAGTCGTGGTTCTGGTTCCGGTGTCCTTTCGGCCTCACGGGTCCTCTCTGTATTTACTGATTCTGCCTCTCCTGCTGGCCCCTCCTGCTCTATGGGCCTCACTGCCCCGCTGTTCCCTTGGGACTCCTCTGACCTGTCCTCCTCCTGGTTTTCTCCCGGGAATCGTCGCCGTATCTGGTCGCAGTGGCGGCGCCAGCATTGCCCCCCATCCGTTAGCACCTCGTACGACACGGGGCCAGTGACCCTGGTGATTGTGGCGGGTACCCATGCTGGGCCTGCCCCAAAATTCTTTGCGTACACTGGGTCCTGGGCCTCGAAGGTCCGGGGGTTCCTGCCTTCCCCCACCACTACCTCATCCTGAGCTCTATCGGGGTGAAGGCGGTCCAATCTGATTGCAAGGCGCCGACCCATTAGTAGTTCAGCGGGGCTCCGGCCAGTCGTTGAGCTGGGGGTGCTGTGCTGTGCTAGAAGGAATGTGGCAAGGCGGTACTCCCAGTCCCCTTGCGTCATGCGGCGAAGGGTGTCCTTGGTGGTCCGCACCATGCGTTCTGCTTGGCCATTGGTGGCAGGGTGGAACGGCGCCGAACGGATGTGGCGGATGGCGTTCTGCGCTGTGAAGGTTTGGAATTCTCCTGACGTAAATGCAGTCCCGTTGTCTGAGACGAGAGTGTCAGGGAGCCCGTGGGTTGCAAACAGCCTGCGTAGTACCCGGATGGCTGCGGACGTGGAAGTGGACGGTACCAGTGCGACTTCCAGCCATTTGGTGTAGGAGTCCACCACTATGAAGAATGTTTTCCCCTGAAAGGGGCCAGCGAAATCCACATGCAGGCGTGACCATGGTGCTCGGGCGGACTCCCAGGACTGGACTGGGGCCCTTGGGGGATCTGGGCGGGATTCTTGGCAGGCCTGGCAGTGTTTGACCCAGGCCTCTATCTCTCCATCGATCCCCGGCCACCACACATAACTCCTGGCAAGGGCCTTCATTCTTACTACCCCTGGATGTGTCTCGTGTAGGGCTGTGAGGACCCTTTTGCAGAGGGGCTGGGGAACAACGACTCTGCTTCCCCATAACAGGCACCCCTTGTGGGCCGACAGTTCATGTTTGCGGGTTGTGTAGCCGGCGAATTCTGGCCCGGGGCTGCTGCTGGGCCATCCCCTCCACACCCAGTCCAGGACCCGGGAGATGACCCTATCTTTCTTGGAATGGTGTGCAACCTCTTGTGCCTGAATGGGGCGGTCGGGAAGCAGCTCCAGGCTCATAACCTCTTGTGCAGGTGCTGGGTCAGGGCCTGTTTCCGGTAGTGGTAGCCTGCTGAGGGCGTCCGCATGGCCCATCGCCTTCCCAGGTCGGTGAATCAGTGCATACTGGTAGCTGGCAAGGAAAATTGACCACCTGAGGACGCGAGGAGACAGCACTTGGGGGGTCTGCTTTTCGGGGGCAAACAAGCCAAGCAACGGCTTGTGGTCAGTCACCACGGTGAAGGGCCGCCCGTACAAGAAATCATGGAATTTTTTTACTCCCTTTACGATTGCCAGACCCTCCTTGTCGATTTGCGAGTAGTTCCGCTCGGTTGTGTTGAGTGTCTGGGAAAAGTACGCCACCGGTACCTCTCTTCCATCCGGGAGTTGGTGCCCCAGGACAGCTCCAATGCCATAGGGTGAGGCGTCGCATGCTAGCACCACCGGCATCCTCTCGTCGAAGTGTGCCAAGACCGAGTTTGAGACAAGCAAGTCCTTGACTGCCTGGAATGCGGCCTCCTGGCGCTGGCCCCACACCCAAGGGGCCCGCTTGTCCAGGAGTCTGTGTAGGGGCTCCGCTACCGCCGCCTTGTGGGGAAGGAAGGAATGGTAAAAGTTCAATAGTCCCAAGAAGGCCTGAAGTTCAGTCTTGCTCTTGGGCGCTGGGGCATCACAAATGGCCCGTACCTTGTCCCCAGTCGGGTGGACCCCTTCTGCGTCCACCATAAATCCCAGAAAGTCCACCTGAGGCACTCCTAGTAGACATTTTTCCCGCTTCACCTTGAGACCCGCCGTCTGGAAACGGTGCAGAACGGTGCGGAGGCGGTCCTCAAACTCCTCTGGTGTGGGGCCGGCAATCAACACATCATCGAAGAAGGGGGTGACGCCAGGAATCCCTTTAAGGAGAGAGTCCATTATATTCTGGAATATGCCTGGTGCCACGCTGACACCGAATTGCAGCCGCTTTACCCTGAACGCTCCTCTGTGCGTCACAATCGTCTGTGCCTCTGCTGTGGCCTCATCTACTGGCAGCTGTTGATATGCTTGGGCCAAGTCCAGCTTGCCAAAAATTTTCGACCCAGCCAGGGTGGCAAGGACATGGCTGACCACTGGCACTGGGTATGCGTGGGCCGTGAGGGCCTTGTTTATGGTACATTTGTAGTCTGCGCAGATGCGGACCGAACCATTAGGCTTGACGGGTGTGACGATTGGGGTTTCCCAGGGAGCATTAGGCACCGGCTCCAGCACTCCTTGCTCTACGAGTCGGTCCAATTCCTCGTCTATACGGGGTTTCAAGGCGAACGGGACCCGGCGGGCCTTGAGCCTGACCGGTCGTACTGCGGGGTCAAGCTGTAGCGCAATGGGGGGGCCCGTATACTGTCCCAATTTCCCATCGAAAACCCCTGGAAATTCCTTGCATATGGCGTCCACGTCCACTTGTAAGCTAGTGTGGTTCACCCCGGTGACAGCTAGCCCCAGTGGTCCAAACCATGCCAATCCCAGTAAGCTAATGTAGGGGCCCTTGACCACAAGCAAGTCCAGTTGCCGCGTCCGCCCTCGGTATTGCACCCTGAAGGTCCCCACCCCCATTGTGGGGACCTTACGTTTCTGGAAGTCCCGGAGGGTGAATGGGGCCGGCCTGAGTTTGGGACCCCCAGTGGGACACAGTTTCCTTAAGGTCCTTGCCGAGATTATGGATAGAGTTGAACCCGTGTCAAGCTCCATGCGGCATGGGGCCCCCTCTATCTGTACCTCTACATAAATTTTCTCTACGTTGGGGTGGGGCAACTGGTATACCTGGAAGTCCGTGAGCTCCGTCGAGTTGCCTTGGTGCGTTGGGCCCCGGGACCTGGGGCTCTTGGATTGGTCATCTGATGCCTGGTGTCGGGTGGGCCGAGCCCGACACACCCGGGCGATGTGTCCCGATTTTCTGCACTGCCTGCACTCTGCGTTGCGGAAACGGCAGGTCCTCCTCTCGTGACTCTCCCCGCAGCTTGCGCAGTTCCCTCCTTCTCGTCGAGGCAGCTGTGGTCTGTGCGCTGCTTGAGTGCGCTGCTGTACTCGGTGCACCTCCTCCCTGTCGGATCCTGAGTCGTCGGTGAGGTCTTCATGGTGGACCCTCGGTTGGGATGGCAGGCTCGGCCGTGCCTCTTGGGTCGACCTCTCGGCAGCTTCTGTTGCCAGGGCCTCCTCCAGAGCGACCTGGAACGTTAGGTCCTTCTTAGCGTAGAGGCGCCGTTGCAGCTTCTCATCCTTCAGGCCACCGACGAGGCGGTCACGAAGCATGTTCTCCAGCTCTGAGAAGTTGCAGAACCGGGCGGCTTGGCGGAGAGAGGTCACAAACCCAGTTATGGTTTCCCCAGGGGCTTGCCGCTTTGCGTAGAAGGCATTTCGACGAGCCACCACTGAGGGCTGCGGCGAAAAGTGCCCCTTCAGCTGTTCCATTATTGTTTTGTATGGAACAGTAGCGACGTCTTCAGGCGCAAGGAGAGCCCGGGCGATTTCAAACGTCTCCTCTCCGCAGACGCTGAAGAATATCGCCCTCTTCTTGGCGTCTTCTTCGTCGGTGACCCCTTTGGCTTCTAGGAGGAAGGTGAAACGGGAGGCGTACGCTTCCCAGTCTCCAGATGCTGGGTTGAATGGCGAGAAGCTGCTGTTGGCTGCCATTCTGAGTTCCTTGTGCCCCGGAGCTGAAGCCTGGATACACGGTGCAAGGCAGCGGTGCGGCAGTTGGCGGTGCTGCGGTGCTGTGTGTGGCAGTCAGCTCAGCGGGATCCCACCTTCGTCGCCAGTGAAATATACTCAGAGTCGCAAAGTGATTTCATGCTCTTTATTCAGCTCATAGTGGTGAGGAGGAATGGATAAATGTCCCCTCACAGTATCTGCTTTATATACATTATTTACACAATGGGCTGCACATGATTGGCTAATTCTGGAATTCTACTGTAAGCCAATCAGGTTGTGGATTCACTTCTATCTGGAGCAGGATTGGGTGGTTCCTGCCAACCAATCATACTGCTGCATTGTTCTAGGACCAATCAGACTGCTGCATTCTGAATCCTATTGTTCTAGGACCAATCAGACTGCTGCCTTTTGGATCCTATTGTTCTAGGACCAATCAGACTGCTACAGTTTGGATCCTATTCAACTCAGTACATAACAGGTATGGTGCAGAATAGAAAGGTCACTGAGGGTAAAGAGGATTCGCATACCAAAGAACACACATGACCAGCCGATGTGATTTTCCTGTGTGTCAATGCTCTAGAAAGTTATGGTTGACTACAGCTTCCCACATACAATCTGTACATCTTACTTAGTATTTACTATATTGTCTTAATAAATATTCAGTCTGCAGAACAATAGTATGGTGGAATTAAAGGATTAGGAGGGACCTGATGACCAGCTATTTCAAGCACCTCTGTTAAGAAAGTATACTTTAAGTCTAAGCACTGAACCATTTCAACACCATCAACCAGCTGGCTTATGTACTGGAGAGCATCATCCTGAGTATACTGTGCCATAAGTGGAGGGCAAGACCAATCCAAGTGTCTAATGCATTTTTATGCCGTTATTCTTTTACAAAAACAGCTCATATGAGAGGACAGCTCACTCTCATTGAAGTTAATGACTGGACAGTGCTGTGTCAAATTAAAGTTCTTGCTTAACTATTTTAACAGATCAGACTTAAACTCTAAAGGGAAACAGATTGCTCCTAGAAGTTTGAGTTATACAGCCCAGAGGGCTGCTCCTTGATCCTCCCTTTTAGTAACCAGTGTTTATTTAAATCCTATGGTGATATTTTGGACAGGCACTGGCAGACAGGCAGACAGTTGTTTCATGAGCATTAATCACCTGTGGAACTGCAACCTCGGGGTACGTTCATCAAACTGGGCTGCACAAGTTAAACCTTGACTTCCTGATTATGATCAGCAAACAGAAGTCTGAAGAAGGTACATGAAAATCAAATAAACTTCTGTACACCATAAGAGCTGTTTGCATAATATTTGCATATATTCATGTATCAGTTTGGGTTTGTGCAAATAAACATTTTCTCAGTAAAACTATGAGCTTTTCACTGTAAAAGGTAACCCAATTTAATTATACCTAATGTGCTTCCATCATATGCCACCTTATACCTGCCATAAATTCCCAAAGTATTGTAGTTTCTGATGAAAAGTGACAACCAAAAAGAAACAGTTCCAACGATGGTGGACTGGCAATTAGAATTGCTGGAATATGCAGAAATGGTGGAAGTTATTGGAAGAATAAGAAACCAAGAAAAGAGACTTTTAAAAACAGCATAGGGAAAATTTATTGACTATTTGAAGATGTATTGTAAACAACTTAAAACATTAGCAGGACTGACATAAACATGCACAGTAATAAATAACTAAAAGAGAATACAGGTAAACAGGTTTGAACTGGATATGCAGTAATAAAAGATATAAAATAAGCAACCACAGAAAGGAGAGAAATCGCAGGAAATGCAGATTGATTATGTAAAGATTTCATGTTTTTTTGTAAAATGTAAATGTTTTTGTAAAATGTAAAATATTTGTAAAATGAGAATGGGGGGGGGGAGCGGGTCAAAACTAGTGTTGTCTTTAAAAACAAACAAAAAACCTCCCCACCAATATAATATCTAAGTCTTAGCCCCAGTGGTGTTAACTCAGTAAAACTATTCCAGTGGGACTTGCAAATGGCTCAAAATTGAAAAGGTACTGAATGGAACAATTGTAATTCTAATGCTTCTAGCTGTTCCTCTGCATTGGTGGGTTTACCTACCCCGCCCCCGCCCCCCAGCGAACACACCATGCTGGTTGGGACTAATGGGAGCTTCATGGTGAAACATCAGGAGAGGCACCATGTTGGCAAAGGCTGGCTTAGCCTTTCAAGGCCTATTTCCTGCCCCCATTTCTTTTGCTCTTCAGCTAAGAGTCTGAAATTATCCTCAATGCCTTTACACAAATCAATTCATTTATTAAAAAAAAAATTAGCAGAAGAAAAGTCTTCTTTTGCAGTTGCCCCTTGATTTATAATATGCAGGCCTCATTGCTCAAGAAGCCCCAAGCAAAACATGATTATAGGTTTAGATACGACATCACCTATATATAGCCCTTTGCACCTGAGACTACTCAAGATACCCTTTCTCTTAAATACAGTACAGCTGATTGTTTTGAAGTTGTATCATGCACCCCACACTCTACCCCTAGGCTCAGATGACCCCAAGATGGCATGGCCTGACCTTGAAGAATGTGAGAAGTCAGGAAACAGTGAGGAGAGAACAGATCAAAACAAGAGCATTAGCAAAATGAATCTCAAGATAGGATCTAAATGAATACCTGTCCCAACAGTTATGCCAAAGTGCTGCTTACACCTGGAAGCTGGTCTCCAAAACAAGCTTGAATTGTATTAGTACCCAATTTATAAATGTCAGTGGAAGAGTTGCCCAAGTAAGAAATGAAAATACATGTTTAAAATTTAACCTCAACTTCTGCTTTTCCTTAATGAACTATAGCTGTGAGCCCCCCATTTTTTTCATGAGTGTAATGTGTGAAAAGGGAGGCTTCTCTCTTCTCTCTGCAAATGTGCCCCTCAAGTCATGCCTTACAGACTTATTAAATGTTAGAATCAGCAAATGTTAGAATCTGTGTAAATTATTATAAAATAAAATGTAAAACTTACTAGTACAAACTATTACGAGTGGCTGAGCAGCAAATGTGGTAAAGTCACTGTAGATGGTACTCAAGATATCTAGTGGGTGTTCACATTAAAACTTAGGAAATGCTTTAAAAAAACACACCTCAAATTCTACCCGCCCCCCATTATTTCCTTTTTTGAAATAGGTCTCTTGATGTGCATGTATTCCCAGATGTACCTAATCTTTTTCCTTTTACAAAATCTTCAACTGTTTATTCCTTGCATCATCTCAAACATGCAGTGCCCCTTGTTCATTATATATATATATATATATATATATATATATATACACACACACACACACACACACACACACACACACCCCCCTTGGAGATATATTCTGCGGCTCCTTCATTTTGTTTTTATTAAAGATCAAAAGCAGCAACAGTATCTCTCCAGCCATGTTTCATGAATAAGTTGTCACAAATATTTGGGGCAAGATGCACTTTGTAGCTTGCCTGCTCTCATGATTTGGTGATTTAAATCTTCTGGCTCTAGTACTTTGTTAGCTTTCAGTAGTTCTAATTGCCTCCTTATCTGCTGCAGCATGAAGGGAAAGCCTTTCAACAATTCACTCCCCAAAGCTTAGGAAAACAAGCCAGAGTTACCAGGCCTCTTATCTTCTTTCCTTTTGTGTGTTCTGACATGAGGAAATCATTCAGACTCTCAACAAAATATCCATCTATCACTAAGTAAGTCTCCACTTTGATCTTTCCACTGCATCCTTGCTTTGGGGTTTGCCTCTCTGCTGGCTTCCCTCCTGAGCTATTTGTTCATTTTCCAAACTACTCAACTCTATAATTTTATACTATTGTCTTAGCTCTTCCTGCATAGAACCTGAGGTTTTGTTTTAATTAGCTTCTTTGGTTTTATTCCCATTCCTGAACAGTCAGCTTTATCTTCATATTTGCATAATTAACAGCAGCTAAGCAGTTAACATGAGGATTAATTATCTGAGCAAAAATTGCAGGCAGCTTGTCTTGGCCCATTAGAGAAAAGGAAAAGTAGTTGTGCAAGTAATGCCTTTGTTGAGGCCAAGTAAAAGATCACAAAGAAACAGTCAAGTTCAAGTTAATCAAAACCCTTTTCCAAGGTGAATATTAAGAGGAATGCAAGGAAGGAGTCAGGGGCTGCCAAGACATTTTGCTGCCTGAGGTAAAGGACAATCTGGCACACTTCCCCAGTTCCATGTATAAAAGCTGATCATGTGTTGTGAGGATAAAACAGGGGTGAGGGGTGGCAGACAGCAGAGCCAGACTAGAGTCTGGTGATGCAGAGGTGGAATCTGGACACATATAAAAAACGCTGTGAAAATCCTTTAAAAAAACCCCCAAACACTTACTTTTGAAAATATATATATTGAATTTGCCATAGCTCACCATTGCCCTCTAGTGTCAAATTTGTATAATGAACTTTAAAACACACTTAAAACATTTTATTTGCAGCTGTATAGCTGAGTCCCCAGTCTCAGATTTCCACCAGAGTGCTAGAGCCTCTCTCTGATTGGCTGCCACAACAACTAGCACTTTGTGAGGGAGAATAAAAGGAGCAGTTTCTGAGAGGGAGTTCAGGAGAGAGGTTGGTTGGTTTTGGGAGGGTTAGTTGGTTTCAGTCTCTCTGTGTTAACATTCACTCTGAAGAAAATATCTACAGCTTGAGAAAGGAGTCTCTGATCTTAGAGGTATATTATACCACTAGGAGTACCTCAGAAGTGTGATTGTTATAAGGTTGGGTAACTGACAGAAAGTACCACCTTGCTTAAGGAACCAAAGAATTAAGACATGCTAGCTGCAAAACCATCCCAAGCATTTAGGAATCCTTTATATGCAGTAACATGGCAGTAGGCATCAGGACCATAATATTACAGTTGGGCGGGGGGCAGGAAATGGCCACTACAACAACAGCAATTTTTTAAAAATATATATATTTTAAAATAATGCGTATTAGCAGCAAGCAAAAATCCTCTGATAATAAATGAGTTTTCATCAAGTGCTGAAACTGTATCAATGTAATTAAGCATAACCCATGTGGAGTGGTCTTGAGTCTATCCTTGAGTCCCTTAAAGTATTTCCATTTGTTTCAGACACACCTCACAATATTTCAGCCAGGTCATGTTGAGCTGCTGTTTGTCTGGGACTCGTACACATTTGAACTATGTGTCCATCTTCCTTTCCAGCTTGTGAGGTCTCATCTTATGCTTCTGTTTATTCAAGTCCTGTTTGCAGTAGCCCAATAAATCTGCAGACATCAGGATGACTTGGAAGCTGCTAGATTTAGAAAGAATGCCCCAGAGAACAGTAACATCCTGTAGCATATGGGAGCGCTTTGCTACTGTGTGGACATTGGAATTGTAGTTACTGAACTCGCAACTCCTTGTTCTTGGCTCAATGCAAGAACCTTCTGGAAAAAAGGACCAGCAAGCTTCCCGTAATCAGTCAAACCAGCATCTTTACTCACTACTAGTTGCAAAACATATTTTTATTATGTCCTTTTAACAAATAAGATATATGGCAGTTCCTGAACATTCATATGGAAAACAAATATTTGATGAACATTGTTTCCTGAGCTAAGCGTTTACTTCTTGTCTGTATCGATTCTCACAAGATACAATCAACAAAGACTTCACAATTGGTAAAAAGTGAAATGAAATATGATCCTGCATAAATCTTCTTGTTTACTACAGTACTTCTATTAACAAGGAGATTCGATGGTTCTGGTTGCGCTAGTGGAAGCCAGCACAATGATTCCTGCTAGCTAGCACAGGGGGGTCCCCCTCCTACCCCTGCACACCCCTACATCCTCCCAAAATCTCCGGTGGAGGGTCAGGAGCATCCAATGCAGTATTCAGAGATTTAGTATCTGGAGAATCCCCAGAACAGCATGTGGAAAAATTGGGAACAAAATGGAAATGTGCTAATAAACATGTGGGCGCTTCAGCTTCATCTGATTGTGATGCGTCACCGGACCCTATGCAGATCTGATCTAGTCTGCAAAAGACAACAATATATTTAAAAAAATAAAGCTGAGCATCGCAGGATGCCAAATTTTGTGCCACATACCAGATTGCTTGTTTGTGTGGTAAACCACACCACTCCAGCCATAGCATATGTTTCATAACCACTCCAGAAAAGCATTCTCTAGCTGGGTGGCCTTGGACAAGTCGCTAGTTCTCAGTCTAACCTACTTCACAGCTTGTTGTGGCTGCATTTCTTGGGGGGAAAAAGCAGAATGCATGTGTGTGTGTACACAAAGAGAGACAACGCCTGCTCCCAATTCTCACATCCTCCACTTTCTGTGGGCTGATCTGAAGGAGCCTGAAGTACAGCTATATCTGAGTCACATGTCGTACCTCACATTTTCCTGTGCTTTACTAAAGTCATCATTATCACCATAAAACAGGCAAATCTGAAGGTAAAATCGATCGCTGCCAAAAATGCAAGGTCCAAAATTCATGTGACAAGAAATTGATAGGCCACAATACCAATTAAATTGTGGGATGTCATGCCAAAAAAATGTTGGAAGCCTGTAGATAATATTGCACTTAGATTGAGCAGTGGTCTGATGTGGTTTAAGGCAGCATCCTATGTTCAAATGTCTCACTCCCTCTTCCTCAGCATCTTTCCTCATTCTCTATCTTGCCTCAGCTGCATATCCTAAAATTCCTATAACTGAGACTGTTCTCTGAAGTATATTCTGCATATACTTTTCCAGCTCATTTTTTGCAGCTCCACTGTCTGTTCTCAAACTCTCTTTCAGAAAAGCATCACCAAAAGCACCTTTGGCAGAACAGGAGAAAGTCTGAACATGCTGGTCTCCAGCTTCTGGGCTTCGTCCAGTATGCTTAATTCCCTTCTGTTGGGCTTTGGAGTCAGTTGATAGAAGGATAAAAGTATACCACCTCTGTCTGTCTGCCTGGAAACCAATTTGATGTCTGAAATATGGAGCAAATACCTTTGAGGCATCTCTGTCACTTTAAGGGCTTCTAAACCAGTGAGAGACGCAGCTTAAAGCACTTTTACCCTCTTTATTAGAAGGAAATCCACATCCTCAGACTGTCCCTCTTAGGAAAGCTGAGAGACTGAGGGGGACTTTGTTTTTGTAAGATTCTTCAGGGACCCAGAAAAAAATGCAGAGAAGTGGTCTAGACAGAGTATGGTTTTATTGCAACAAGGTTAGTATCAAACAAGTATTTAAATTGAGGCCTACCAGAATCTTTGATGACTGCCTGGCTGGCTCTGAGGGGGAGAGATGGGAAGGCAAAGCAAAAACTTGGGTTGATTCAGATTCTAGCAAACTGGAAGCGCTTGGAAAACATGGAGTGGATTTCTAAACATTACAGCTTCTGTTTAAATTCCGTTCAACATCAAAGTAGCTGCTTTGCAGGTAGCATTTTGTACATACCTGCATAGCGACTACTATTCTGCAAGTCATATTAAAGACACATTTTAAAAGTGGTGTGCATGACATTATAAACCCTTTTCATCAGCGGTCATTTATCCTTTTGCCACATTGTGGTAACTTCTCAATTAGATTATAGTAATGATGTACACCTGGGGCAGCCTCTGCAGTAAATAATGACCAGGGCTCTCAGGTGGACACCACTGCCATTATTAGAGTACAAGGGAGGAAATCATGGTGAGTTGTGGCACCTCTTTTGCTAGGAAAAAATAGCGCTGATAATGCTGTTAGTAATGCATGCTAGATTACTAAATGACCTTTATGATTGTACTATGCTTGTGTTGTGCCAGTTTCAACTTCCAGTCCATTTTGGGCCTGGTTCAAATTGCTGGTTTTGATGTTTAAAGCCCTTAGCACCAGGCCTTTGAAAAATCAGGGTGTGGGTTGCTTCAACCTGCTGCATCTGCAGCTTCCTGCTGGCTCCCTCCCCCTGGTTTCTTTTCTCTCTATGAGGCTCCAAACGTATATTTGCAAGGCCTTGGGGCCTGGGAAAGCTGATAGGGACAGGCTGGAGAGCTGAATTTCACATATTGATTCGAAATAGCCAGTCAAATCTTTGGCCACTGGCCTCTGTGTTTTAATATGATAGCCATCATATTCAGAAGTGTTTTTAAGTTGTGTATTCATATTTTTGGTTTAGATTAAATCTTCCAAAAATAATATTGGATAGAGAAACTCAGAAGCTCATTGCTTCTGTGGCTTTTCTGGCTGGGGCCTGCGTTAGGCCACGTTTCCAATAATCATTCTGTGCTCCTTAATTATGCACTATATATATAACAGTTTCTGCTACAAATTATGTTTTCTTAGCCAATCCATTTTGCCCATTAAACTGCACAGTAGCTGGAATTTTTCCATCCCCAAAGAGAAACCTTTGGCTTAAAAAATATTGTCATTTGGGTAAGCTAGACATACTTCTGCAAAGTGACCTTATAAAAATATTATCTGAGGTATGACTGAGGCTAAATTATATGACAGTAAGCTGGTCCCCTCCAGCAAATGAATTCTTGGAGCAATGGAATAATTTGAAAGCAAACACATAATGCACAAAAGAATGCAATGAACTCTCCAGCCTGTGCAATATAAATCTCTTACTGTAATGTCTCTATACAGAGCTCATTAACTTTTCATTCATGGTGAGCTCTTGAGGTCAAAGTATTTGAAGTGGCAGAAAGTTGTTTAATTGTGCAGTCCAAGTGCTTGTTTAGACCTTTCAGTCTGAAAAACAAAAGAGGGTCAGGAATTGGGAGTGGGAAATCTAGCATTTTCTTCCTCCCTCTAGATGTACAAAGGAGGTAATTCATTGTACATATCTGTTGAGTGTGTGGGTGGAGAAGCAACTGTCTATTATTTTAGCATGATTCCATTAAAAACAGTTGTAGTTGTAAGTTGTGGGTTGTGGATCGGTTTGAAGGGAAGGGCTCCTTTCGGAGTGATCTATATGCTAGTTTGATGCAAGGGTGACTTTTAGTTGTGTTGCAGCATCCACTACAGTATAGGTATGCTTGGGATTTGTGTGTTTGTGTGTGCTCGTACGTGTGTGTGTAGGAGATAATTGTAAGCAGAGGGAAACTGAATGCAAAAAGTACAGACAGTGAGCAATAGGTGATAAAACAAGCAAATTTGTAATGCAGTTATTTAACATCTGTAGTGGGACACCTGACTAATGATGTTGTGGATGGGTGTATATACCAAGATTGCAATCATCACTTCCTTCTTCCTTCCCCTGGGGAATGTGCAAGGAGGTGAACTGCCCTGAGATTTTTGGACGAAGGGTGGTATAATAATAATAATAAAACAACAACAGCAACAGCAACAACAGGCATGGATTACCTAATGAAGGGAAGGGTTTTCAAACATGTATCAAGTAATCATACCACCCTTTAGGATGGCAGGATATAGAATGAATCTATATTGAAAGCACCATATTGAGGATGAGCATGAATCACTTGGGATTGAGAAAAAACTGATTTTTTGCACTACAAATGCATTAGAATTTACTCTGCCTACAACTGTTGGGGGGAACCTCTTTATGCTGCCCTGATCCTTGGAGGAAAGCTGGGGTATGAATGCAGGCAATGTAAAGAGAAGGACAGGTGTAGTTAAAAATGAAATCTTACAGCTATACACCGGCCCTAAAATACCTACACTGGCTCTCAGTACGTTTCCGAGCACAATTCAAAGTGTTGGTGTTGACCTTTAAAGCCCTAAACGGCTTCGGTCCAGTATACCTGAAGGAGCATCTCCACCCCCATTGTTCTGCCTGGACACTGAGGTCCAGTGCCAAGGGCCTTCTGGCGGTTCCCTCACTGCGAGAAGCAAAGCTACAGGGAACCAGGCAGAGGGTCTTCTTGGTAGTGGCGCCCGCCCTGTGAAACGCCCTTCCATCAGATGTCAAAGAGATAAACAGCTACCTGACATTTAGAAGACATCTGAAGGCAGCCCTGTTTAGGGAAGTTTTTAATGTGTGACATTTAATGTATTTTTAATCTTTGTTGGAAGATGCCCAGAGTGGCTGGGGAAACCCAGCTAGATGGGCGGGGTACAAATAATAAATTAATTAATATTAATTTTCACAAAACACTTTTTAAACCTCATGTTATCTGTAAAAGTTGTTAATGTGGGGGGTTGGGGATGAAATTCAGTGTGTTTTCTTGCCAGTGGAGGCTTTATATTTACATTGAAGATTGCTTTAAGAAAATCCAATAGAAGCCGTATGTATTTCTAAAGACTTCTGTTCATTTTTAAAAGCCACTTCTCATGCAGACTGAAATTCCTATCGAGGCTAATGTACACGTGAGCCAAGCACCTCAGATAGGAACATAAGAGGTGTTGAGAACTCGCAGTGCTACATCAAAGAAGAGGTTTATGATTGAAACAGAGAAAATGACATGCATGTCTGTGCTGTACCATGTATGCCTTATCTCGGCCTCCTTCCCTCTGTAGTTCAGTATGATAATTATGCTTTGCCAAACAACATGTCTGGTTTCTCCATGAAACACAGTACATAAATTGACTTATCAAAGCCAATGCTGCTTGAAGAGTTGAAAATAGTATCAGCTGATTTTTCTTTTCAATAAGAAAGACAGGAATATAATGAAAAACAAACTTCAGATGCAAACTTAAAAAATAATGTTGGAACCCAACATTAAGATAATAGCGTGTGTCAATTATGGGTGATGGATTTTTTATTATTATTTGATTCTGATTTAGATTACAAATTTAATTTATTCCAGATTAATATTTCAGAATTAAACGTGTTCATTCTCTTCCCGGCACCACCAGTCCTCCTCTACCATAATCTCTGTGTGCATGAAAGGAGAATCTTCTGTTTTCATGTTAATTTGATAGGCTGTGCCATGTTTTTATTGACTTGGCAAAAAGCTCTCTGCACTTATCAGTCCAACAGTCACTATTAGCAGCCACTATGGGAAAACTTACTTTCAACTGATAGTAACTTTCATTTTGTCAGCCCAAACTACGGGCCCCTTATTTTGGTAACATATTCTAGACACAATAGTTGTGTGTTAGTGGTGGATTTGTTCTGCTTTACTTTGTTCCGCAATGCTTCCCCAGTTCTAGGGTATTACTGCTGTCTGGAGAGACAAAAAATAATTATGGGATTTCAGCAGGAAGTTTTAGGATATGGAAATGAAGCAGTGTGGCTACTACGTATGTTTTGCAGGATCAAACAGTTTTGAAATTGGGATTGCATGTGACTTCCCCGATAGCATAATGAACACAAATCATGAATGTGCAATAAGAAAGATGTCTGGAGGGGATCTAAATGCTTAGCAAATTAAGTCATCTGTGCATCGTGTTGATTTGGATTAGAATTGTAGAGTTGGAAAGGACCACGAGGATCACCTAGTCCATGGGTAGGCAAACTAAGGCCCGGGGGCTGGATCCGGCCCAGTTACCTTCTAAATTCGACCCATGGATGGTCCGGGAATCAGCATGTTTTTACATGAGTAGAATGTGTCCTTTTATTTAAAATGCATCTCTGGGTTATTTGTGGGGCATAGGAATCCGTTCATTTCTCCCCCCAAAATATAGTCTGGCCCCCCACAAGGTCTGAGGGACAGTGGACCGGCCCCCTGTTGAAAAAGTTTGCTGACCACTTCTAGTCCAACCCTCAGCAATGCAGGAATCCTTCGCCCAATATGTGACTGGAACCCATTACCTGAGGTTAAGAGTCCAATGCTCCACTGACTGAGCTATCCCAGGATTAACAGTGATCCATCTGGGAACTGGCACCTTCTTCATTTGGATCATAGGTGCAATATAGGGCTGATCTGAAATGACCCTCCTCACTTAATTACAGTAGTACCTCGGGTTAAGAACCAAATTTGTTCTGGAGGTCCGTTCTTAACCTGTGGTACCACTTTAGCTAATGGGGCCTCCTGCTGCCGCTGTGCTGCTGGAGCACAATTTCTGTTTTCATCCTGCAGCAAAGTTCTTAACCCGAGGTAATATTTCTGGGTTAGCGGAGTCTGTAACCTGAAGCGTATGTAACCCGAGGTACTACTGTACTACGTTCACAGACTATTAGCAACCCTTTTTAAAGGCAATATTTGGAGGTGGTGGCTATGAATAAGGTGAAGTGTTCAACCCACTCACTATAGCAGTGATCATCTCCTTTGTGTTGCAGGGTGCCTTTAATTTTTAATTTTTTTTTGAAAGCCGGAGTGAGGCAGGATAGCCACCACTCTTGGCTTCATGGTGAGATTCTGCTGTGTGGTAATATCTGAGGGAGCTAAAACAGAGTAAGGACAAAGTTTTTAAAGGTTTGAAGATGACGCCCAGCAGTTCTGGGGAAAGCAATCACTGCTGTCACCAAAATCACAAACAATTGGTAAAAGGCAATGAAAAAGGTGTGCTGTGGTACATGTTGCAAAGACCTTTTGCCCCTCATAATAGCACCTGCCCTCAAACTGAAAAATTTACTAGTGAACTTTCATCTCAGCCATCTGTCACTCTGCTCATAATTATGCTATAATTATAGCATTGCTATGAGTGACAGATGTATTAAATCGGTGACATTGTGAGCAAAAGCTCTCCCAGGGGTGCACCTTTATTCTTTTGGTTCATCAGTTCACAGAGAAGAACCATCTTCATTTATTTTCCCCCTTTCAGTGTTTTGAGATTAGAGAGACCTATTCAGCACCACCATGTTGAGCAGGAAGAAAAAGAACTTTTCAGAAGTGAAAACTGCAAACTTAAACTTATGGGCAGGGCAGGATGAAGCTTTTAAGAAGTTTTTCATATATGTAATATTTTAGCTATTTGTTGATTGCGATTTCTGTCTGAACTGAGGTTTTTCCAGATTCTTTAACTGAGGTTTTTCCAGATTCATTCTTTTATATACTAAGTACTTTCATCTGATGACTAATTCTTTGAAAAAGCAACCCTATTAGGTGGTTTGTGAATGTATCTTTGATGGCTGTGAACATATCTAGCTACTGGTCTGGTACCATTTCAGCAAGGCACATGTCCCTGTTTTCATTAGGGAAAACAGCACTGACCTCTTCTAACAGTATATTTATGTTCACTTCATTTGTGTCAGCTTGGACAGGGGCTGAAAATAAAGAATGCAGATCTGTTTTCTGTACAGATCTCAAGAGAACTCTGTGGCTTAGACGAGGGTCACAATCATAGGAACACAGGAAGTTGCTTTGTACTGAGTCAGACCAGTGAGCCATCTTGATCTGTATTGTGGATGCAGATCCACCCTGGACATACCAAGGATTGAACTCTGGGCTGTTTGCTTGTAAAGCATGTACTCCACAATTGAGCTGTAGCTCTTCCCAGTTCATTGGGAAGTTCTTCTGCAAAAGGTCCCGTTGACTCATACAAATGGGGCCTGCAGCAAAATGTATGGAGAGCTTCTGCTCAGAATTCTTGCCATTTCATTCCATCTTCTCTCTACCCTGGTTTTCTGCCCCCCACCCCAAAGTCAGCAAGCATTGCCATTCACTGAGCAGAGCCTGACGTTATTGAACTATTGACCAACCCTAAAAAAGGTAAAGGTAAAGGACCCCTGACAGTTACCGGCAAGTCCAGTTGCGAACGACTTTGGGGTTGTGGTGCTCATCTTGCTTTACTGACTGAGGGAGCCAACGTTTGTCCGCAGACAGTTTTTCTGGGTCACGTGGCCAGCATGACTAAGCCGCTTCTGGCGAAACTAGAGCAGTGCACGGAACGCTATTTACCTTCCCACCGGAGCAGTACCTATTTATATACTTGCACTTGACGTGCTTTTGAACTGTTAGGTTGGCAGGAGCTGGGACTGAACAATGGGAGCTCACCCCGTCGCAGGGATTCGAACCACTGACCTTCCGATCGGCAAGCCCAAGGCTCTGTGGTTTAGACCACAGCGCCACCTGCGTCCCAACCCTATCCTGCCCTAAAGATCTGTTGTTCTTCTGTAAGTCTTGGGATACCCCTAAGCCTGATGGCACTGCTGTCTTGTAGATGGGTGGTAACGTTTTGACTCCATAAGTAAAAGCACTTACCACATGAGCATGAAAAATAGAGGGACCCATGCCCAGCTTTCCTACTAGGTTACATTTTAGATTGTTTATAACCTCTTAGAGGTTTTAATTACAGTTAGGTAGTATATGAATTTTGTTAAATAAATGATTGTATTGATTGATGGTAATTCCTAGCTGCCTGGCAAATTCCAGTGTACATTTTCTAACATCTGCATTGGATCGCTCATCAATGTTTTTGCTTCATTGTATATTACTGATTGATAGGCCATTTTCTCTTGATTTTAGAATTCCTTGCATGTTATTAAGTCAGTTTTTGATTAGTGGTTTTGGCAAGATCCATTCTATTTTGTGAAGAACGAAATGATATATTTCCATGAAAACCTGCATTTGTGAATAGAAAGAGAAGATGTACTTGCTCCAGTCCAGCAAGAGAGATTCAGATGCTTTTGCTTACATGTGTAAGCAGCTTTCTACAAATGCTCTCAACACAGCTGTGCACCTGGAGGCACTGCAAGGCTCATCTGAGCTTTGTTGACCTGTTTGAATGAGAAGATGTTGTGAATGGGGATGTGCGCCTCCAATGTGCAATCCCTGGTTGCTGTGCATAGCTAATAAACTGTGAATAAAAGTGGGCTGAGTATTAGGGCTGGCTCTTCTACATTTGCTCCTTTTCTCCACCTATGCCTCCTTATGGACAGTGGGGTATTAAAGCAAGTGGCTATATTAAATCTAGCTAGGCATAGGAAATAAATTTGATTTGGTTCACATTTAAAGACAGACTTTAAAAATTTGCACTTTCTGAAGCAACATGCGAATTGAAACACAGCAATTTCAAAACTCACACTTTTCTGAATTTTGCAATGCAGTTCCTCAGCCAAATAATGTGTACACAACTGCATGTAGTAAGGTAAAGTGTGCATAAAAATTCATATATTAGTGAACATTAAAATGCATTATATTGGGGGGGACTTGCAAAAATGTGTATATTAGTCAACACTCTATACAAAATTTTGTTTATTATGAGACATTTGCATACTTATGAGCAGACGTGTATAGGAGTACAATGGTACCTCGGGTTAAATACTTAATTCATTCCGGAGGTCCGTTCTTAACCTTAAACTGTTGTTAACTTGAAGCACCACTTTAGCTAATGGGGCCTCCTGCTGCTGCCGCTCCGCCGGAGCACAATTTCTGTTCTCATCCTGAAGCAAAGTTCTTAACCCGAGGTAATATTTCTGCGTTAGCAGAGTCTGTAACCTGAAGCGTATGTAACCTGAGGTACCACTGTACCCGGTTAGTCAAGGAGTAGAGCCTTTTCTGGGATTGTGAAATAGTACATTTACAGGAGCAAGCCAGCAGTCATTCACACCGAGCAATCTGAAGTTAACTCTTCATTAGCAAAACAGGATCATCTGTATAGGAGTGTCAGGCCAAATGAGCACAGCAACTCAGTTTGAAGCTGTTGCCAAGACTGGAGGTTCCTGCCTCTGATTCTCGACTTCTCTCTGCCACAGGCTTTCCCTGCTCCCTAAGCCCTGTTACCTCTTCAGCTTCCACCTCCACCTCCTCCTCTCCCACTTTTCCCTCTGACCACCCCCTGTTGTCCCACCACCAATCTCCGGATTCTGAGCCATCTTCCCTTGGGAGATCCCCAGCTGGGTCCTCTAACCATTCATCTAGTCCATGGCATACATACTATATATATTTAATAGGGTGACAGGGAGAAGAGAAAAACCAAACTTATGGCCAAATGTAGTGGAATCCCATACTTACATTTTTCTCGTTCCCACTGTTCAAGTGGCAGGTATGGCTGTCCCTGCAAAAAATTCCCATGTCATTTCCTCCCCCCCCCGAAAAGAATTTAGTCAGTGGCACCTCATTTAAGATATACATATGCCAGTTACATAGTTCTGTATTGTAAATTTAAAATGAAGCACTCTGCAGATGTTCCTGGTTAGTTTTAACTTTCTGCACAGCGATAAGAAAGTTAAAGAAGCATTAAAAACACACACACCATAGGCTCAGGTCAGGGAACATGGTCTTTGGTTTGAAGGGGACTTTTTCTATGCTGTAACATTTTCTCAGCAAGGTAGTATATAAATTAACTGACACTGGATAGCTGGTTTATCCCTTTCAGTCATGTACAATAATGCATTTTTGACTGGTGAATACTGTGTGTGTTTATGTATGTGCAGGAATATACACACGTAGGCATGGGGGAAGAAAGGAGGTCAAGGGTAGCCAATTTGTTGCTCTCCACATGTTGTCTCATTAGCCCCAGCAAACATGGTCAATAATAAGGGATGATGGGACTTGGAGTCCAACAACACCTGTAGGGCACCACTAGTTGTCTGCATTCCCTTATGCCTTCTGGTATGTTCTGAAGGTACGTGCCACTTTGGTGAAGCTAAACTAGTCTGGATCTGGTCAGTGTCATCTGACTGGATTGGAATTGCATGGATGTGCATTGTATGTTGCATGAAGGAAAAACAACGAACTTAAAAGGGCAGAAACTACAGTGATACCTCGGGTTAAGAACTTAATTCGTTCCGGAGGTCCGTTCTTAACCTGAAACTGTTCTTAAACTGAGGTACCACTTTAGCTAATGGGGCCTCCTGCTGCTGCCGTGCCACCGCCGCGCAATTTCTGTTCTCATCCTGAAGCAAAGTTCTTAACCTGAGGTACTATTTCTGGGTTAGCGGAGTCTGTAACGTGAAGCGTATATAACCTGAAGTGTCTGTAACCTGAGGTAACACTCACTGTACTGGACTCTTGCATATTGTGAACACCTGAAGACCTCTAAGCCAACTCAATTTATCCACACACTACCCCTTTTATATCAATTGCACCCTGATGCCAAGTAGGAGGGGGGCAAAAAAATAATAATCTCAAGATGGGAGGATAACAAAGATTCATGGCACACTCAGTCTTCCCCAACCTGGTGCCTTCCAGATGTTTTCTACTATAACTCCATCAGCCCCAGTGAGTACATTAACCCTTCCAGGATTTGGACTGTGTACAAGAAGTCAAGTGATTCCGTGCCAGGCATTCATCCCATTTTCTGGAACTCAATCCCATCCTTACCCTGGGAAATATGAACCTTGAGCATCACATTCTTCAGATTGCATGTGTGTAAGTGAATAGCAGTGGTGTGTGGTGAAATTTTTCATAGGGGAATAGTTAGGGCCCTAGGTGCCAGCTTGCAGGGGCGATTGGGGGGGGCATGTTGGTGTGTGAGCTTCACTTCTCCCACCCTAAGCCGAGCAGAAGCTTACCTTCCTGAGCTTTGGAAAGGAGGAACTAAGGGAACATTTAGGAGACTAGCCTAGTCCTCCTAGTCCACTGACCGCACGCTACTGATGAATACGTATGTATGCCATTTGGAATGTATGTCTAGATTAGCCTTCATCAACCTGGTGACTAGACTATAGCTCCCTTTATCGCTGTTGGCAACGCTGGCTAGGGCTGATGGGCATTGGAGTCCATCAGTCCTCAGAGGGCAGCCTGTTGGCGCCTTTGAGCAGAATATTTCAAAGACACAAGAGAATGCTGCAGGATGACAGCAAGAGTGATGGCTGTTACACTAGTCTCCTAAGAAACAACTGTCTGGAAAGTTGAGGCAAGATAGATAGTGATTCTGGCTATAAAGATGATTTCCTTTTCAAATTGCTTATCACGGAGGTCCCTCAGTAAAGCAAACCATGACTTTCACATTATTCTTTATTCATTTGGTGCCAAATTGTCTGGAGCTTCTACTTTTTATTTTCTCCCTCAAAAACCTGCAGTATATTAAGATAATGAGAACTTTTACTACAGGATTGTCAGACTCGTTTCAAAGGTCACAAATATTCTAGCATGCTGCCAAAATCCAGGGCCACTGAGCAGAGGAGAAACAATGGGCAATCATTTTTATCACTTAAGTCTTGGGGCGTGCAACTCTCCTGCCAGACTATAACATATTTCTGGTGATTCAGACAGTAGTAAGTAGCACCAATATACATTATGAATGGTAAAAGGAAGCAGAAATTTTAAAGTCTTGCTCTTCCTCCCTCCCGTTCCAGAACAGCAGTGGATTGCCAAGCAGTCTGGAAAAACATCTTTCTTTCTATAAGCGTACCGAGAATTTAGCCCACAAACTTCTCTATTTTATTTTTTCATCTTGTACCCAACTATTCTGGCCATAATTACAGACCACATTTTAGGCTTCTAGTGTGATCCTAAAACTGATGCAGTAAATGTACATTATACCCGAAGTCCCAATAAACAATATTTATTTGTCAGATGTAATAGAAGAATCCCTTTAACTGTGCTTCTGTTAGACTGCTTTTTGGAATAGCTCATTCCACACTTAGTAAGGAATCGGGCAGGATGCCAGGTCCCTTGAGCTGTGCTTCTCTGGAACGTTAAAGATTTTGGTGCTGAGGGCCACCATCTGAAATTCTGTACGTGTATTTGTTAGTCTGAACAAGGTAATCTTCATAGGGTGCAGTTTTCTAGCAGATATAAGGAACTACTTTACCCTAGGGTTGCCATATTTCAAAAAATGAAAATCCAGACACAAAAGTTGTAGGGTTTTTAGTTTTGCCCAAAGTTGTTGAGTTTCTGAGCTATTTTAAAAATGAAATTCACCAAAATCTACACTTCTGACATGGGCTGCCATACATTTGGATTTCCCAGGACATTTGACCGATTTTCACTCGGATGCTGTTTACTAGGGCCAAATACTGGCTATGTCCAGGAAATTCCAGACTTATGGCAACACTACCTTACCCTGCCATGCATCTGTTCACACAGGCACCATCTCTCCAGGATCTTAAGCAAACATGTTTCTCAGTCCAGTTACCAGCTAGACTTCAATCAGAAATGCCACAGACAGCACACAGTGTGTTCTGTATGTAAACCCGTGTGTATGTGAGCCCCTTTACTTGATCCAAGTTAACAACAGGGGATGGCTACGCTTTTATGACCCAGTTGCAAACTTCCCGAGGTATCCAGATGGAAACAGAACAGTGGCTTAAACTAGGAAAGTTTGTGTTCTTATAACCTGGTTCCCACAGGCTACTCACCAAAATCTAGTTACAGCTTCACTTCCTGTTTGAGCAGGTGGGCTGCAAGCATGAAGCTTCTGTCGTCTCCCTAAATTGGCTTGTGACATTGTGAAGTTGTCAGCTCTGATTGGTTCTATAGTGAAGTCAGCTTTACATGTTCCTTAAATGGCTGGGATCAGTCAAGGGGAAAGAAGGCATCTGGAGCAGAGAGGGGACACTACCATTGTGACAAATGGGAGGAGGGGAGAAACTTGAGAAAGGAAAATCAAATATTTGGGAAACGTTATGGGCTCTACAAACCTCCCCTCACTTTTTATCTTGAAAAACTCCATTGGTGAATATTTGGCCCAACTCTCAGGGGTGAACTGGCATCTTCATTTTACCAAACTCATCTGCTGATGCATGCTACTGCTTCTTAGCATCCCATGTGAAGATGAGTTTGGCTCAGTGGTAACACATAGCTGGATAGCTCAGTCGGTTAGAACATGGGGCTGACAGCATTGAGGTTGCAGGTTTGATCCCCATAAGGGACAGCTGCATATCCCTGTGTTATGAGAATTATAAGGTCTAAGATATAAAATAAATGTTCATAAATGTACCAGGCAAACAGTCCTGAAACCATTTTGACTCTCCCAAATTGATCTCAAATGTTTCTCTGCAAGGAGGAAGGAAATGGGACCCCCCCCCCCATTGTCTCTTTGCTCACAAATCCTGTCTTAAGGGAGTATCTGTGTATGAATAGGGTGAGCCTGTGACCTGGACTCAGGAATTAAGTATTTATCATCGCAAAAGAATGGCCAGGCTCTCCAGGTAAACCCATTAACAGGTTTCCTGCCAGACAGGAAACCTGCTGTAGACCGCCCCTTCTGTGTTGGATGTATGATGTATTAGGGGGTGGTCTTGAGCAACAGGGTGGCAATTTCAAAAGTCTATATAAGGGCTTATACACCTTTGTTTTGGGTTCCTCCTCCCTCCTGCGTGGGGCTGTGAGCACCCTGTTGCAACTGTTAAATAAAGATCAGGCTTACTAGCTGCTTTGCTTCTCAATATTCTCTGGCAGACCTCTGTTATTTTCTCCTACCGATAGAGAACCTACATATGGGCTCTTGGGTACCCTATAAGGGGAAAGGAGCAGTTTTTTTTCCTTGTAGCACCTGCATTGCAGGTGGTTGGACTAGATGATCCTTGGGGTGGGTCCCTTCCAACTCTCTGATTCCATGAGACATGTCCATTCTGGGCTTATTAACTCTCAGCATTGCTTGCTTACATAAGAAGTTGGTCCAGGTCACAATTGAGAATTAAGTGTCTTCATTTCAAATAAAAAGTCAATGTACTATGCCCACAATAAACTTTAAGGTACTACACTTCAGCTACCTTTATCAAATTTGCCAGAATAATGAGACAACAGTGACATATAACTTGTGGATAGACATGATCTGTGAACTTTCCTTGCTTTAAAGTTTCAAGGTATGGTCCAGAACAAGGTTGCAACCATTTCCAAATATTATTTATTTATTTTAAGCATTTATATATTATTATTTTCAATACTAGTTCAAAGCAGTGTTCAGTACCAGGAGAGAGAATTAAACAAAATATGTATAAATTTAATCAGGAAACACAAGGCAAAATAATAAAAACAAAAAGTATGAGTCAGTCAGTCAACATAATAAACCATCTAAAGAAAGACCCCCGAAGCCATATGGAAAAAAAAAAGAATGATTTACAATCCTTCTGCAGTAAAGATGAACAATTGTTCAGCATCAAAGGGAAAGAATTTCAGTCTTGGTGTAGGCATTCATATAGCACGGGGGCAGCTTTAACTAACAAAAACGGCAGGTGGTGTGGTGGGATGATAAAGACTCTTTTTAAAATTTATTTTTCCAGTCTCAAAAAATACATATAACAAATAACCCTCATATACTCTGCACCCCCAAGAAACATTCCATGTATATACAATGTAAATGCTGCAGACATTAGTACAATAGTTTAGTTTATTATAGCAGTTAAGGATCTTCTACTCTCTGTCTTAACAGCTTGTCCCAAGAGAACCATGGGTAGTTGGTGGTGAGGGGACAACCCTGTCCTTTCGGGTGTACTGAATAAATCTCCTTCCCTGGAGGTTTTTAAGCAGAGGTTGGGTGGCCATCTGTCATGGATGCTTTGGCTGAGATTCCTGCATTGCAAGGGGTTGGACTAGATGACCTTTGGGGTCCCTTCAAACTCTACAATTCTATGGTTCTATGTACCATACAGTTTCAAAATTGTCTTGGATCTTTGTGTTCCCAAGCACTCTAAGATGCTTTGTTATCCATAAGGGCTTTATTCCATATTCTATCCTTAACTAAAGTTAACTTGCTGTTTTCCAATATTGTGTAATTGTATTTTTAGCTTATATTTATTTTAAATGATTTATGTTAACTGATTAAAAAAAAATCTGTGGGCAAAGTAAACCTTCTTTATCAGAAGGTGGAGTGCAAGTTTTCACACACTCTGAAATGAATATACAATAATTGGCATGGTTCCAGTTAGCTTAATCATAATAAATCAACAAAAACAAAACCTACGATAAAGCTAACTGAATGGGCAAATAAATGCCCCAGCAGGCAAGCCCCATTGAAAGCAGTGAGGTCTGTGCAAGAGCACAGCAGCAGAACTTTTCACTGGATAGTGACCCTGACCAGTAGGCAAGCAAGAGGAAGAACGCCTGTTCTGTATACTGCTTGTTTAATGCAGCCTTTCCCAGTGCCCACCAGATGTTTGGGACTGCACTTCCCATCATCCTGGGAGTTTTGTATCGTCACTATACAAAAACACATCAATCACTAGACAGATTTCTTTGGATCACAGCTTGCATTTTCCCATTTGGTGGGGAGGACGTTACAGAAGAAAAAAAAGTAGTGCTTTAATTCCGATATGCCCAAGCCGGTCAACGAAGTTAGGAGCAAGAGACTTTGCAAAAGCATTGCAAAGGCAACTTCCTTGAAGAGTAAAACTTGAAAGTTTGTTCCAGTTTAATTAACTGTGAAGGCTGAGCCATACAGTTCAGAGGTACAGCTAATGTAATTACTTCCTTTATCTTTCCTTTTTCCCTGGGGGAAGTGGGGGCAATGGATTTAAGAGGGAGAAAGTCAAATTGAAGGGGATTAAGATATAATCTTGACTTTTAAGAACAACAAAAACCCAAGACACCCAGCCATACCTGTAGTATAATAGAAATGCAGGGTGGTGGTTGTCGTTTTTTAAAAAAAGTTTTAAAAGGCAAAAAGTTATATAGACTTGGATCCTGGGAAGTACTGGTGGAGTTGACTTACCCACCTTCTCCTTTCCCTGAGAGCACCTGAAAAACCCTCAGGGGACCCTCCTGAATGGAGGCAGACTGTAACATTGGGGCGCTGAGATGGATACCTGTGCCCACATCATTTAGGAGAGTTTCCTAACCATTTGGAGCAGCTTTTCCTGTAGGTGGGTGGGAGAAAATCACCTTTTGGCGAACCCTCTCCCATAGATAGAGAGACGCGGGTGGCGCTGTGGGTTAAACCACAGAGCCTAGGACTTGCCAATCAGAAGGTCGGCGGTTCGAATCCCCGTGACGGGGTGAGCTCCCGTTGCTGGGTCCCTGCTCCTGCCAACCTAGCAGTTCGAAAGCACATCAAAGTGCAAGTAGATAAATACCGTAGGTACCGCTCCGGTGGGAAGTTAAACGGCGTTTCTGTGCGCTGCTCTGGTTCGCCAGAAGCGGCTTAGTCATGCTGGCCACATGACCCGGAAGCTGTACGCCGGCTCCCTCGGCCAGTAAAGCGAGATGAGTGCGCAACCCCAGAGTCGGCCATGACTGGACCTAATGGTCAGGGGTTCCTTTACCTTTACCTACCACAGATGCTTCTCAGAATTCAAACAATGCTATTCAGGCACTTTCACAGATTCCTTATATTCAGATATAGATACCATGAATCTATGCCAGGTTCTCTTGAATACAGTATAGAAATTACCCTTCCAATAAGTGAAAATATATAAAATTATGCTACAGGCTTTTTTATCTGCTGTTCAGGCAGCAGTTGTTTCCATTTTGGGCTGTGTGCTGCCCATGAAGATCTTGGTTCTGATAAATGTGATGTTTACTAGGCTTCTTTATAGACCAGCACGGCGACTCTCCTTCAGGGCAACTCTCTACTCAGTGCACATGACCTTTCTTTAGGGAGATATGGGACAGGTTTTAGTAAAGGCTGGTCGATGTCAACTAGGGCTGTCCATGTTTTTTTTAAGTGGGTCTGCTGCTGAAATGATAGACAGGCATTTCTTCTCTTCTTTCTTCTACTCCTTGCAAGATGTGAAGTTGTCTGCAGTAGTTACAAGTCCTGGTATGACAGTTGACAAAGCGGTATGTCCGGCAGAGGACCCTAAGGTCCATGAATAATAATAGCTTAAAGGTCCCAGGCCCTAAGGAAGCCTGACTGTCCTCCACCAGGGCCAGGGCTTTTTCAGTGACGGCTCCGACCTGGTGGAATGCTCTGTCCCACAAGACTAGGGCCCTGCAGGACTTGATCTCCTTCCGCAGGGCCTGTAAGACAGAGCTATTTTGCCTGGCCTCAGTTTGAATGAGCCTGATCCTCTATTCCCTTTCCCCTTTCCTCTTCCATGAAGCAACCCTTTTTGGGACCCCACATTTACATTCTTCCCTGGTCTCCTTGCTGGCTCTAGTAGGACCAACTTGGCCAATTAGCCCTGGTGATCATTTGATGTCTACTGACTGGGTCCCCCCCCCCCATGACCCCTGAATTTTTTAATTTTATTGATATTGATGCTGCATTTTATGTTGTATTTTATGCTGTTTTAAAGTCACATTTTAATCAATGTTTTATATTTGCTGTTAGCCGCCCAGAGCCCGGTTTTTAAACTGGGAAGGGTGGGGTATAAATAAAATAATAAGAATAAGAATAATCTTATGAGATTTTTTGGCCCAGTGGAGCCCTTAAAAGCATCCAACAGTCTTAGTTTAAACACACACACTTTTTGGGGGGGAGGTGACTGTTTCCCTGGTAACATAGGAGCCAAGTCCTAGGGGCTGAGGTCCCTTTGGCCCCCTCAATAAAATATTTGAGGGGGTCAAGCCCTCCCAAAGTCAATGGGCATTGATATTCAAATGGTGCGTGTGCTGAATCTTGTGAGCAATGATCCCCATATTTTATCAAGTCAGCATACCTGCCTGGTAGTAAGCAGAACTCAACTGCCCTGCATATGTACCTGCAAGACCCCATCTTATTCCTGTATTTTATTTTATTTTAAAACTGTCATTCACCAGCAAATATAAAATTCACTATTGTAAACAATGTAATGATGATGATCTCTGAAACTCTGGAGAGACGCATCCAGTTAGTGCAGACAGGCAGTATTGACCTAGATGGACCAATAATCTTGATGGTGTATAGTAGCATCCTATGTCATCGGACTGCCACATCATTCACTGTTACTTGTAAGAAATTGTTTCTGGCCATAGCTCATAAATACAGCAATGGATATTGAGGTCTTCAGGATAATTGGTGAAATTTTATTTTCCATCTTCAGAGAGTAAAGTACACAAGAAGGGTGCCTGTGGAGGGCAAGTTGCTTTTAACTGTTAGTTCTAAAAATTAAGTTAGAACATTAGTTTTAACTAATTGCGAAATAATAATAATTGAAAAATGCATCTTCTGTTAACTCCTTTGTACCCCCACACATGAAATGGGGACAGTGACAACCTCTTACAAGGACTCTCTTCACACCTTCATTTCTCTTTCTTGTTATCTTAGAGAGATTACATAGCACATTTAAACAATATTCGGCACTAAACTGAACCACACCACTTGGAACCCTATTAACATGATGAGACAGTTTTATGTACATCACACGTCAGACCCTATCAAGAAACGTAGTTATCGTGGCTTGATAAAAGATACTATACCTTGTTGAACTCATTCTAAAAACAACACCAGTGAAGTTGCACTTCAGCTTTTAAAATGACCTTGGTTGATGCATCTTAATAAAGACCATTGGACTTCATGCATGCATGATTTATGTTGGGCCCAATCCACCAAATTGCTTTCCTGGAAAAGCCCCATTAAAAATGAAGAGGGGAAAGAAAGCACAAGGGCTCTTGTATGTAACATACTAGTTATGGTTGTGTTGCACATCACTGTATATCCACTGCGTGCTTACTGGAGTATTACGCATAGAAATATTTTGCTTAGTGCAAGGTACTGTTGGTTTCTAGGCATGTAAACATATCTGAAACAGGAGTAGGGGATAGTGCCTGATGATGTTGGGAATGTTTATCCCTAGGCAGGAGAAAGTGATAATATCCCTCTGTGCTGTTTGAAGGAGAGGGCCTTGTGGGGTGGGTGGCTCTCTGCTAGATGATTGGTTAATGCTGGCTGAGTGATGGGAGTTGTAGACCAAAACATCTGCAGGGCAGCAGGTTGGTTAAAGGTTTGCCAAGTACAGTCCTGCCAGAACTGACAAATTATTTCAGAAGAACATTAACAGGCAAACGTATAGGGCACTCTTGTCAGTGTGATTAAGAACACAGGATGGCTGACCTGAGAAGTGTTCAAGAACAAACATAAATCAAGATTGTAACAAGCATTCTTAAAAGCAGAATGTGGAAAACAACACAAATAAAAACTTTTGAGAAAAAATTGATCATATTATTATGAGAAAAACTAGGATAAAGAGGGGATAAACATCCTGCAAGAAGTATGAAAATGAATTTGGCCACATATTCCATAATGGAGTATGTGCACAAATCTGAAAGGATTTATAATTTATAAGGTTTTATAATTTAATATTTTGCTGTTATTTAAGACCTGCATCCATTCATTACATATTGTGGTGCAGCTAATATATGTTTGGAAATGTGGAACATGGAATGCTTCATAATTTTTGGTCCTGCTCCAAAATAATGACATTTTGGTGGACTATAATAAATGAGATCAAACTTATAACATGGTATGGTTTTCTGATAAGCTCATTAATTATACTATTTAGATATGTCAAGGATCTAGTTTTCCTAGTAGACATGAAATTGGTAACGGACTTGCTAACAACCAGATGCTTATGTAGCAATATGGTATTACTGGAGAAAATATGCTTAGACTTACAATTGAAAACTGGACGGTAACAATATGGAAAGGTATCTATAGTAAAATTCACTAATATTGTGTGAGGGAAGGCAGACAACTTGATCATTTAATTTATATAGCAGCTTTGTCATGTATTGGTATAATAAGAGAATATTTGACCATAAGTATTATTGGAAACTATTTAAATAATAATTGGTACATTTATTGGTGTGTGTGTGTGTATGGGTGTGTGTGTGAGAGAGAGAGAGAGAGAGAGAGAGAGAGAAGAGAGAATGCTGCTAATTCTGTTATGTATTTTTTATGTGGTGAAAATATTTTTCTCAAAGATTTGAAGCATTATGAATATTAAAAGTGTTTGATAAAATGTTGCCTTGTATTCCAAACAGGAATGCTTCCGTTCCGGGTTCCAGCCAGCCATGCCCCTATTCCGGATACCAGAAGCCAATAGAAGCTCAAGTCAAGTCAGTCAGTCAAGTAAGTCACTCCCTCTCTTTGTCTTTTACAACTGAGTCTCAACCATCTGCAGCTACAGAGCATAGCCAATTCTCATCGGGCCTTTTCTGGGGCTGAGGGTAGATTATGGTTTTCACATTTTTATTTCTTCAAACTTCAGAGTTTCCGTCAGCATGCCATTGCCCCCTCCCCTTTCTCAGTGGCCCTGTTTTGGCTCTGATTCTGTTGGCACTCACCACCTGAGTTTGCTATTAGAGGGAGCGATAACAACATTATCCCCATTTAGTACTGGCAAAACCTTTCGTTCCATATTCTGAAAAGATACTTTTCGGTATTCTAGAGAGATTGCAAATGCAGAACCCTCTACTTTAAGAATGCAACTACATAAACAGAAACTGAGAATGGAAAAGGAATTATTTATTCACAATAATTGCTCAGAATGATTTCAGGAAGCTTTTTTTTCCCCCACTTACATCAGAATTCACAAAACAAAGCAGATAGCACTGTTTCCAAATTTGACACCAGATTCCTTTTCACACCTTGTAAGTGATATATTTTGGGACACCAGCTACTACAGAGCCAGAACGTTTGTGCAGTCATTTTCCAAGCTGGCTCTGGAAAACTTTACATTCATTTCATCTCCTTGCCTTTTTCTCTCTCAGAATCTTTTTGCTTTCTTCCCTTCGTCTCTTATTAACTGGGTTCCGAGGATCATAAATTTCAAAAGTATCTTCATCTTGCACACTTGCATCTTTCACCTTTCTGGTTTTATCTTCAAAATGGAGCACGTGTGACATCCTGTTAAGAAAAAAGATAAGCACTCATTTTGTTGGCCAGGCTAAACTTAAATGTTTTGTAACCTGCTTTTTTATGGGAAATTAAACAAACATAGGAAAAATCTTATAATGAAACTGTTAATTTCCACATGTAAAAAGAGCATGATTTTACAAATAAGTGGGTTGGGGGGGGGGGAAACATATTCCTAGCAATGAAAAAGATAATCGGCTAATGTTAATAAGCATTAGCAGAGACGTTGCCTTAGAGATACACAATTAAATTATTTTTTCCGGGAAGTTTCCGTCAAAATAATAATGTGGGTAGTATACCATTTTATACTTTTTATTTTGATACTTTCCCTGTTTTTTGCCAATAAGCAGCCATAGTACAAAACAAAACCCATTTTTTAATTGTTGTATATTAACATAGTAGATGATAAAAGACATTCACATTGAAGTCATGACTAACCTAATTGATTTGCAATGTGTCCACTTTAAGCATGACTAAGTCTGGATGCAGCCCAAGCTACAAATTAATATATACACAATTTTTATTTTTTAAAAAAGAAAACCAAAAATATCAGGAATAGTGACATCCTTTTTATCAGCTTGGAATGTTTATCAACTTTCCTATTAATCACACTGTACTTTCCTAAGAATTATGTGTTCGGTATGGGTGGTGCAATAAAAAGGATGAACTCTATTGGAGCCTTTTTATAATCAGTCTGACTGCATCATAAGCCAAGTTTGTTATAAAGATGCATTTCATTCTATGATTAAGCACAGACATTGTTTCTTCAGTCAACTCTTTCTTGCTTGCATTATTTACCTGTCTTTACCAAGTTTGTATTAACTCCAGTTAATTAAATTTCCAATGATAATGGAAACTAGCAACATGGGTGGGAGTCTTAACTATCATGTTTGGCTCCAAATGGCAGGAAAGTCTGGAATGGCTCAACCTATCAACTCTGACCTTGTTAGTAGGTGAAACTCAGAGCAGAATGTTCCATGCTGTTACCCCACTGAAGAGGATACTCCTCCTCTTCCACTTTCTTGCTAATGACAGATCTAAGAATGTAGGGTTCCACTCACACCTATTGAGAAATCAAGGACTTTCCCACATCACAACATGTTGAACTGAATGTAGCTTTACTTAATGCCTTGAGGAGTAGCGTATTTTTCGCTCCATACGACACACTTTTTCCCTCTTAAAAACTAAGGGGAAAAGTCTGTGCGTCCTATGGAGCGAATGCGGGGGGGGGGGGGGGAGGCAGGCAGGAAAAGCCCCCAAGAGCCGCACACAAGCTTTGCGCGGCTCTTGCGGACTTTTCCCCAGGAGGGAGAAGGGACCGCCGCTCCCCGACCTGTTCTGGGGGCTGGGGAAACTTGGGCTTGCCCCACAAGCTCTGGGAGCAGAGGCAAGGCTGCCTGAAACCCCCTGAGCATAGCGGCAGTTCGCGCTGCGCTCTGGGGGTTTCAGACAGCTATCCGCAAGCCTTCGGAGCGCAGCGGGAGTTCTCACTGCGCTCCGAAGGCTTGCGAATAGCCGCCTGAAGCCTGGAGAGCGGGAGGGGTCGGTGCACACCGATCCCTCTTGCTCTCCTGGCTTCACTTTGCTGGAGAGGCGCTGCACAGTTTTCCCTCTCTGCGCAGCGCCCCTTCAGTGAAGCGGGAGGAGAAATGGAAGGGGCTCCGTTTTTCGTGCCGCTTCGCTGAAGGGGCACTGGGCAAAGAGGGGGAGAATTCCCCCCCCCGTCCTCCCCCTCCTATGGTCTGGCAGTTTTGCTTAGCGCTTTAGTGTTTCCCCACTGTGCTTTTTGTCTGTTTGGAAGACTGTGGTAAAGCAGGGTACAAATGCTTGAAATGAATAAAATTAAAATCCTGTGGATCTTTAGGACTAGAATTTTACAAGCAGACTGATGTCAACTAGACCAGCCTTTACCCCAAACTACAACTCCTATCACCCCAGTCAGTACATTAGCCCTTCCAGGGTTTGGACTCTTCTAGTGGACAAGATGTTGAGTGACAGCAGGCCAGGCTCTGGGGGGCTAATGGGAATTGTAGTCCAGAACACCTAACCTAGAGGGCACCAGCTTGGAGAAGGCTTCACTAGAATATGCTTTTGACTCAAAAAATATGATGCCACAAAACAAAAATAATTTGGGATGCTGGACAAGGAAGGGCTGGGTGATGTCAGGTTTGCAATGTATTGCTGGGCAAACATCGTTGATCTGGCAATAAAGCATGATGTTCAAAACCCTGCTTCCTACCACAGCACTGCAAGACGTTGGGGTGAAATTGCTGGGGCTTGCACACGAGTAGGAGAAGCATCAGGGCTGCTCAGCCGAAGGGGGGTGTGAAGCCTCTTGCCCCCCAGCTGAGGGAGCGCAGATGCTTCTCTGGCTGATGCGAACCAGTGGCAGGTTAGAGGCTCCATAAAACTGCTTGGCTGAGGCAAGGGCAGCTGTGTGCTCCTCAGCCAAGCAGTTTAAAAAAGAGGCGAGGAACAAGCTGTACTGGTGCCTTGCCAATGCAGCTTGTTTCTCCCTCTGTGCCAGTATGAGGGCAGAATGGGATGGCGGCTTCACTCAGCGGTATATTGCTGGTGGAACTGCTGCCACGCCTGAATCCCTTGGCTACCAGAACGCACTGGAGGGAGTCAAGCAGTGGCAGTTTCACTCGCAATATAGCACCGCGCGAAGCCGCCATCACGGTCTGCCCCGCATACTGGTCCTGGGCAATGTGTCGATACATTGCCCAGGCTTATTGGATAGCACTACTTTCTCCTGCATTCTTAACCAAGAATAATGAAACCATCAACTACAATAACAGGTGAAACATCCAAATACTCTACAGTGGTACCTCGGGTTAAGTACTTAATTTGTTCCGGAGGTCCGTTCTTAACCTGAAACTGTTCTTAACCTGAAGCACCACTTTAGCTAATGGGGCCTCCCGCTGCGGCCACACAATTTCTGTTCTCATCCTGAAGCAAAGTTCTTAACCCGAGGTACTATTTCTGGGTTAGCAGAGTCTGTAACCTGAAGCGTATGTAACCTAAAGCATATGTAATCCGAGGTACCACTGTATACACAAAATTTGATTCCCTTCCCTGATTTTTGTTGCTTTAACTTTTGTAATCTACTCACCTGCTGCCCCTATATGATTTTCTAATGACTATTAATGACTGTTTTTTTATGCTTTTAGTATTCTGTTGTAAGCCACTCTGAGCACCTTTTCTTGGGCAGGAAAAAAGCCTATGCGTTTAAATGTAATTTTCAAAGACATCTTCAGAGCTTCACAGTCGGCGGAAAGTCCTACTTTGAGCAATGAGACTTTCTCCCAAGCAGCTGTGTGTTAGTAAATAAGGCAGTAAGGAAGAACATGCAATAGGTAATGGAACAATTAACATATATGACAGCTCTGTGATCACATACATCCCTTGTTTTATCTGAAAGCAAAAGTACACTACAAATGATTACAAAAATAGTTCCATCTGTTTTTCTTTCATCCTTCTTGAAAGGAGGGAGCGGGAAGGGATTTGAGCAACAGACCAGTTGTGATTCCCAGCACAAATTCCTGCGCCGTGTGCCTCCATAAATCACTAATTGTAGTGAACTGAAAGCATGCTGAAATTTTACAATCTCCTATGAGAATACATATCCAGACTTGTTATAGAGTTGTTTCCAGTATATAATGCCCTGATATTTTAAAATATTGTTGGAGGATGAACAATTTTAGTACTGTGTGTTGATTTACTGCTTCTAGCTATTTTATGGCAACTTTGCATTTTTAACTTGTAACTTAACAGTTTTTACAACATCAAAGTATCTTTAAGTTAAACAAATAAATTAATGAACAAACACACCAGTATCCTAAGCATTTGTTTCATCAATCACATCCAGCATTCAGCACTATTTCTTTTCTTACACTGTGTTTGGTCTAGTGTAGCTATCACGTAACAAAAACACCGGTTGTCAAATACGCCTGTGGTCCCAGGGGGTGCAGTGTCGCAAGGAACAAAATTATTTAACTGAGGGAGGACTTGGCTACCTCTCTCCCCTTTGGTTATAATATGGGGGAAAGTTCCACATTCTGCCTCCTCAACAAATCCAGGAGCTAGCGAGATGGAAATGTACATACCTTCTGCAGCAGATGCCTGGGCTTCATGTTTTGGGATTCTTGCCTTAAATTAAACTGATCTAATACATCAAAGATTAGTTCAGAATGAAAGCAGGCATCTAATACTGATTTAATTCTCTGTGACCACATGGGGGAAGATAAGATGCCATCATTAGACTACTTTACATTTTTTTAATGGACTATTTAAAATAAAAATAGTCATAAAAGCTTTTCTAAATAATAATAATAAAAAAATGTTTTCCCCACCCACTGAAAAGTAGGTTTGCAGCCCTTCCTAGGTGCCACCAGTGAAAAGGCAACTGTTTGCAACTGCCAACTGGATAGTTGCTAATGACAGGTCAGGGAGCAGTGCCACTTATATCAGTCTCAAGGCTTGAGAGGTTCTGTGTAACCACATATGGTCTTAAGATAGTGCTGGACCATTGAAATAAGCTCCAAATGCTTAAATGAAGGAGAACTGAAACAGATAGTTTACCTGACAGTTAGAAAGAAAGATCAGATTCACAGAGGCAGAAGGAGCAGACGATGGGAGGGAGCAGACATAATAGGGAAGCAAAGCAACAATTTCTTCCAGTGGGTCAGAGTAATCAGCATAAGTGGTGAAACTCCATGCTGTCTACATTGACTATAGGTGGAGGTGGATGGTTCTCAACTTACTATCCAAAACACAGACAATGAGAGCAGACAGGATGAGTTATACATACCTTAATGGTTGTCAGTTAATTTTGTAACCAATTCTGCTTTATACTTTGAGAATGACTGTTGTAGACTATCCCTTCCTTTATACTCTCAAGTATATAGAGACTGGTTGCTGAAGGCTTCAGAGGAATTGGTGATGGATATAACTACCGAATGCTTTGGCTCTGGTCACCCTCAGCATATTCATGACCTCAGCTTGCACTCTCTTGCTAATGCTCTTCTGGGCTCTGGCTGAACATTAAACACACATGGATGACAGAACAGAATCCAGTGCAGTCTTGCATATCCGAGGCCTTGCAGCAGACCTGACCTTTTTAAGGGGCGTTAATTAGATGCCCTCCATCCTCCAATTTTGAAATATTTTAGAAAAGACATCAACAAAGCCCTGAAATTTCAGAAGAACCCTGTTTCCAGTCACCAAGACAAGCTAGTCTGAGCATTTGAGAGAAATGGGCGCTAACACAATCATATTGTCAGGAGGAGGCAGAACCTTAGCCAACAGATTGCTCTAATGAAACTACAAAGGTTGTCTACAACTGAAGAACAAAAGTTTTGACCATTCTATTTTGCATGTCCCCAAAGTATATTGAAGTTGAAGGCACAACCACAAGTGCTGCCTTAACAAACGGATGCATGCACAAAGTAAAGGCTGGTTAGAAATATGCCCCTTGTACAATGCCAGGATAAACATCATAGGCTGAAGAGATAGTGAAGAAAACATACAAATCACTTCCATATTTAAAATCAAATTAGTTTAGAATGATTAATCATATTGCAAAGCACACCAAAGACATGACTATTGTAAATAATCACCACTGTATTTTATATGGTATGTCGGGTTCACCCTTTCAGTATAGCTGAAAGAGGAAACAGCTGGCTTTTTAAACTTTCTGACAGCTGTTGCAGTGACTTCCAAAAATACATTAAAAGAATTTCCAAGCTTTGACTTTCAAAGCTTTATTTGTAAGGTAGAGCTTAACTATGTCACAGAGACCTTTATTTGTTTCGCTGCTAATATTCCATCTCTACAATGTGTATTGTTAAGTAATGAATTACTTTCATTAAAAACTCCGAACATTACACCCCGATTCTACACATCTTGGAACCAAATCCCCATGATTTCAGAGAAATCTGTTTCCCAGCTTGCAAAGGGTGACTATCTAGAACCCTAAGTCTAGGAAAGGAACTTATTACAAACGATGCATAAATTGAAGTGTGTCTGTTTCCTATGGCCAAGACAGTTTTAAAAACCTGGATGAATTTAAAGCTGGTTGGCATATCCGCTGCATGTGTGTTGCAGGGCGCCAGGTGCCCTGGGGATCTAATCAGAAGCCTTATGAACCAGGCAATGTTCCTTCCTGCCGCACTAGCAGGGCTAACTGGTCAGAGGAGGGAACTTGAGACCAGCCTTTCCCAGCCCGGCGCTCTTCAGATGTTTTGAACTACAAATCCCAGCAGCCCCAGTCAGTATGGCCAATGGGCAGGAATGATGGGAAATGTCAGTCCAAAACTTCTGCAGGACACCAGGTTGGGGGAGGTTGCTCCATGCGCTTGCCATCCCTTGACCAAGTCATTATGTTTGGCCTTCTGACACACGTGTGAGGGAGCAGCAGAAATGTGCTCTTTGCTTTATAGTGCTCTCAATCTGCCATCTCAAAAAGGGCAATAAAAGCATATGCCTTTAAACCTTAGAACATTCCAGAAAAGGCTGTGAATCACTGTCTTTGAAAAGTCAGGACCGCAAAAAACGACAGAGAGAAAATGTTGCAACACTTCTCCCCCATTTGCCCCAGAACGGCAGTGCACAAAGCAGGCAGGCAGACAAAACAGATGAGTGAATCCACCGATCAAAGCAACAAAGGTCTCCTTCCCCAGGAAAAGAAGTGTTAGCTGTTCTGGAAGAATGAACTCACTGGCACTCTTTTCATTTCCAGCAGAGTAGCGGGTGGCACAGGAAGAGGAGAGACAGATGAGAAGCAGAGGAGACCAAGAAGACAAATAAATTGCAGAAGAAGTATAAAGAATGGAAAGGGGAAGAGGGACAGAAAGGAAATGACCAAACAGAAAAGAAAAATGGGACTATTTTTGATCCTAAGCTATGTTAGACATGTCTAAACCCACTGAAATTGGTTCAGATGTGCCAGCTCTGCACCATGCAGAAAGTTGGTAACATCAGGAGTGAAAGAGAACCACTACGAATTACCAGTTAAAGGTTAGTCAAAATTGCACCCTTTGCTTCGATCTGATTAGCCTACTCTGTGCACATTAGAAAAACAACAATGATTTGTTTCTGCTGAATAAATTAGTAGGTTAGGAGTAAACTAAAAACTACACTGAATGAGATTGCTGCTACTTGGGTGCTTCAAAGCACAGCTGCTTCATATAGAAGAGGAATTCAAGTTGTTGGCTTTCCTGCTGGATGGTTTGACTGAAATTTTGAAATTGCAGTCCTTGCTTGCCACTTAGTGGAGAGCTCATAGGATCAGGCCCAGAAAGCACTAGGCCTTCTAATATCACACATCTACTGCCAGTGCACCCCACACCCTCCTTTCCATTTCATTTGACCTCCTAAAGTGCACCTCCTGTAAAAGCCTCAGCAAAATTAAAGAAAGCTCTGCAATGACAGTACTTGGTGGATTGCAACTGTAATCTCCAAGTGCAAGCCCTGCAAATCTTAAAGTGTACTTTAAAAGCCTAGTGGGAGTATTTAATCAATCACAAGAGAGGGAGACTTTGGTACAAAACCATAACTGTGATAAAACGGCTAATTAGTAGATGCAATGGAAGAAAGATGGATGTACTGTCTCTAAATTCCAAACAATAAAACTAATTACTGGAGAGAATGCATAAACAATCTCTCAGGGCCTAAATGAGGTCCCCCACAAGGTAACAAATCTCCTTAACTCTGAAGCAATGAGTGGATAAATACATTCCTGATTTACAAATGTACTCAAATACTGTATTGTATACTCAAAGGGAGGTAGCAGGTATCACAGCCTCTAGACAGAACAACCATTTCATTGTCACCTGGCAGACAAAGGAGATGCAAGATTTCATTGCTGGAAGGAAGAACTAACAACTCACCACTGGTTCTTGTTTGGTGGTTTGTTTAGCTAGGTTCTAGAGCACTTGTGTCACTGTTGTTATTTTAATAGATTTCTTACATGTCACAATTTTTAAAATGCAGTATTACAGTAAGTTTTAAATTTAAGAATTCACCACTGGAAAAATAGGATGGGTCCTAATGTCTGTCTGTCTGTCTATCTCAGGTGTCAAAGGCCCAGGTAAAGAGACATATGCTTCAGCATATGCTAAAAACTATACAATGAAGATGCCAGATGCCCGTCTGTGGGAAGGGAACTCCACACCTTAGGGCTGCCACTGGGAAGCAGGAAGTATTTCACAAATCTGTGCCTAAAACGCTTAAAACTTTAAACACTAATGTGAACACCTTGAACTTGGTGGGCCAGGAAATGAACCGGCCACTAGTGCAGCTGTTATAAAGTAGGAGTTATGTAAGTTAAAAATGGAAGCCCAGCCAGGAGTCAGCATGTAAGCTGAGTGTGGGGAAATTCAAGCTTGCCTGGAAGGTTTCCGCTTCCTTAAAAAGTGTCTCACATAAGCCAGCATCAGAAAGCAAGGATTGCCAGTTGACCTTCCCTGACAAGCACCAGAGGATCATCTTTAGAGTGTTAATGTGAGAGGGAAAGCAAATCAACAAAGGGTGCCAACCAAGTAGAGTGACCATGATTGGGTGCTTAACATGAGGCTCAGCACAAACAACCAGGTATTTTGCACCCTTACATTGCCCAGTTAACTAGTGACCACTTGGTCACTTACTCCCTTTGAGCCAAAACTGTTTGGACTTTGAGCAAACATTTCAAGCCTCTGGAACACTGAACACAAGTTCAGTGGTTACACTTTCCTGCCTTCTTCCTGTTTGGCCAGGGCTCCTAAGTTAATAATAATAATAATAATAATAATAATAATAATAATATTTATACGCCACCCATCTGGCTGTGTTTCCAGTAACACACACACACACACACACACACACACACACAATTCGACAGATAAGGGCCAAAGTGTAGTGTTCCTGCTTTCAAATCTGCTCTCATTATTATGGGATCTTTACATTTAATTCTAGGTTAGTTTCTATAGGAAACTAAAAGTAACACATACATAGTCTGTCTGTAAAGCACAAATGAACATCTTGACCAGGAAGGTGTGGCCAGTGGAATTCACAGAAGGCCTTCTTCAGCCTCTCCTACAGGGGAACAGAACCACCAATTAAGTTGATCAAAGCCTTTCTTGACAGGAAGGGCCACTTTGAGAGGTGAATAAAGCTTTGAAGATTACATTTCTATAAGAGGGATGGGGGTTAGATGTGTTTTGGAGAGCCCGACTTGTAATCTGCATGATACAATGACCACTTTGCAATTTAATGAACTAGCTTGGTCAATTAGAATAGAATGGAATGTACTTACAGTGAAACCCCATAGATACAGGTATACGATTTACAAGGCTCATTTCTGGTACAGTAACTGGCCTTAATTCTGTGTCTGACCAGAGCAAAGGAATGGGCCAGACCTGCCAGCAGAATATGTGCTCTTACTACAGTGGCTCTTTTCCCTCTTGGCCACAATTTCAGGGGGAAAAATGCTTGCGCCACACCAAATTTTTAATTGATAAGAAATACACTGGAAAACAAAAAGAAATAATTCCTAGCAATACTTGATTTATAGCACAGAACACAACTACTTTATAATATGATCATGGAACATCCAGACAGTATAACACAACGCAACTACGTAAGAACATGAGTCATTCCCATAATTTAATTATAAATGAGCATCTTGTATACGTACCTTAAGTATACAAACTCAATGACAGGCGTGAGCTTGTTTTTGCTGGGTAATCTCATTTATATTAGGTCTAATTTGAGACAAAAACCCTCTCATCTCCTCATTAACACAAAGAAGCCTTTCTGTTTTCTGATCTTTCTTATTTGTCAGAGTTGAAAATCCCTGTTCACAACAATATGTCGTGGAGAACTATAGAAGAATAGCCAATGCTCTTTAAGAGAGTCGTGGATATTGTTTCTGGTTGTATATCCTATACATATATTTCTATTCTATACTATACTATACTATACTATACTATACTATACTATACTCCTGAAATGTTTAAATATTTTTTTGATTGTCCTTGAATCTTCCTGCCAGTTGTGGCTCACATCCTCCCCTGCCACACCCTTTGAGAACCACTCTCTTACTCCACGGCAACAGCACCATCCCTTTCTGAAAGGGATGTGAAGGAGCAACAGAATTACAGGCATGAATAAAGCTGGTTTATGCTGAGCCAGACCTTTGGTCCATCCAACCTAATCTTGTCTACAATGACTTGCAGTGCCATTCCAGTGTTACAGGCTTTCCCAGCCCTACCTGGAGAGGCCGGGGATTGAACCTGGGACCTTCTGCATGCAAAGCAGATGCTCTACCACTAAGCTATGGCCCTTCCCTTTTAAATAATGTTGTGATGCTCTTGCCGTGTCCAGCTGAGTTGGGCTGAGGAGCAAGCACCAAAGTGCAGCCTGCCTCATGCTGCTTGTGCATGTCTCTTCTGATGTAAACACTTGCATCTATGCACACGGCTTCATTGTTACATCCGGTCACAGGCCAAAGGGCATTTAAGCAACTAAACCCCCATCATCTCCAAGCAGAAATCAGGTTGATAACTTATTTGCTTTGTAAAGGAGCTTCCACATATTTATCTCTCCCCCACCCCCAGTCTTTTAAGAGGCCCAATGTGGTCATTTTGCTCTTAAAACATTCTGAACGACTTGTCTAGTGGGATATTAATGTGTCTATGAAAAGCCAAGCTACCAGAACTCACAGCACTGACATACTGCTACTTGGAAGGGGGGGGGAAGCAAAACGCCGACTGGGTTTTGCAATAGCATCAGAAACACAGACATATAAAACCGTTATGATTTATGTTTCCAGTATTTCCACTGTGCAAGGCACAGACATGATGCCTTTGTTCTATTGTTTACAGGAACAGTTCACACATACACTGTATTTAAAACATTTCCCAAAACTGCTGAAGAAACATACTTCAAATGTTTTGATAAAAGAAGATTAACCAAGTGTTTCAAAAAGAGAACATACCAGTACTGCAAACGGATAGGAGACATGATAATGTGAAGGCCAGATGTCATCCCAGACAGCACAATGATGTACACAATGTTACAAAGCGGGTCTTATAAGATACAGGAACCTCCTTACTAGATCAGATTAATAATTCAATTAGTCTACAATCCTAGTTGTGGCTCACATTCTTAAGGTATTCCGCTGACCCCAGACCTCAGAGCACGTTTTACACAGTAAGAAAAGTTCAGAGTAGCTGGGGAAAAAACCCTAAATGGTACCAGAAGTATAACAGAGGAATGACTGAAAACCTCTTCTCAAGCAGACAATAATGAAGAGAGACCAAGTTCTTCAATCAAAATTTTATCTAGTGTAGTCAGCTCTGGCTTTTATGTCTGGGCTGGAAAAATCCTAGATGTCTGGGCATGGAGGTGCCTACATATGTGATGCTGGGGCCTAACGTTTGAAATGATTTCCCAAAGGATTTCTTAGAGAACGCGTACATAACCACATAGGGATTGAGTCACATTTCTTGGGCATCACAGAAGTGACCTGGCACAAAGGCATGTTGTACCTTGAGGGTGCAATCTGACAAGCACTGCATTTTTTCCAGCCCCATCTACTCCCCATGGAAGAAACAGGAGAAATACCGTATTTTTCGCCCCATAGGGCGCACCGGCCCATAGGGCGCGCCTAGTTTTTTGGGGGGAAATAAAGAAAAAAAAATATTCCCCCCCCCAGGCACGGGGCTGGGGCAGGGGAAGCCTGAGCTTCCCCCGACCCCAGCCCCCAGAACAGGCTGCTCTCCGCAAGCTGTGGGAGCCCGGCGGGAACTCCCGCGGATAGCTTCCTGAAGCCTGGAGAGCGAGAGGGGTCGGTGCACACCGACCCCTCTCGCTCTCCAGGCTTCAGCGAAAGCCTGCATTCGCCCCATAGGACGCACACACACTTCCCCTTCATTTTTGGAGGGGAAAAAGTGTGTCCTATAGGGCGAAAAATACGGTACTTGGTAAATTTTTTTCTCCTAGAGGTATTTTCTAGCCACTCAGTGGGGACTGGAAGCACCATAGCAGTGACCCAGTAAGTGGAAGTCCTCTATGGGGTAATATGGCTGATAGGAACTGGTGCAGCTATGGCATGGGCTTTGCAGTCGACACCTGGAGGGGGGCCCTCTGGCCCTCCACATGCTGTTGGTCTTCAACTCTCATCAGCCCCAACCAGCATGACTTAATGGTTAGTAATGATGGGAGCTGTAATTTGGCAACATCCAGCACACCATGGATTCCTCATCCTAGGTCTGCACAATTAACACTCTGAAATATGCAGGTGCAGGTGCCTATGTAAAACAACAACAATAACTGCTTATTTCCCCACAATCCCACTTTGAGCATTTCTGCACACAGCTAGGAAGTTCATCTTGAGGTATAAAGCCAATAAATCTTTCATGATTACTTCAAAAGCATTAAGATTTCTAGTTTGTTCACAAACTGCTACACATCTCTAAATTATCTCAATGGGGTTTCATCTTTGCATCTGCTAAGCAGACAAGCTGCAGAACCCAAATGGTCAGGTGCCTGGCTCAAACAAACACACACTAAAAAATATGTAAGAGAAATGTCATTTCTTCTGAAACATGAAACTTCTCAACAGTAAAAATTACAACTCTGGCAGAAGAAGCTATTGGACATTATGCAACACGCCCCGCGCGCCCCCAGACAGGAATTAATCAAGACTTTGACCACTGTCCACAAATGTGATTAAGAAAGTTGCTTAATGCATACTTTTAATTAACTTGAGTTGAGAACATGCAAGGGGAGAGTTAATTAGAAAAAATGACTACACTAGTGAAGCTTATCAGCTACTTATCAGCTACTTATTATTTATCAGAATAACTTTCAGTAAATGGTATGACATACTGTACAAAATCGTGTTCAAATCCAGTTTGAGCTCTTTGATAAAATATATCCGGACATGAAGACCTAGGTTCAAATCTCACTTCAGATATAAATGCATGAGGTGGACTTGGGAAATCATCATCTATTTGGCCTTTTAAAAAAATGTGAATAACACTGGTTATTCCGCAGATAAAACACTGCATGTTTCCCTGTCTATAGATTATTGTTATTGCCATTTTATTAATCTTTTATATAAGGTGACGTAGAGGGAACCCCTAGGCTGAACCTCTGTTGGAAGGAGCACCTACTCCTATTTTACTCTGCCTGCTCTTCAAGATTTTCTTCTGAGGCCCTTCTCCATGTACCTCTTCCATCAGAGATAGAAAAATCATCTAAACATTGGTCTCCAGCAAATGGGTTGAGATGCATGACCGGGCTGCAGCCTGATCTAACATGGGACACAACCGGAGCCCAACCACCATAAAAACACATGACAATTTTATATATATATATATGTGTGTGTGTGTGTGTGTGTGTGTGTCCCCAATCGCATGTTTGGGCTAAAGGTGGGTCCCAAGTCTGAAAAGTCTGATCTAAAAGGACTTCCTTGCCAGTGGTGTCTGAGTTATGAAATGACCTCTCCAAACAGAATGCCTGCTATCATTTAGGTGTCAGAAAAAACACTTTTATTTAACCGAGGCATTTTAATATATGTTATTAATTTAACTGAGGAAGAGTTAGTCTTACTTGCTGTTTTCTTGTTTTAACACATGTTTTTATTTGTTTTATGCTGTACGTGACATCTGATATGATGAAGGGTGGTATAAAAAATATTTTAAATCAACCAAATAATAATGAAAATCATGCCGGGACAGAGCAACATAATAATAAATATGAATGAAGTAGTTAGACTGTTCTGACTTATCAGCAAGTCCAGGCTTTAGGAATAGTGCTTTTAGTGGATGATTGACAAACTGGAAAAATGTTCAGAAAGCAACTAAGAAGGCAAAAAAAATTGAATGCCAGACTTATGAGGCAAGGCCGAAGGAACCGGCTATGTTTAGTCTATAGGAAAGAAGGGAAAAGGGGGGGGGGGGAGAGAAAAGCTTAATTATACTAGTAAATAATGGTTCGATTTTTATCCATGATGAAATTCAAATAAAGTGTATTAATCAGTTTCATCAATCACTAATGTGTGCACATGGAAATGTAACTTTGTAGAAAAATTACTGGCAGAGCAGTTTGATTTATTCCTAGTTTTGCCTCTTACTCTATACTCTCTCTAAGAAACACCAATTGCCTAGACTGGAAAAATGCCCTTTAGAGCTGGGCTAAAATACAGAAATCAGAGTCAAGCCTGTTCTACGGATAAGCATGTTGCAAAAATGATGTTCCAAGGAACCTTGAAGTGTCTCAAGAGACGGTGAAGTTTTTCTTAATGATAAAATGTGAGGTCAAGGTGCCCAAGGGACAGTTTGTTCACCATTACAGATCTCTTGCTATGGTGAAGTGTAGCTTTAAGGTAACTGTAAGGGCAAAAGGGAGACCTGCATTCTGATTGTTCCATCTGCTTGCCCACACTGCATGCTGTTCTGGTAGTTCTTCAGACCCCGCCCCCCCGCAACCAATTTGTGAAGGGCTCCCTCTAGTGCACATACTCGCTTGAATCTGGCCCAAGTTATTAGCAATTACATAGGGCCTTTTGAGAGTGCATTGGGATTTCCATATATCATTCCAGCAATCCTTACAACCACTCTATGAGGAAGGTCAGCACCATTATCCTCATATTTAGATAATGCTAAGGCATAATCCAGTTGAACAGAGCCATTAGGCCCCAGCTCCAACATTTCACACCTTCCAAGGACCCCATAAAAAGTTAAGTAAGTAAATTTTTATTTATACCCTGCCCTCCCCAGCCAAGAATGGGCTCAGGGTGACTAACATCAAATACATTAAAATACAATCGAACAATTGACTAAAATATAGCTTAAAAATTAGAATCAGGATAAAATTAAATGAATGCAGGGAACCTCAAGTATTCATCAGGGCCTGCTATCCATGTTAGTCCCACATGAGCTGATAAAAGGGCCAAAGAGGTAACTTACAGGGTCCCATAGAAGGGGTCAAACTGGGCCTGGGACATCCCATTTTCTTGTGCAAGATCTTGGCGGCCATTTTGTGTGCCGTGACCTTGCACCCTCTCACACTGTGCTCTTGTCCTGATAAAGCACTTTTTCAGGGCCGCATGAGATCTCGCCTCCTAAAAGCACTTTTTCGGGGCAAGAGTGAGGTACAGGTCGAGTAACTCACCCGAGAGCGTCCGGGAAGATGTGCATCCCAGTTTTGTGTTAGAAAAAGTTGGAAGGTATGTCCTTCTGGTATCAGCCAACTAGCCACAAGAGGATTAAAATTGGAATGGAGAACTTGTAGCCCTCCATATGTTGTTGGACTATGACTCCCACCAGCCCCTGAGCAGGGGCTGAGGAGATTTGGAATCTAACAGCATCTGGAGGGCTGCTGGTTCTCCATGTCTGGACTAAGGAAAATACAAAATATGCAAAAATTGTAGGGGCCTCAGTTGGTTACAACAGTGACCCAAGCCAATTGCATTTGTGAACCGTATAATAAAGGGTCTTCTTCTTAATGTTGGGTGACAGGGTAAAGACATCTATTTGGGCTACCAAACTCTCAAGGACCCAAATACTTGCATGCTTGTGATAAACTCCTGGTATCCTATGACTCATTGTAACTTGTTATGCTTATGTCCTGTTCTTCCAAGGAATTCAGCTCAGTGTGCATGGGGTCTGTTTTATTATTTGCTCATGTAATGGAGCTATCTATTTTGTTGCACTGTTTATGACTCATGTTTTGATGCCTTAGTGGGGAATTAAGATCTTAGGTTGTCACCCCATCTCCAAGATTTTGTCAGAGCTGGAAATAAATTCTTAATCTGACTTTTCATACAAAGTTTAACTTGTAATTATTATAACATTTATGAGCCCTTGGAAATTTTTATTCAAGCCAGAAGAAAGGTCCTTAGCATGTAAATGCTTTAGGAAGCATTCAAAACTCAAGCACATCTAAGTTTGGAATGCAGACATTGAACAGCCTGATGCTCAAAGACCAGCCAGAGAATGCATTTAACTATCTTGCTTCAAATATTAACTCAGGTTGTGCATGCTTTTGAAATGGCTGGAGTAATCACTTCCAGAGTGGAATATGTTTATATAACAGTCACCCAAACCAACTTAATCTGGATTTAAACAGAAAATTAAGCCCCATCATCAAAAATATTTAACCACCTAGCAGACAAGAACTAAGTCCATTGCATTAAATTGTCAAATTGGGGCAAGACTGTGCTGGATGAAAGCTGTACTCTCTCCTCAAAATGGAGAAAGAAGGAAAGCCGATATTCACAAATGGGGTGCATTATATATATATATATTTCTTTACAAGAAGGCAAGGAGGACATATTGAAACACCTTAGGAAACTCTCAGCCCTCCTTATGCAATGGATCCTAGGTGGAAAGAGTAGCGTGTTTTTGTTCAATGCACATTATTTTCCATGTGTCGTTTGCAGAACTAGATTTTTCACCCTATGCCTACATAGATAATCACTGTTAAGTTTTTTGTCTCTCGTCTGGAGTTTGCTGTGTCTGAATTTTTATACTCTAGGTGTCATTAGAATTTCCAGTTTCTTTCTATTTATTCATCTTGGCTAAACATATGCAACACTGTTAGTAACACGCTACCAGTGAGATCATAGAACTGTAGCGTTCAAAGTGACCCAACCCCAATCTAGTCCGACCCCTTGCAATGCAGGAACCACTGCTGTCATTATGACTGGTGGTGTGTTTGTGTAGAGAATGAGAGAGATCTGTGGGAGTAGAGGAGAGACACAATGGTTTGAGTGGTGGTGACATATGACAGAGTCTTCTCTGTAGTGGCCTCCATGTTATGGGATTACCTCCCCTCTGAGGTGCAGCTGGCATCATCAAGATGCACTTCTTTACCTAGGCTTTTGTATGAATTGATATCTTTCCTCCTTCTGCACTGCTGTGCATTACTGCTCTCCTCTCCTATTACTCTGATACTGGTTGTTTTTGTGATTTTTAATTTTATTTTAGTAACCCTATCGTACATTGTACTTAATTTAACTGTGATCTTTCTATAACCCAGACTAGGACCTGTAATTCCAAACAATAGGGAAATAAACATTTTTCTTTAAGTCTTTGTGATAGATATGACATCCCTATTGATGGAGGCAGAGTCACTTGATAGCAAGGATGATGGATTATAACACCGTCCCCAAGTGCAGTATAGTACTTTACCCAATTTGAATGGGTAGAATCCAGTAATGTGTGCTTGTGGACACTATTGGGATGGAGGCTAAATCTTTGCTTCTGTGCATGGTGACTCCGGTACCTGGGATGAAGAATAGGACAAATGCATCTTGGATTCCTTTGCTTGCTTTGTTCTACAGAACTCAATGAGGGGCTCTGAAGACTGAGCCAGACTCTAGCTGCATAAATTCAACCACCCTGGGTTGGACAGAATTCAGAGGGTTGGCGTGTGGATACATGCATGACTATGCCAAGCAGAGGGTTTCAGAAATCATAGAAAGCTTTTCCTAGTGAAGAAATAAATGAGTCTCATCCTTCCAAGTGGTTGGGAAAAAACAATGGCGAATTGAAAGGCAGGCGTTTGCTCTTGCACTCTCTCTGTCTTGGCATTTATGCACATCTGCCATCACCACCACTACCTATGAAACATATGTGAGGAGCCTGCAATGCTTTTTGATCTGCATTTATTCATCAAACTCATGAAACATGCTGTTCACGAGCCAATGAAACTGAATCTTGTGGGCACCCCCATTGGAAGCTCTTTGGGAAACTGAGTGACTGTCCTTACTTTATCCCCTGGGACACGTTAAGAAAAGAAAAGAAAAGAGATGGAAGCTTTGGAAGAAAAATCCAAAGGCAAGTCAAAAGCACCTCGTTAATAATGGTCATGAAAATAGTTGAGTGTCAAATTTATCAGCACTGAACACCTCAACTTAAGCAGCTGCCAAGAAAAGATGAGTAAAAGCGGCAACTGTGATTTCCATGCCAAAACTAGGTTTGTCCTGCAGAAGGGGTCTGCGAAGCTTTGCACGAGGCTCCATCAACAACCCTGCAAATGCCCCGTCAGCGTTTACGACCTGCGCTTTATATGCACTTTACGTTCTACATCCCGGGTTTGTGGAGGGAAGAGAATGATCGCTGCAGAGCTGCTGCTGAGCTTCAGACGACAGAGATATGTCCCAACAAGAGTTTCTGAACTTTAGAACAAAACTCTATACTATCAAGCACGCCTTAGATCTTTTAACAACACTTCCCCAAATGCCTTGTAAAACAGTAAAGTCTGGTTGTAATTATCAAGCACCATACACACACTGTTTACAGTAGAGTTGTAATTTTTTAAAAATGTTTTTGCACAGAGAAGTAAAATACTTCTGAAAAGTACCCAAGCGTCTACTGTGTTCCATGCCAACAGGGCAATTCAGCCAAAAATGCAGAGAGGGGAGAGATTGCCAAATAAAAGAAAATATAACAAATTGGTAATGGCTTCTATCTTGACAGAAAATGAAAATTATACCTCAATGTGTGGCCACTCATGTGGACACATAAGAATGTCTTACAGGCAATCATTTTACTTCAGATAACACACCCTGACAGTGGTGCACGGCATACTGGCTGGCTTTCACTTTCCATAAAAGCAGCAACCGTAACCTATAAAATGGTCTAGGAATCATATAATTTATGCATATCCCACATGCATGCACACTCACACAATATTTATAATAAATCATCTCAAGCACACTGCTGTATTATGAGGGGTGGGTTGGAAGTCAGCACTAAAAATTCCTTCAAAGTTGCCACAATTGGATCCAGCCACCCAATCTACTTAAAGGCACTGAAAAGGGTGGGGTGGGGGAGAAGGGTCCAAGTCCAAAAATATTTTTTGTCCTCCAAACTAATCCCCCAACCATGAGATTCTTTGCACTTTTTATAGTCTTAAGGTTATTGAGATTCTGAATGTCAAAATCTACAAGCCGCCCACTCCAAAGTAGTCAAGCATGAAGCTGAAGAATGGTTTCTGCTGTTGCAATTTATATATATTATTGTTGTGGTTTATGTCTGGCTGTGGGCTGATACAGGCTATCCCTGATTTGGTGCTACACGAATGAGCCTTCAGTTTAACAACAATCCTCAAGTCTTTCGTCCATCCTACCCCTCTGAATCCCTTCCTTTCCTGGCCTGCCAAAACTATGAATGTGCTTGACCTGCAAACCAGGATAGGATATCATAGTTGATCTTGGTTTCCAAGATATGCCTAAACAATTAGTTTCCTGGTTTGGACAAAGAGAAGGAATTGCTGTACGTGAGTGGAGATGTGTGTGTTAGGAACCCTCAAAATCTAACTTCAAAACTTTCATCTTATGGGAGAAGACAGCAAGCACAGAGGGAACATGTGGGTCTTCTAGTCTAAAGGAAGATGTATGGCAACTGATCCAGAGAAGTTATGGATCATTAAATCCATACTACACTATGGAAACCAACAGAGCTTTTTTCCAGCCAGAACTCGCTCTCAGGTAGGTGCCATTGCTATTATATGAGAACAAGGGAGGCATTCACAGTGAGTTCTGGCCCCTCTTTTTCTAGAAAAATAGCACTGGAAATCAACACTGAATTCCTGGTGTCCAAGTATCATATGAAGAGGTCCTAAACTATTACAAATGTTCTAGGGTTATATTCCTGAAAAATAACCATGGTCTTTACATATTAACTGCCCTGGCCCAACCTGAAGATACAACTTTATAACTAAGGCAGGATGTCCAAGAAAGAAAATACTATTTCTGTTTCCAGAATAGTTTATAACTCAGGATTGTAATATTAACTGTTAATCAAAAGTTTAGCTAACTAGCCATGCTGCTGTTCTAGGTATCTCCAGAAGAAACAGCAGCAGCAGCCATGTGTTTTACTGAGGAAACAAAGTCTGCCTTCAGCGCCTGAAGTTTAACAAGTGACGTGTATAGTGAATGGCAGAACTTTAAAAGGGAAGAACAAAAGATCCGTGGTTCAAATGCACCATAGGTGTGCAAACATTATCTGTTCATATAATGACTGCTGACGAATTTCCCCTTCCCTCAAATTTCCTGCTTGTTACTTTCATTTTAAGCATTTGAAAACCTTGTTTGTAAAAAAAGGATATTAAAAGCTGGAGATCACTGCAGATCAAACTTGATTGTACAATTTCATGCAAAAAAAAAAAAGTTGGTTCAGCAACAAGCAACTAGGTGATTTCCCCTTCCTTCCTTCATCATCATCACAAAATAAATACAGAACATGAGATTAAGTCTGCTATATGACCCAGGATCCTTAAGAGCAGAAAACGCAAACACAGTGAAGATTTCCACAGTAGCTGCAAGCAGTTTATCCAAAGGCCTCTCCTCCTTAATGCCATCTCAAAAATATGCTATAACTCAAGCATTTAGCATAAATAGATACAAGTTGCTCGGAACATCTAGTTCCATACCTATTTACATTAAGTTTTCTCATTTCCCCTGCTTGCCAGCAACAAATGTAGGCATCCTTTGGCAAGCAACGCTTTTAGAACTTGGAGGAAGTCTGTGTCCTTTACACATGAGGTGTATGGAGAAGCAAGACTTGTTATTCTTAATGTGTCAGCTCAAGGCCTTATGTCTCCAGCATCACCTACATGTTTCATCTTCCAATAAATATTTAGCACTATTTTCTTTTGACTTTTAAATAGGATTGGGGGAAATCTTGTTAGCACAAATTGCAGCCTATTAAACTAGCAAACAGACATTTTGAATGTTACAGTACATTATGATGAGGAATAAGTTATTAGTTATATACTCAGTCTTGTAATTTTAGCTTTTATGAAACAAGGAGTTGTGACTTTCCAATGGTAGGAACAGCTCTCTTGCTTGGTTCACATGTAACACCAACTCAGTTTGAGCATCACAGTTGTGACTGTATTATTCTTATTATTATATACCACCATTTATCAAAAGATCTCAGGGCAGTGTACAACATTAGAAGCACATTACAAAGCATCAATGAAAAAACATAGTAAAAAGCATACTAACAGAAAGCCTAATGCTAACATAAGCATAATAACAGTCATCTCCCCCACACTTTCACAAGCATAGTTTATTTAATAGCCAATAGGCCTTGATAAACAGGAATGTTTTTGCCTGGACGTTGCATTTTGCACCAGCTGAAGTTTCTGAACCGTCTTCAACCTAGAGGTTACCAGAATGTAGGCCACAGAAGTTAGGCTATCCCTGTCCAGATAGGGGCATATCTGGACCACCCACCAAAGCTGGCAGAAGGCACTCTGTGGAACACCCCCAAGCTATGTACGTGCTCCTCTAAGAGGGAGTATAACCCCTTCAAGAGCAGGAAATCTTCCACCCATCTAGCCTAGGGAACCACCCACTAACAGTGCCTCTGACTTATCTGGATTGAGCTTCAGTTTATTGGCTCTCATCCAGTCCATTACCGAGGCAATGTACTCTTTACCTTGTTTGTACATGTAAATTCCCTTCCTCAATTCCTGGTTCAAGCTAACCAGAATTTGCTGTGACACTGGAATTGGAAGAACAGCTTGTCTCCATGGCAGAACTGAAAACCCACTTCAAACAGTAAGGGGAGGGGGATCATAGTTCAGCAATCAAGCACATGTAGATTCTAGTTCAATCCCTGGCATACAGTTAGCAGGTGATTTGAAATTCTTGTTGTGAACTGCCCCAAGACATCTGGGTATATGGTGGCATATAAGTTGAATAATAGTAAAAAAAATTAAAATCCTCTGTTTGAGACCCTGCAGACCCACTGGTGTTAGAGTAGCCAATTTGATTACATTTTCCCCTAAGCCAGCGGTTCTCAACCTGTGGGTCCCCAGATGTTGTTGGACTACAACTCCCATCATCCCTGAGCTCTGGCCTTGCTAGCAAGGGGTGATGGGGGAGTTGTAGTTCAACAACATCTGGGGACCCACAGGTTGAGAAAGGCTGCGCCTAAGCAAACATTTCAAGTCAAAAAAGTTTCTTACCATCCTTCATCATCCTCCACTTCAGGTTCAGACACTTCATTTTCAGGAGTCTCTGCAATTGCTTGGTTCAGTTTTGATTTGAATCTGTCCAGCAATGCCAGCGTCTGAAATTAAAACAAGACTGCTGAAAACTTGCTCAGTTCACCACACCTTTAAGTCCTAATAACGCTAACACTTGAAGTGAGCAAGCATCCAATTGGTGTGATGACTTGGACTGTGAAATCAGCTGAGCAAATGCACTGTGTGTGCAGTATTTACGTATGTATGTAATGAACTACTAACAAGCTATATCTAGTTTTGTTAAGACACTAAGTATGCCCACTCAGCTGCCTCACTTTAATTCCATGTGCCCCAGTTCATGAGGCTTCAGTGAACCTGCCAGTACTCCAATGGGAATACAGATCTCTGTGCAAGCAGAGCTGCCTTATCTTCTGTGCTGGAAAATGTTTCTCATTCCCATTGAACGGAGTGGAGCAGCTCGTCGTCTTGCAGATATCTGTGCAAATCAGATTTCTGCAGTACTTTATAACTGCATCCATTATGGACCCGTTGGTAAGTTACAAATAAATTTAACAAAATATATGCTACCATCAGCAGCAGCACCAAAGACTTAATTGTTTAGCTCTGCCTTTCCATCATTTTAAGTGTTTCAGTTAGGTTGCTTTTATTGCAGTGCTGCTTTATTTTGTGATCTCTGATCTTAATGGACTGAGTGCTGCTTTAATATTATTGCTGGCTGAGGCGATTTAATTTTATTGTGATCTGGTGTGTTTTAATTTGAACCATTAGATTCTCATAATGTAATAAATTTGCTTAAACTAGGTTACATATGTCATATTAATTTATTAAATAAAAACAGATAAGCACCATTATCAGTGGTTTAGATGCACACTGGTAGTGAAACAACATCTAGGAACCCAAGGCTGAGAAAGGGTGGTCGAGGGGGAAGCTTAGTGGCCTTAGGACAGATTGCTCACCTGTAAGCTTTGGATTCCTAAAGTTGAGAAAGCTCTCAGTGTTGCTCTACACAGCTGCAGAACTTCTACACGGGACTGCACAGAATCCCAGCTTTCCACCCCCAAACCACTTGAAGACTACTGATTTATTGGAAGATTGTAAAATTAAGCTAAGTTTTCAGACCACAATTCAACATGAACAAAATTAAAGGGAAACTTTGAGAACAGAAGGGAAGTCCTGCTGGATGAAGCCAAAGGTCCACTGGCCCAGCATCCTGTTCTCACAGTGGCTAACCAGATTCCTAGCGGATAGTACTGAGAGACGCACTGCCTCAGATAATGAAAGGGTAACTGAACTAGTTTATAAAACACCATGCTGGTTTCATCATCTTCGATTATTTACCTGAACTTCACGGGAAGGTCCTTTCTTCGGCTGCTGCTGTTTCAGTTGTTCATATTTCTTTTTTTCTTCCAGATATTCTGCAACAATGCTGTTTGGGGCAGCTTTGTCATCTGCATTTAGAAACCAATGAAAACATGCACTGAGCCAAGGATGACTATGATGCCATCACCGGGAAAGAGAGAGAAATAAGACTACATAAATCACCTCTAGGGCTGAATACTGTCTGGTTAGCTATTTGACATATGAACTCATTAGAAAACACAATTTGCTGAGAAAACTAACTGACTGCATGTCTAGTCAGAAGTAAAACCAATTTAGTTCAAGGAGTTTTGTACACTAAGTGAGTACACGATTGCTGTCTTAGTTTGGCAGATTAAAAACAATTTGAAGTCAAAGGGATGGTGAATTATGGTCTACTCTGAGTTGGGTAACACTATATATCATTCTATATCAGCTTTTCATGTCGCAGAAGAAATGGGAATAGATTTGAGAATAGTACATTGTACTTGGATTTGGAATAATATTGTTTGTTTGTTTGTTTGTTTGTTTGTTTGTTTGTTTTATTTTATTTATATGCTGCTCTGCATCACAAGATCTCAGGGTGGTTCACAATAATATATTCCCCCCTAATGAAAGAATTCAGCATTGTTCTAAGGTGATTGTTCCATCAGGGCTAGCCTTTTGTCTACCTAGATAGAACAATCCCCCACTATCTCTCCCTTCACACTGTTCTGGGGATTCTCCTACCCTTCCCATGAGCCAATTTTGGGGTGGGGTGGGAGGAAAAGCCCCATTGCACAAGCAGACTCATTAGTTAAATCCCACACAAAATTGATAATCAAAAAAGAAAAAATGCAATTTGTGAAAAATACAATTTCAGTGTCGCCTGACCAGAACAAGACACATATATGTTAAGATTTAAATAGGTCCTGGCAGTACACTGGAGTTCACGCAAACTACTTACAATCTGAGGTGTTAATATGTGGAAAGGTAAAGCAAATCGTCCTTCACTTCAGGCAAAAAATTGTCTCAGATGTGAACGACAGGTGTACATCATGCAGCAAAGGGTTTAATCATGCTTAGAGTAGTAGGTCCATTGATTCCAAAGAGTCTACTCTAAGAATGACTAATTCTGGATTTAACTCAATGCATTTTCTATGTGTTTTATATTGAGGTTGCCTTTGCCTCCCCACCAGCCCTTTATGACTGTCCCTGGTGGTGAAGTCTAGGACTATGGCGGGGGAGTAGGGGATGGGAAGTCCTGAAAACATGGTCTGAACTCGCTGCCACTGCACAGGACATGCATCTGTTTTGGAAAGGTTTGCTTGCTTGTTTTTGCTATGCATTTGGACATCTGTTAACCAAATGCTGCATGATAGTTCCCGAGTTCAAGGAGCAGTTTTTCATCTAAGTTTGGGTACAACTGAACGGAATTTTGAATCAAGATGGCAGACAAAATCAGTGCATTTTTGAAATGTTCTAACTACTGTTTCAAAACTGAATTTATTATTATTATTGGTTTCTCAGAATTCCTATCCAATGCCAGGTACAAACCTGCTACATAACAGATAATATTAGCTTCCCAGAGCTTCAAGTGAACCACAATGGTCTATTTCCCTTTTATCCTATGCCACTGTAGTACTGTCATACATAAAGGATGAGCATTAGAAAAAATGGACTTTTGGGCCAACTTTGTTAATCTATCCTTGTTATGTTGTATCTCTGCAACTCTACGGAATATTCTTTGCTTCTGACATTTATTCAAGTTGGAATAGTGATTACATGGAAAGTAGTATGCTATCCATGTTCTTTTTGGGTTTTGGCTGAGTTTATAAACTGGTGCTTAAGTATTCCACTTTATAATACTGAAGTTTTATGCCCCATTGTATAGTACAAAAAATATGATAGGTGGCAAAAATATAGGGTTTGGATCCAGTTTTTACTGTGTTCTGTATTAGTTTTGTTTTTAAATATTTTGCAGCAAGGCACTGCCAAAAACAACACCATTATCTAAAATAATTTTCTCAGGTTATAATTGTAAACATAGTCCTGTTCTATAAAGAACTGAACACCAATAATCTAATAAAAATGTATTTAAGGTCTACCATTATTTATTTTAAGATTGATTTTGTTCAAATTTGGGTTTCTGATTCATCTTTAACAAACTTGAATATTCAGATTTAACAATTTAGTGTATTCATGTAGATAAATACAGAACCCCATTCATGAAATTGTTGGTGAAACTCCTTAAAAGTGCAGTTATGGTCCCAAATCAGGAACCAAAATGATTCCTGAAACCCCTGCCCTGCTATGTGAAATTTGATGAAAACATATTAAAAGCAATTTATCAATTTTTAAGATGGCTATACTTTCAGCTTTTGGAACATTCCAGAAACAGTACTCACTAAAGCTGAAAACCTACCAGTCACTTCATACACAGTTTTTTAAAAAAAAAATTCTTTACATAACTATTTGTAGATTTGCATGAGTAGAATATTTGTGAACAGAATTGTATGCAACAAAGTAAGGTTTTTCTTCTTCCAGGAATGGAATTACTGACTAGGAAATAGGAGTTGCTAACTAACAAACAAAATGTTTGGTTTTCTGGTGAAGTTTTTATAGTGATACAACTAACACTACTTAGTATATTAACATTTGGTGCAGACCCCAATCTGAATGTTGAAAGAGAGTCTGGAGGTGATTAATATATTCTTTTCATCTGCTTGTTTGTGCGTTTAAGATCTCATAGAAGTGGACTACACTACAATGCTCTGTGAGCAAGGCATTGATGGACTTCCCTATGTATGGAAGGTGAATTAGGGAACTGTGCAAATCCTTTCATCCGTTATTAACACTACTCATTCTAGGAAGAGATGGTTTAAATGCTAAGTAAGTGTCTGAAAAGAACATGGGGAATTGGCCTTTAGCTGCCTTGATTTTATCTCAGAAAGGCAAGTTACAAATGCCAAAAATCAATTAAGCAAACTTTCTTTCTTGCAAACATGCAGACATCTATCAACTTTAGGGGAAGACCCAAAGCTCAGTGGAAGAGCATCTGCTTTTACATACAGAAGGCACCTGGCATCTCTAGGTAGGGCTAGGCCTGAAATCTCTGAGAGCCACTGCCAGTCAGGATAGATAAATCCGAGCTTGATAGACGAATTGTCTGACTTGGTATAAGGTAGCTTCCTATACTGTGGTACCTCAGGTTACATACGCTTCAGGTTACAGACTCCGCTAACATAGCAATAGTACCTCGGGTTAAGAACTTTGCTTCAGGATGAGAACCGAAATTGAATGGTGGCGGCGTGGCAGCGGCAGGAGGCCCCATTGGCTAAAGTGGTGCTTCAGGTTAAGAACAGTTTCAGGTTATGAACAGACCTCCAAAATGAATTAAGTACTTAACCCGAGGTACCACTGTATTTCTAACTTTAGCCTAGTTCTGTAGACTTCATGGCTTCAGTTTGGATAGCAAACTCAGGTCATCCTCACTGTAACTCTCTTCTTCTCTGTCCTCTCTCCCCCAAACCCAGCCTAATGTTGGTACAACAAATTTAAATTTCAAATGATTTATTTAGCCAATACCACTACTACTCCCAAGATATATGCTTATCAAGGGTATACAGTCGTATCTTGGTTCTCGAACGCTTTGGTACTCGTACGTTTTGGCTCCCGAATGCCCAAAAGTAAGTGTTCTAGTTTTCGAATGTTCTTTGGAAGCTGAACGTCCGACGTGGCTTCTGCGGCTTCCGACTGAGTGCAGGAAGCTCCTACAGCCAATCAGAAGCCGTGCCTTGGTTTCTGAACAGTTCTGGCAGTCAAATGGACTCCCGGAATGGAGAAAGTTCGACAGCCAAGGTACCACAGTATAGGAAATGTATGAAGAAAGCAGTTTGAGGGCCTGTATGCTCAATTATTTGAATGAATGATCATAGGAAAGAAATGCAAATTTAGGAAAGAAATGCAAATTTAATAAACTAGTGCAATGCATTCACCAAAGCTGAAAAGTAATCTAAATGAATCAGGCTTGAGATCATTTGGTTTAGACTAGCACAAGATCAAGAGATTATACAAACGACTGGTGAGAAGATAAGAGACAAACGTCTCCTTCACTGGCAAGACTAGATTCAGGTTTCCAGCAGCTTTCAGCAATCCTTTGTCTTAATCTATTTTACTCTTTTATTTAGTGCCCAAGACTAGCTCTACAGGATGTTGAATGATGCTGCCCCAGGCACAGCCTCTCCAGCTGTTAGAACTAGCTGCTGCTCTTATGTTTAATGGGAACTATTGACAGCTTTCTTGTTTTGTCCTGTCTTTTTGGCTGAGGAAACCACAAATCACTGAAACGAGGAACAGCACATTTCTTTTCTTAAAAGAACTGTAAACCGATTTCATCATGCTAATAAGAAAAAACAAACATGAATAACAGAATATGGAAAAGGCGAGTTATTTAAGTATTTGTTGTAGCAGTGCATCAGATATGGTGGACTTGTTCACTCACTCAATCATTTTGGATGAAAATCATTGCAGTCATATTAGGAATAGCAGGCCAAATGAAAATATTTTTAATATTATTTAAATGTCACCAGGAAGGCTCTGGGAAAGCTGGATGTACAAGGGGAGAAAGGACGGGGCAGAGGAAGCAGAGAGTGTGCTTACATATGACTCATTACCAATCCAATAAGCCATGGTTTGTTAGGTCTATACCAGGATTTATTGTACAAATGCAACCCTAGGAAGATATGTGTTTTTGTGATGGGGGCATCACTAAATACACACCACAACCTTGAATTATTGTTTAATCAGAGTGCTATTATACTGAGCAATAAATGCTCTCTAAATGTAATGATCAGGCTTTTTTCAGTTTTGCCGTCCCCTAAACTACCTTTACAATGAAACTAATTATTCTGAGAAAGAAGACAGACATACAAGGTTGCAACCAGAATGATACTTCAGGCATGGTTTTTAAACAATTATGGGGCACAGAAACTTGAGGAACAAAATGACACTAGCAGAAGATCAAACGACAGATAATTATAGGGGGGAAAGCAATGCACTAGGTTGCAGATTAGTAAATCTATACTTGAACCCAGATGTCAATTTTTTAAAATGGATGGCACAAGACCTAAGGCTGACAGGTCTTTGGAGAGACGGCTGCTTGCACCAAACAGAAAAGGGAAATAAAAACACACACAGAGAGAGCTCTGTTTCATATTTACAGTCTCAACTGACAGACCTTTTGCCCTTAGGGCAGCAAGAGGTGGGGCAATCTCAACTGAGAATCTACAAAAGGAGTGATAAAAATTAAGACACTTTACACTGCACTGAAAAACCCCAAGGGTTTCTCATATAATATAACCCAACAGATATTTAAAGGTAATGAACATGAACTAATTTTCAGACAAAGGGGAGAAGCCTTTTCTGTTTGTATATTGAAAATCTCCCTCACTCCTTTTTTTGAAAAATTCACACTGAAATTCTTTGCCAAAATCCACATGTAATATCCCCTCAAAACCCGTTTTAAAAAGAGCAGGTGATATTCAATCCATACTTGCCTAAATACTATGAAGTATCAGGGCCAGAAAGAATTGGACAGTGAAAAAAGGAACCAGAAGCAACTGATGCAAACTGTATATTATTAAGTACAGTGGTGCCTCGCAAGACGAAATTAATTCGTTCCATGAGTTTTTTCGTCTTGCGGTTTTTTTCGTCTTGCGAAGCACGGTGTCGGAAAAGCTTTGGAAAAGCTTCAAAAATCACCAAAGTCTTCAAAAACCTCAAAAAAGGCTACCACACCGCGTGCTATGAGTTGCTCCTCCAAGTCAAGTCGCAACTGTATTAACGGTTTTAAGAAAAAGGAAACAAACTTGCAAGACGTTACCGTCTTGCGAAGCAAGCCCATAGGGAAAATCGTCTTGCGAAGCAACTCAAAAAACCAAAAACCCTTTCGTTTTGCAAGTTTTCCGTCTTGCGAGGCATTCGTCTTGCGAGGTACCACTGTACCTCATTTCTAGTAAACATAGCTGCAACTTGTTTTGAGGATCTCTATTCCTTGAGGAGTAATCTAAAACAACTGCTTCATATGCCATTAAAGTGGATGCAAGTGTCATTTAATGAACATCGTCCAGCCTTCCTGTAAATTATGTTGCAAACCTATGTTCTAACCATGCTGGCTGGAGCATTTCAGTATTTTATAGAATGAGAGTTAAGAGGTACCTCAAATGCAAACTAGTCCAACCCCAGCCAATATGTGAAACCCACAACTACAGCATTCCTGACAGGTAGTCATCTAGCTTCTGCTTAAAAACCTGTAATGAAGGAGATTTCGCCGCATTCTGAGGCAGCCCATCCCATGGTTCAACAGTTCATATCATAAAAATCTTCATAATATTTAGATGAAATAACTTTTAAAAATTTCAGCCTGTTCTTCCAGGTTCTACATTCTATGTAATGACCCTTCAAATGTGTTAAGATGGCTCTCATGTCATTTCTTAATTGTCTGTTCTCCAAGGTAAACATACCAAACTCCTTCCACCTTCTGTCACTGGCAATATCAAATTAACCCAAATAGCTGCGGATCCTTAGGTCTAAATCCCTCTGCAATTGTCCTTCAGGTGCCCCCAGTCTCCAGATGCTACATATATCCTGGTCAAAATCTCACTTGTACTGACCTTTCCCTCCAGTCAAAAAAAGCAAGTTTGGTTGGAAACCAAACATATAAACAAGGGATAGATATATTTTAAATAAATAAATGAGGACACCTGCCAGTTATGATCTGTCCTTGAAGCTTTCTGCAGTACAGCTTACTCCATTTCTTATCATGGACAAGCTTCAAGTTGTCCACATTTATCTATAGCTGTGAATATGACCACTGCTCCCCTTTCTGAGAGGAAAAAAAGAAAGAAACATTTTCTTTTGCAGGAAATTCCAAAAGTTCCAAGGAGCAAGAAGCAGAAGGGGCAATTTATCATAATTACAAGATGGACTTATTTATCAAAATTTATCATAATGGTTAAAACTATCCCTGTATATTACAGTACAGGACTTTGGCTTTGTTGTTGCTTTTGTAACACAGGCAAACTAGCAGTCCAGTCCATTTGCTTCTAAAACAACTGAAATAATTTCAGGGGATATAAATGACACAATGGGACGAGTCTCTGCTTTCCTTAACAGTTCCAGATAATATTTCTGTATAGCAAGAGTTAGTGATGTGTAGCGGCTAGAGTAGCCTTCCCCTACATGGTGCCCTCCAGCTATTTTTGACTACAACTGTCACCTTCCCTGATCACTGGTCATATTGACAGGAATTGTAGTCTAAAATAATAGGGTATGGAAAGCTGTCTGAGATTAGGACTGAGAAGACATGGCTCTGACTTCCCATTCACATACGAAAGCCATTGGGTGACCTTGATCCAGTCACCATCTCTCAGCCTAATTTACAGTGTTGTAGTAACGATGAAAGGGGGGACCTGGAAGAACCATATTATGCCACCTTGAGTTCTTTCAAGGAAAGGCAGAATAGACATGCAATAAAAATTAATAACATATAAAGGGTTAGAGGAGATGAGGACACAAGAGTTTATTTAAGATCTTGTATCCTAACAACTAGTCCTTTATAAAGGCTCCCAAGGTAGCTCAGAATAGGATTTAAAGATACAGTATCAGAAGACTAATTAAATTAAAGCTTCTCATTTAAATAAAAGAAGAATATATTATAGTATATTGTATTTTAAAATGGGGTTTCAGAGTTTTTAGGGGTTTTTGAATGTTTTATGTAGATTTTCAATTTCATTGTTCTGTATGGGACAATGACAATAAACATATTGTATATTGTATAATAGGACAGTCCATCAACAATCAAAACAAACACCAGGAACAGATCTCACAATTAACCAAAAGACTGTCTAACCAAAACGATCTAAGTAACTTACAAGGAGTGGTGGTGAGTGGTCGGTTCTCCTTAGGCAGAGGGAACTACCACTAAGATGGCCCTATCTAAACTCAGAAGTTTTCCAAGGTCCTAGTCCAACACTCTAACCACTATATCACACTGGTGTAGTGGTTTATGTTCCTAGCGACCAAGAGGGGACCCAGGTTCTGTGCAACACACATGCGCTTGATGGGAAGATCTTTGTCGCTGGGATTAAGGTGGGTCAAGTATGACAACAAAGTAGTGGCATCAACATGAATGCTGGCACCAAATAAGGAATAATGATTCTGATCAGCCCCTCAGCATTTGGTTCTGTAGTAATCTGATGGGACAGTGTTGACAAATCTTGAAACATTGCCAGTCCCTTTATACAAGGAGTACGTGAAATTATTATTGCCCCCCAGGCTATTTTCTTTCTTTCAAAAGAGGAAGAGATGTAACATAATGCGCAAAACGGTTGCTGGAAAAACCACCACCATAGGTACTTTCAAGGTAAACGTCAGAGGTGTTGATTTCAGGTGACTGACATAAAACTCAAAATAAACCTTTAGAAGATGTAGAATAATATACAGTCATAAAGCACCAAAGGGCTGGAAAGAATGAGGCAGCTAATGGGGATGAGCTTGAAGATTTGGATTTTTGCAAATTCTGGACTGAAGGTGACCTGGTCCACACTTCCTAGACTAATGTGTGAATCAGTATACTTCAGATTTCACACTTCAATTCTGTAATACACTTCCCAGCTCAACCCCTCCTCTTAATTAACAATGTGTATTCAATATAGAAATACATATATTGAAATAAAATATTTAGTTAAATATGAATTTTAATGTGATATATCTTTGTGTGTATTAAGATTGATATGGAAATGGAGCAGACTTCTGAATGAAGACATGTGTAATACTATCATGAGGAATTGGTCTCTTTCCAAACTTGTGTCAATTTCCAACTGGCTGTGCTCGCAGGTACTGCTGGGAGTCAAAGGTGCTGCTGCGAGTTCGAGTCTAACAACATTTGGAGGGCACCATATTGGTTACCTCTGCTCTAACTACTACACCACACTTTCTTAATCTCCGCCTCCACCACTTGCAAATAAGCAGGAGCTGGAATTACACCCAGTCCCCACCATATATATATATATATATATATATATATATATATATATATATATGTTACCTGACTGGCAGTAATGGATTTACTAATCTCAGGTCTTTTACTTACACACACACACACACACACACACACACACACACCTGAGGTAGTGGTAAAATAGGACAGAGAAGTAAGTTACTGCTCAAATGTATAAAGGCATATCATTTTGCTCAAGAATATTTTTAGCTTGTTCCCCTTGAAAGTACCTGAGTGCATATTACCCATAACAGATGTGATAGGACATCTTTTAAGGCTTAAGATTAACATTTTTTTTCCATTTTCTAATAAAAATCATGTGTTTTAAAAACACCATGCTCCATTAGATACACAAATATGGATGCAGGCATCTCAATTTCTACATACACAGCTCTGTTATTGATTTCATCCAATCTTAAGATGGCTCTTAGAAACTTCTAAATGATTGAATGTGACCTCCAAGTTGCCTGGGGTGTATCTCAAATAACCACTGGTTTTAATCCCCTCTTTATTTTCAAAGCTCAGGTTGCCTTTTCTAGTCTAAATGTTGTCAGTTCACAACTGAGGCATTGTTTTGATAATGCACCAGAAAGGAACTGACACCTTACCTTTCTGAAAGCAGATTAGAAAATTTGCCTAAACCTACATCTGTATGGGGCTCAGCTTTATTGGCTGCCGAGCTGAATAAAGCACAAAAAACTCAAAGACACAAGAGGGGGGATTTAGAAATATAATTTAGCCAAGAGGAAACAAGAAAAATAAGAGAACCAGCCCACCGAACGCTGGATAAGTGAGACGCAAAGGGAGTCTCAGGATAACTTTTTACAGAAAAAAAGGTATGCCATCGCTACTGTTCTTTAATGGTAAAAAAGGGTGAGATGCGGAATGTCAGATTGTATCATTTTATATCTTCTTAGATATGCATGCATGAGGCTGAAAATATTTCATTTCGGGAGCCAAAAATATCTAAGACAGTGCCATCCACAAACTCTGGGGCTTTCCTCTTCTATCTTGCCCGGTCTTGTAGTTAGATAGGCCTCAACATGGCCCTGTGGTAGATGATCCCTTTCTATTGCTTCACCTGACAGCTATCTCACACTGGGATCCGCAAGCCTTCTACTTTAGTTTCTGAGTTCAGTCATCAATGTGTGTCTGCCCATGTCCATTCAATTTCACCTTCACTGGACTTGGTGATCACCAGAGTCTCTGCCTACATCTGAGGGAATCCTTTGGGAGTTGTCTCTTCTTTGACCCCCTATAGTACAGTGTGGGGGGGGGGGTAACAGTGGCCCACCAGCTCCCATAATTTCATCTTATTTTGTTATAAAAATATTAATATACTGCTAGCTCATAGAAATATATCAAAGTGGTTTACAGCAATAAAACATAAAACTATACAATAAAACCGTAAAAAAGTTAAAAACAGACACCAATTAACCCTTATGGAAGGATGTGTTCTTAACTACCTGTATAGGCCTGGCGGAATAGAAATTTTCCAGCAAGCACTTGAAAGTTGGCACAGAAGGCGCCTTTTGAATCTTAGCTGGTAGGATATTCCACAGGACTAGGCTGATGACACTAAGGACTCCTATTATTGCTGTTATCAAATGAGCCTCACCAACTCGGGGAACGACTATGCAGAGGATCTCAGAAGGTGAACTGGGTTTAAGGGGACCCTGTGTCACGGTTCAGTTCACGGGCAATCAAAGTCTTGGCTGGGGACGCCGTGACCGGGGGCAAGATGGTGGGGTGGGAGCAGGAACGGGAGTCCAGAAGCTGGGAGTCAGAAAGCCAAGAGTCTGAGGGTCAGAGAGCCAGGAGTCAAGAAGCCAAGGGTCCGAGGATCAAGAAGCAAGGAGTCAAACACAGCAAGGCAGGGAACGTGTTGCTGTGGCAAAGAGTTGAAGGGAAAATGCTGACCTTATATCCCTTCCTGGCTCTTGCTACCAGGTGCTGTGAGTTACCAATCGGCCTCACCTGTGTGGCCACGCCTTGCCTCTTCAGAACAAACTTAGGAAGGCCCCAGTCCTGCAGAGTCCTATTGGTCACAGGGCCTGGCTCCTGCACGCACACCTGACACCCTGAACCTAAATCGCTGAAGGCTTTGTAAATTAATGCAAGAAGCTTGAACCTGGTTCGGTAGTAGATGGGCAATCAGTGTGGCTGTTTTATCAATGGTATAACATGTTATTGACCAGAAACCTCCTTCAGCAGTCTGGCTGCCTTATTCTGCACCAGCTACAGCTTCCAAACCAGACCCAAGGGCAGCCCCACATTGAGCGCATTACAGTAATCCAGCCTCAAGGTTACCAGCGCACCATCCTTGACTGCTGGTCATACTGCCTAAGGCTGATGGAAGCTGGAGTCCAACCACATGTGGAGGGCCATCCCTGCTATAGTTTAAGTACTCCAATCTTTCTTCACTGCTTTCCCATCAACAAAACATTAGGCAGGGTGTTAGCTCTGCTATGGCAAGAATATCCTCTGTCTCCTTAGACTAAGTATTACCAAAACAGCTGACAAAGGATGTTCTGGCCCAGAAAAGCTTATGACACAATATGTTTGTTCATCTTTAATGTGCCACAAGGCTCTTTGTTGTTTTTATTTCAGATGGCGTAACGTCAGCAATAACCCCACTGTTTAAATTAGGTTTATGAAGTCTGACTCTTGCACACATTCTGTACCATACAGTCAGAGGTATTTTAATGCATTTTTAAACCCTGGGCTGTTTTGGCAGCGAGATTACAAAAGGAAGACTGAAAGAGGGATAACTTTTGTATTTTGGTGGCTTTTGCTGCTTCAGCAGCAGAAGATGCTGGCATGGAGCATAGGAATTAACACAGTGGGGTCAGATGACGTAAATTATAAGGAATAAATAAGGAATAAATAAGTTGTCATGGAAGTGCTACAGTTCAAGGAAAGGCAGAACAGAGATGCAATAAAAATAAATAAAATATAAAGGAATAGAAGAGATCAGGACACAAGGCTTTATTTAAGACCTTGTACCCTGACATTTTAATAAATACTTCTGTAAAAAGTATTGTTGGGAAAGACACTCTAAATTTAAATCAACAAACTAGCAAGGGAAGGTTAAATACGGGAGAATACCTGGCTGGGGATTCAGCACTGAGAAAAGTTGCATTTTTTGAACACAGGATGAATAAGGTATTTGGATATCTTGAGGATACTTGGCACCATGTCCTCCTGAGAAAGTTATTCCATTGCATTGGTATACAAGTGTAAACATGTGTTGCCTTTATTATCTCTTACCTTCAATTTTATTTTCCTCTAGTTTGGAGGCATTTTCTTCTTTCTTTTGCTTTGCTGCTAACAGTTCGCGTTTCAACTGGCGCACTTCCTTCCGTAGGTCCTCACTGCAGAGAACAATGTTGAGATAAATTCAATTTTCTTAGAAAGTAAAGCCACCCAGAAGAGACAAAGATAAGAAGACCCAGTAAAACTGTGATAAAACCTATGGAGTACAGCAATTCATTTATGCCAGATTTGGCCTATCAAGTTCATTTTAACATTTTATATCCTGTTTAATTTCAAAACTCTTGATGCAGTTAACAAAAAACAAAGCAAATCTCAGAACAGGTTTGGGGTGAGTGCAGGGGGAAGAGAACTTTCTGTAGTGTAGGGAAAATTCATTGTACTGATAAAATGTTAACCTTAGTACTACACGGAATACAACTCTATGTTTTGGGCTGTACACCCAGTAGTTCCCTCTTCTTCAGCAGAATTTCCCTTTTCCTCCCCTTGTTGACTCCTAACCATGGTCCAGTGTTACATCTGCACCAAATGCTAAGTAATGTTGATACTAATAAAGTTCCCTCTTTGTTACCAGGCCTGCTGCAGCACCACTGCACACATTCAAATGAGCACGTATCTTACAGGTGGAGAATTGGCTATATTACTCCTGGGATCTTTAATAGAGGCAATTGCAAACACACAAACAGAATTGCTTGTGATTGCATGTGCTGGGATCAGTGCTAATTCATGCGACAAGAGGCTTTCTCTGGGGACCACCATAATAATAATAATAAATTTTATTTATATCCCGCCCTCCCCAGCCGAAGCTGGGCTCAGGGCGGCTAACAACAATCAAAATAATCCAGCATTCTAAAAACATTCATTATAAAATTAATTAAAATCAAATTGATGGCAACCATTAAGCAAAATTCTGTGCAGATTGCCAGAGGAGGGGGTCAGGCTGCGCCCTGACCAAAGGCCTGGTGGAACAGCTCTGTCTTGCAGGCCCTGCGGAAAGATGTCAGGTCCTGCAGGGCCCTAGTCTCTTGTGACAGGGTGTTCCACCAGATTGGAGCCGCGGCCAAGAAAGCCCTGGCTCTAGTTGAGGCCAGCCTAACCTCTCTGTGGCCTGGGATCTTCAGGATGTTTTTATTTGCAGACCGTAAATTTCTCTGTGGAACATACCAGGAGAGGCGGTCCCGTAGGTACGAGGGTCCTAGGCCGTATAGGGCTTTAAAGGTTAAAACCAGCACCTTAAACCTGATCCTGTACTCCACCGGGAGCCAGTGCAGCTGGTATAGCACCGGATCAATATGATCTTGCAGCGAAGACCCCATACGGAGTCTCGCCGTGGCATTCTGCACCCGCTGGAGTTTCTGGGTCAGTCTCAAGGGCAGGCCCACGTAGAGCGAGTTACAATAATCCAATCTGGAGGTGACCGTTGCGTGGATCACAGTGGCTAGGTCAGGGCAAGAGAGATAAGGAGCCAACTGCTTAGCTTGGCGGAGATGAAAAAATGCCGCCTTTGTTATAGCTGTAATCTGCGCCTCCATAGAGAGGGAGGTATCGAAGATTACACCCAAACTCTTAACGGACGATACTGGCACTAATTGCACCCCCGCAAGAGATGGGAGTTGCCCCCTCAATCCCATATCGCCCCGTCCCAGCCAGAGGACCTCTGTCTTCAAAGGATTTAATTTCAACCGGCTCCCATGTAACCATCCAGCCACAGCTTCCAGACATCTGGTCAGTGTGTCTGGGGCCGAGTCAGGATGGCCATCCATCAACAGATAGAGTTGGGTGTAATCGGCATACTGATGGCAACCCAGCCCAAAACTCTGGACAAGCTGGGCGAGGGGGCGCATAAAGATGTTAAAAAGCATCGGGGAGAGAATCGCACCCTGAGGCACTCCACACACCAAGGAGTGGCGCGATGACAATTCCCCCCCCCCAAGCGCCACCCTCTGTCCCCGACCAGAGAGGAACGAGAGCAGCCATTGAAGGACTGTGCCCTGGATCCCCACGTCGGCAAGGCGGTGGTCCAGGAGTTCGTGATCGAACAGAATCAGCAGCCCCGACCCACCTCGATCCAGCTGCCTGCGGAGATCATCTGTTAGGGCGACCAGAGCCGTTTCCGTCCCATGACCAGCGCGGAAGCTGGACTGGAATGGATCCAGAGCCGATGTTTCATCCAGAAACCTACCAAGCTGTTCAGCAACCGCTCTCTCAATCACCTTACCCAGGAATGGAAGATTTGAAACCGGGCGGTAATTGGATAGATCTAAGGGATCTAATGATGTTTTCTTTAAGAGCGGACGCACCACTGCCTCCTTCAGTTCCCCTGGGAATATCCCGGTGCCAAGGGACAAATTAATGATATCCCCCAGGGGGGCCCGCACCTCGTCTGGACACGCTCTAATCAGCCAAGACGGGCACGGGTCAAGAGGACAGGTGGTGGGCTTTCCAGTTCAGAGGAGTCTGTCCACATCGGCTGGGGATATCCGGTCAAAGTGGTCCAATACATGGTCCACCATGATGCTCTTACAGCTCAGAGTAAAGCTGAATTATACATACAGACACTCTAAGGAAATGTACAGATTCAGATGAACCAAGCTTTTTAGCAATACAGGCAACCTGCAACTTATGTGCTTTTAGCTTGTTTATTTTCAATTGTACATACTTGACTCGTGGAAGGCAGAGAGCTTAAAAGCTCTTTTTGCACAGGGTTTTCCAGGTGCAGAAAGAGCTCTTAAGCTTTGTGCCTTGCTTAATGGGCTAATAGAGGCTCTTTTGACATCTTACAAGATCATGGGCGGTCCCATGAGATCTTGCAAGAGTTTCAGTGCACCAGATCCGGAAAGTAAATTGCTAACATGGGGGCGATTCCAAAGGGTTTGTTTTGACTATACACAATTTTGGCTTTTCATGCTATCCACCAAGGGGTAACCCTCTTTTATGAGTTACCTGTATCTAATGTTCCAATTGCGATATACAGTCATACTTCGGGTTAGATGTGCTTCAGGGTTGAGTGTTTTCAAGTTACGCTCTGCGGCGACCCGGAAGTAACGGAGCGCGTTACTTCTGGGTTTCGCCGCTCACACAGACGCTCAAAATGACATCACATGCATGCGCAGAAGCGGCAAAATGCGACCCGCGCAGAGGCGTCCTACGTTTTACTCAGGATGCGAACGGGGCTCCGGAACAGATCCCATTCGCATCCAGAGGTACCACTGTAAACTGATTTGGTTAGCTGTAAGATCAAGTGAAATCATACCATCAGTCTGTCCAGGGTAACCCTATTTGGTCCACTCTGTGCTTTGCCAACTGAGGACAGGATGCCCTGATTCTGTGGAGGACGGAGGCAAGGAGAGATCTACTTTAGGTAGGCCTCCTCTGCTGAAACATGCTCCCGGTGGTAAAGGAGCAGATTCCATGGAGAAAGTGGGAGGGAGAAACAGGGAGGAACAAGGGCCAGAGTGTTGGATTAGGGAGACAAGTCCCAATGTTCACTCAGCTTGTTGAGTGGACTTGGGTCCCCTATCTCTCAGCCTAACCAAAGGATAAAAGGGGAAGGGGGTCTGAATGAACTACTTGGAGCGAACCAGGATATGTGAATTAATGAAGATAATGATACTAATAAAACTGAAACAGTGACTAATACATACAACACATGACAATGGATCTTCTCTGTTATTATGTAAACAGCACTTTGTCACAGAAAAGCAACCTGTTTCTCTTTGCAAAGCTTTGGCAACCGCTGGTTACTCTTTCCAGTAGACATGAAGGATTATGCAGGCAGAGTGGGAAAGCTTTCCTGTCAACCCCAAGTTATTTTGTGGGCTAGCATGGTGAGGTTTCAGTATTGCTGTCTACTCAGTACCTGTGCATTATATGGATAAAGCAATGACTTCATATTCCAGGATTATCAGTCTGGCACTTTTCATAAGTACCCCATTCACAGTTCACCACCACAGAGTTAAAGATCATCACTCAAGAGCAAGCAGCCAAGTCCAGAATAATGGATGAATTAAAGGGCATTGACAGAGCTGTGGGGTGAAGCTTACACTGCACATTCCTACATTACGTCCAACTGTAGCTGTTTTCTCCAACCTTTCATAACAGTAATTCAGCATCGTGTTAACCCACAGAAACTAGGATGACAAAATGAGATTTAAGCAAAGGATCCTTATTTCTTTTCTTCCATTTGCAAAGGAATGGCTTCTCATTTCTTGTAATGGGTTAACTGGTCTATATTATTCCTATGTGACATTTGCAACATATTTTATTAATGGTAAAAAAGACAAAGGAATAATTTCATGACACATAAAAATAAATCACTGGAAAGTGGATTTAGAATTACAGGAATTAGAAGAATTACAAGAGAGCAATCTAAGGCTGAAACCCTATATATTATCACGTGGGAACTACCATTCAGTGGGTAGTTCCATTGAATTCCGTGGGATTCACTCAGAACAAGCACACAATTGCGTGTACAGCCGTACCTTGGATTTTGAACAGAATCCATTCTGGAAGTCTGTCGGACTTCCAAAAGGTTAGAAAACTAAATCGCAGCTTCTGATTGGCTGCAGGAAGCTCCTGCAGCCAATCGGAAGCTGCAGAAGCACTGTCAGACATTCATCTTCCAAAAGAACGTTCAAAAACTGGAACACTCACTTCTGGGTTTCCACTGTTCAGGAGTCAATTTGTTCGGACACCAAGGTGTTCGAGATTCAAGGTATGACTGTAATGCTTATTTCTTCGCCTGGGCATGAGAAAGCATTCAGGATCCATCTAAACGGACCTTAAACAATCATTCCATCTCCCAAGGAAATCACAAAAACTGTGTGACAAGGCACTGCCACATTTTCACCCAACTAGAAAACCCCAAGATTCTTTCAGGAAAGCTAAGATATAAAATCCATATAAGATATAAAACATTGATATAAAATCCATAGGTGAGATATACTATTAGCAAAGATGTTTGCTTTAATTGTATGTAACAGATATAAGCCAATACTTATCAGTAGCCAATGACCCACCCCAACCTGAACTTATCCAAAGTACGGCTAAGCAGAGCTGGGCAGAAAGTAGACACTGTCTAATTTTCAATAGCCATGTTAACAGTTGCTGGGATTTATTAGGTAGACCTTAATCTGATCAAGTAAGAATCAAGAGTCTGTACTTAAGGTAAATTAGAACAGTTTAATTATACCTGGGGAAGCTGTTACTCTCCGATGTAGGACTACAACCCCCATCATCCCTGACTATTGGCCACACTGCCCGGGGCTGATGGGAGCTGGCAGTCCCAAGGGCATCTGGAAGGCCACAAGTTCCCCATCCCTTAAGAGATTGATCCTTGGAACACACTTTAAACTGCATGTGCTCTTCACTGTTAAAATGCATTGGTAGCCTCTGGCAATTCTACAAAAAGAAAACAAACTCAGACAAAGAAAACTCATTATTAACCCATCCCATGTTAGTTAGTTGCAGCTCTTTCAGATCTTTGGCTCCAAAGAAGTTGCTCTGCTCCCCTCCAGATACCAGTTCTTTTCTTTCAGCTCCTCTGCACTTTAGCTATATTTACCAAGACTGATAAACAATCCTTTATATGCCTGGGAGACGGCTGCGGTCTGCAAGAGAGCTTCTCTTGCAAGCTCCAACAATCTCAGAAGCCTGCTCCATAGTATCTTGTAGCAGGGCCTTTAGTGTGGCTGCCCCCATTCTTTGGAACAGCAGTCCTGATGAGCTATGACAGACGCTTACTATCTTGCACTTTCTGGAAACAATGATAGACCTTTCATTTTTGTTTTAAACATATTTACTTTTTGTGTTTTTAACTGTTTTTGTTTATATTGTGTAACATCTTAAGACAGCTGTAGAGAAGGTGATTAATAAACTGATGATGATAACAACAATTCAGCAATCACATTCTCCTTCACTGGATGCATTAGGAGACAAAAGCATTAAGTCCTCCTTTTTCCAGCATGGTTGTTGTGTAGAAGTACCCTAATGTGTATTTGAATGTACATATTTCTCAGAGAATTCTTGCTTCCCTAAGGGGGCGCAGCAGCTTGGTGGCAGAACACATGCTTCACGTACAAAGCGTCCCAGGTTCAATCCTAGCATCTCCAGGTAGAGAGACTCTAGGCTTGAAACTTGGAAAGCTTCTGACTGTCAGTGTTGGCAATATTCAGCTAGGTGGCTCAGTAGTACGGCTCGTTCATAAGGCTGTTTCCTACGTCCCAGTTTATCAGGACCCCTCCCTCCTTCCCTTTTCTACGATGAAACACATGGCAAGGCCAAACCTGTTCGGTTTTCCTGATCCTACCTCCCATGCAGAAACTGTTGCACCATGACACTATGTAATCTGATTGTGTCAGGGATAAAATAGCTACTTATCTCTTAATACAGGAAACTGTTTAAACAAGTTGTGATTAGAAGAAACACTTTGCTTTGTCAAAACAAATGATGACATCAAGCCATTCTTTAAACATTGTGTGGAAAAGAAACAATCTGGTGTAAATGAAAGTCTCATGGACAACTGGATGCCACCGACACAATTGGAAGTACAGCGGAAGCCATCTTGAAGGAAGCACAGAATTAAATGGCTTGGTGTCTCCACGTACCATTCATGATCTGTTGATCTATGTGCATGGACACAGAAAAGTATTAGGATTTGGAGATTGATATGGTTTCTCTCTTTATGGTCCTGGGAAAAGCCAGAATATGGAAATTATCTCAACCTTGGAAAGAGATACTCAGACTGGCAGGGCCCTTCATTGTCCTCTGCTACTCTGCAATGAGTAAGTGAATGATTTTGAATGACACACAAAAAGAGCTTTAACAGGTCAGTGAACATAGGACTTCTATAAAGTCCGAGCATTGGGTCATCTAGCTTAGCATTGTCTACAGTGACTGGGAGTGGCTCTCCAGGGTTTCAGGCAGAGGTCTATGCCAACCCTACCTAGAGATGCCAGGAACTGAAAATGGGACCTTCCCCATGCAAGCCGATGCTCTGTCATGGAGCTATGGCCCTTCCCTATGTGCACTCAGAAAGTGACCACACTTCACCTCACACTGAATTCTCACCCCTAGACAAATAGGATGGGCTTTTGCCATGTCTTCCAATGGGGTCACATGATATTCTGGGGCTGGTGTGGTGAGGAGAGCAAAGCCTGGGGCAACCAAAGTACATGGATTAGAGCCTACAGAGTCATAAATTTAAGACAACCCTGTACCACAGGAGCACACAAGGCTTTCGGCACAACCAAAACATGACAGAGATATAGATGTGCTATACCTGCATGTGTAATATGTTAAATGTCCACTGTACTGTAGTTAAAATAAAGTTGGCAATAGGGCTGTGCATTGGGGTTGGCCTCAGCAAGCAGAGGCAGGAAACCTCTCCATGACCCAACCCTCCCCACATTCATAATTTCCGTCTATATCACCTCTACCAGCTGCACACTGACAGAACGTCTTACTCAACAGGTCTCATCGCTGACTAGTTTAGATTCATTTGGCAGGCTAAGGAAGATGAGTTACTTACAACCTGGAGCAAGGCCAAGCCTTTGCTCTTTGTCAAGTACTTAATATTTATTTTTTACTTATCGTCAAGTGCTTTACAAATATTAACTAAGACTCATAGCAACCCTTGGAGGCAGACATTCTTCCTACTGAAATTGGGAAACTGCTGCAAAGAAAAAATTAAATGACTTCTACAAATACTGACTATGAGACCGTAGATTTAAAGGTGTCATCTGTGTCCTGGAAATTTTATGGATCTTTGCCACAATATTAAGCTCAAGGAACAGCTATTTTGAAAATGCATCTGTCCAGTTTATGAAGCAGGAACTTCTGCCTCTAGATGTGGATTGCTTGCAGGCAGGGAGGATATATTGTTCTAGAGACTTGCATCTGCTTATTGAGAAAAGACAGAGCACTCAATATGAGAAACATAAATTATCAGGATAAAAAATAAACTATTAACTGACCAACTTTTCCCACACTCCTTTTGAGAGAAATTTTATCTGATTTTGCACCAAACATTTCTCCCTTAAAATACAAACGAGAAACATATAATTTAAGCCCAAACTGAAAGGCTACCAAATGTTATTCTCTGCATTCAGGGCTGAGTTGCCATGGAAAGTCATTTCACCTTTCTGCATCTAAGTTTTCCCATTCATAAATAAGATGTTTTCTGTCTGGATTGGTTAATATTAGGGCTCTCAATATGTAAAAACACTTTTAGTATTAATAGCTTAGGGTGGATCAGTCACTAGACACTGTAGCTTACATGCTGTATTTTGCACTGAAGTCACTTCCACTTAGGATAAAAAGATTCCTTGTTAGGATCCTGAGCTCGCTCACACACACACACACACACACACACTCTCAAAAGGAAGCTTCACCAGCTCAGTAGGAAATAACATATTAATAGCTCATGATATATTGGACGTGCATTTGTGAGAGTCTTAACCAGTCTCATGAACATCAAGTTCTGGAGTGAAGTTGTTGAAAAGCATGGTTTTCAGCACTTACAACATGTAGAAAGTAATGAAATGCTACACTACAGGCACAGAAGCCCATCCGCTGTCACCTTAGTGAATGCTGGAGATCGTAGCTTATTATTATGTTTTTCTCTGCAGCTCTTTTATGTCCTAGAAATGCAACACCATTACTGTGGTGCTTTTATTAATATAGCATCTGCAAAATAAAATATTGTGTTTTCATAAAACATAAAATAGTAAAGTAAGGGTATGCCAGTATCTTCCAATTAACAGAGCTGAAGTGCTGTAAATAGTCTATATATGTGCCTAGTGATCTCTTATGCCGTATACCTCGCAGTCCAAACCTGAGATCATCATACATTTAATTAAGTTTAGGCAATAAACTTTCTCATTTACATTTTTTAGTCACAATGAACATAGGAAGCTGCCTTAGGCCAGCTCCAATGAATTCTCCATCTAGTTCAGTTTTGTGGAGATGCCTGGGACTTCCTGCATGCAAAGTGTGCACTCTGCCATGAAACTATGGCTCCTTCTGCCCAAATGCTCTACATATTTACTTCACTATTTATCACAAAGTTTGGTTAGTCTTTTTCAGATGTACTGTGGGCATACAGACGCTTAATACACACGGAAAGTTATAGGAATATGGGATCTCCAGATTCCTGCCAACAATACACTGAGAAAACTACTGAATGAGGTTTTCTGATAATACTGTGTTTTTCCTCTAATGATACCTTTCCCCCCATTTTTTAGGGCCACTTTACACTTGCAATGCAGCTAGTTTCTTCCTATACAAGATTTCTCCAGTGAACTGGGCTGTACACAGACAGGCATTTCCGTAAGTGGCTCACACAGACGTTTCCCCCATGCAATCCCACACACGGAAGGGATTAAATGAAGACACTGGTGCAGTTAGGTAATTTTAGACTCTTGACTTAATGGTCTTAAAAGGCCCACCCCCACCCCTTTAGATTGTAATGTGCATTACTTCACATTATTCTGCATTTGGTAAGCTAGCCTTGCTGTGATCAGAGAGCTTTCCTGCTAATTCTGCTGAATTAGTCCTACCCTGGCAGCAACCCTGCATAGAGGAAAAAGTAGCCAGTTCTTAGAACTAGAACTGATATCTACAGTTGCCAGCAGAGAGGCCTACTTTAGAGACAAGAGAAGGCATGAAGGCTGTTTCACACCAGCTTGAAGCATCTCTGATGCTCCCAATGTCCAGCCACAAAAATGTGCTAAATCTAACCACGCACAGACTAAAGGAGCTGCAGAGATGCAGCGAAGACAAGAAGAGCAGAATCACCACTTATAATCGAACTACAATCACTCTGGCCAGGATTGGCAAGCGAAGGCAATCAGCCAGTTGTCTGAGCTTGCAAAGCGCTGTGCCTTTGCCGACACAGTTCAAGTTCAAGCCATGCAGGCAAAAATGGATCATCCAACATAATTATGACCTCAGGTGATTGACGGGAGAGTTACCCCACCCACCTGTCATACTTGGCCTGCGGGGGATGGGGGAAAATAAAAATATGGGCCACTGGCCAGATCCACTTCCCTACTTGTGATGCAGTGGGTGCTGTTTTATAATGAATTGTAGTTTTATGGTACTTCTTGATTATTTGTTTGTGTGTACAGTGGTACCTTGGGTTACATACGCTTCAGGTTACATACGCTTCAGGTTACAGACTCCGCTAACCCAGAAATAGTACCTCGGGTTAATAACTTTGCTTCAGGATGGGAACAGAAATTGTGCTCCGGCGGCGTGGTGGCAGCAGCGGGAGGCCCCATTAGCTAAAGTCGTGCTTCAGGTTAAGAACAGTTTCAGGTTAAGAACAGACCTCCGGAACAAATTAAGTACTTAACCTGAGGTACCACTGTACTGCCTTGTGTATAACAGGTGGGATACACATATTTAAATAAGTAAATCTCAGCTTTAATTTGACAGCATGTTTTTGAACCTAGATTAAGAAGTTAGCGTTAGCCACAGGCGGTACTAATGTTTTCTAAACCATGGTTAAGGGTAGCGAGGGGCAACCTGCACCAAGGAAGAAGCAAGGACGGGGAGGGAACAGGTCAGCTTATGTAGATGGTTTCCAATTTATAAATATTTTGTTCCCTTTTTTTGCTGTTATCTACCCTTTGTGAAAGGCAGGATAGAAATTTTTCAAACAAACGAACACACAAGCATGCTGCAGTAATAATAGCAGTTCTATAGTGACCATGTAGGTAAGAATTTAGACCCACAAACGTTAGAAAACCAAATTGCCTGGGTGAAATAGAAAAATGTTACTATACTACTATTAGCTTCTAAAAAGCTGGACCATACAGAAAAGGCTGGCTCAATATCTTGAAAACAAGATCTCTGAAAAAAAGGCCATAAATGGCTTATTCATAAAAGTCTTAAGAGTGAAGTATAAATGGAAGTAGGTGGCACAAGCAAAATGGAAACCTAGCCTTTTGAGTGACGGCAACAGACATCATAACCACAAGAGTATCCTTCCTGTCTGTTTCCACCCTCTGCAACAGTTTTGCAATGCACTATGCTGTGCTTCTGAAAGCAAAGTTATTTCTACCCTGACAACTCAAACCTTTCCCCCTCAGAGCTCTAAACAAATATAACTCAACAAGGGAGCTTAAGCATCTTTGTAAACTCATGAATGAAAGACCTCCATTCATTGTGCAGCAGCAGCAGCAGCAAATAAAAACTACTGATTAGGATGTAAATAACAGAATGAGAAGTAGTAATAATGGCTGCATGAATTCCTTGGTACTCAAGGTGCCCAATTACTAGGTTCTGAGGATGTGGAAGCAAAATTTATCTGTCGTATAGAAACTTCTTGATCTTAGGATAGAATTCTTAGAATAGGGATCAGCAAACATTGGCCAAATCAGACACCCAAAGGAGCACCATCTGGTCCCACAGTTGCCAGTGAAAATAGATACATTCAACAAATTGTTTGAAAAATTATATCCTTGGGCACAGGCAGAGAATGACAGTTCAAATCTCCAATACGTATGGTGAATAACAGTTATGATTGCCAAATGTATTTCAAACTCATGGTCTTCTTCAGTGATACAGATGTTAAAAATAGTAAATTAGTTACTCCAGAGTTTGATTAGGCAATTCAGACTTGCAGTGATTAAGTCATGGTGTTAATATACAAATATATTACATTTCCGTTGCTTATTCAGAGTGCCCCAGCTTTTCTCAGGATGTATCCCATGGAGGGTGGAGGAGAGAACTGATGTGAGCACATCTTGAGATGCACATGTACCAACAACTCATCAGCAACACTACAAAAGACTTGTCGCTTGCTTACACAAGTGGTTGGCATGAGAGCTTGTAGTTTAGATGTCACAGGAAACTACGGTTAGCTTAAAATTGAATGTGGATACTTCAAATTACCTTCTATGGGTCCAGTGTGCCTGGGGAAGAGGGCACACGCCTGCAAATGATCGTACATCTACACTGGCTCACACTATCAATAATCAACACTGTATTATGCAGTAAACAACACTGCATCATTACAGAACTGAATAATATAATATACAAATGAAAAAAGATTTAGAAATTTGGTCAAATTTGAAGCTTTCACTGCTAGGCCGTATTGCTGCGATAAAAATGAATGTATTGCCTAGAATGTTGTTTTTGTTTCAAACTTTGCAGATTGTGGACAAAATGGACTGTTTCAAGAGGTGGCAGAAAGATATTTCTAAATTTGTCTGGCAGGGCAAGAAACCTAGAATAAAATTCAAAATACTAACAGATGCAAAGGAAAGAGGTGGATTTGCCCTGCCAGACCTCAAACTTTATTATGAATCAGCAGCTTTTTGCTGGTTGAAAGAATGGCTACTTCTTGAAAACACTGACATTTTGGATTTGGAAGGTTTCAATAATGTATTTGGATGGCATGCATATTTATGGTATGATAAGGTCAAAGCACACAAGGCATTTAAAAACCACATTGTCAGGAAAGCGCTATTTAATGTTTGGATAAGATATAAGGATTTGCTAGAAAATAAAACTCCAAGGTGGCTGTCACCAATGGAAGCGAAAGCCTTGAAAAGGGTCAATATGGAGGTCAAATGGCCGAAATATTGGGAAATTTTGGAACAAGACGGAGATAGACTGAAATTGCAGAGTTTTGAAAAACTAAAAAACAAAGTGCGAGACTGGCTTCATTATTATCAAATAATGGAGGTATTTAAATTAGACAGGAAAATTGGCTTCCAGGTGGAAAAATCAAAATTAGAAACAGAATTGTTAGAACCCAATACTAAGAATCTGTCAAGAATGTATAACTTGCTGCTGAAATGGAATACTCAAGATGAAACGGTAAAATCGGCTATGATTAAATGGGCACAGGACGTAGGACATAACATTATGTTTGAGGACTGGGAACAGTTATGGACCACTGGTATGAAATTTACGGCATGTAATGCCTTAAGAGAGAATATTATGAAAATGATATACAGGTGGTACATAACCCCAGTCAAGCTTGCGAAAATCTATCATTTGCCCGATAACAAATGTTGGAAATGTAAAGAAATTGAAGGTACATTTTTTCACCTTTGGTGGACGTGCCCAAAGATTAAGGCTTTCTGGGAAATGATATATAATGAATTAAAAAAGGTATTTAAGTATACCTTCCCTAAGAAACCAGAGGCCTTTCTCCTGGGCATAGTGGGCCAAATGGTGTTAAAAAAGGATAGAACTTTCTTTATGTATGCAACAACAGCAGCAAGAATACTCATCGCAAAGTATTGGAAGACACAAGAACTTCCCACGCTGGAGGAATGGCAGATGAAACTTATGGACTATATGGAATTGACGGAAATGACTGGCAGAATCCGTGACCAGGGAGAAGAGGCGATGGAGGAAGACTGGAAGAAATTCAAAGACTATTTACAGAAACACTGCAAAATTAAGGAATGTTAGAGTGATGTTGGATTGAAAATAAGTGGTTTCCAGCTGTACAGGTTAAAGTTAAGGATAGATTAAGATTAAAGATCAAGATTAAAGATTTTAAAGAAATGGAAATTTGATAATAAAAGGGAAAAATTTAAAGGTATATGACATTAAGAACAAGGATCATGTTTAAAAAAGTTGAAGCTATATATTTTAATATTTTATTAAATTAAAGATTGGGTTTAAAAAAGTGGAAAAGAAACTGCTGGACAAATAATGCAGATTGGAATACAAAAGAGGGAGGTATGAGGAAGTCTAGAAAATAAGTAATTTAAAATTGGGAATGGAAAAGAGAGTTTGTTTTTAATTGTTATGTTTTGTGTTTTTATTGTTAAATTTTGTATTGTTTTTTTGTGTGTGTTGTTTTTTCTTTTTCTTTGTTTAAAACTCTAATAAAAAATTATTATTTTTTTTAAAAAAGAATAATATAATATACAGAATAATGTTAAAATCACAAACTACAAACCAGAAAAGAAGACCAGTTTATTCCCCACATTCAAAACATATTTTGGTTATTAAATATACATCTTTCAAACATGAACTCTTAAGTAACAACTTTATAACAGAACAATAAAATCTCTGGTTTTTAATATATCTTTACTCAGTGTTATCACCCCCAAAACACAGACAATGGCGCAGGGGGGAAACAGAGAGATAATGCCAGAAATGATATTTCAACTGGGAGTTCACAGCTTAACCTCTTCACTACACTATACTAGGTCTTGTAGGTAAGGAACTGGTTCACCAGAGAGTGGGACATTATGGGTAAAACCCGATTATTGTGCCAGCAGATATAATGGGACTTCCCTTCCCCTCTCTTCCCTATCCCTTTTAGCTACATATGCCCCCCAATTTGCTTCAGGGGGTCCCCTAACTCTCCAGAGTTTTGGGCTCACGTGCACCTCATCACCGTGTAGCCAGTAAGAGGAGTTCATTTAAAAAATGTCTGTTTTAAACTAGCCACAGTTCTCTGAACCATGACAAACTGCAGTTAACCTACAGTTAGTTAAAACAATCCAACAAGTCATAAAAGCCGCCTTTTACCGTAATCAGTTTGGCGACTTGTTTCAGCTCACCATAATGTATATTAACTACTATTTAGGGTAGGGGCACAATGCTAAACTGTGGTTAACTGAAATCAGAAACAGAAGCTTCCACTTTTCTTTTTGAGGCTGCACCAGCACATGAGTTCACGACTTGTGCACTCACCAACAAACCATTGTTTATTGTTGCATCTAAACTCAGCCAATGTGAACAGGCAAAGTTTCACCACAACTTTAGGATTTCATGGGGTGCTTTTCTTCTGAAACTCATTGTGCATGCTGGTTCTCAATCACTGTTTTGAAACCAAACACTAGTTGTACAGTAAAGGTAAAGGTAAAGGGACCCCTTATCATTAGGTCCAGTTGTGACCGACTCTGGGTTTGTGGCGCTCATCTTGCTTTATTGGCTGAAGGAGCTGGCATACAGCTTCCGGATCATGTGTCCAGCATGACTAAGCCGCTTCTGGCGAACCAGAGCAGCGCACGGAAACACCGTTTACCTTCCCGCCAGAGTGGTAAATATTTATCTACTTGCACTTTGACGTGCTTTCAAACTGCTAGGTTGGCAGGAGCAGGGACCGAGCAACGGGAGCTCACCCCGTCGCTGGGATTTGAACCGCCGACCTTCTGATCGGCAAGTCCTAGGCTCTGTGGTTTAACCCACAGCGCCACCCGAGTTGTACAGTAAGCATGGCTAAACGCCAGTCCACTTGTCTTTAAAGGGTGTGTTCCTACCAAGCAGCTTGAGTCTATGCTTATTTTAGTACCTCCTGAACGTAGGAGACAGTAGCCACCTGGTACTTAAATCTTGACAAACAAACACAGATCTTCCTTTTCTGGGATCACTCCTCCTTTGACAGTTATCCATCCTTTCTTTAATTACTTTAATTACTGTTAGTGCCTAGTCATTTGAAGGAGGATCCTCACCCCTCCCTTGAGTGGTCTTCCCTTTTTTCTTTTTTTTTTGGAGGGCAGCTCCACGCCCACACAGCAACGTTGCAAGCTGCTTTTCAAAATTTCTCAGAATTTCAAAAATGGCTTGCTGCGAGCCGTCGCAGGAAGCTGCTGCAAGAGGTAAGCACAAGGCCTTGCTAGATGCACAGTTAGCTCTCCAGACTGCGGCCCAAATAAATGAGCACACCGAAAAACAACAAACTATATTAACTCAATTAACAGCAGACTATAAGCCTATGCAACAAATAACGTCTCCTTGGAACATGGATAGAACACTTGCTATTAGCTTTTGCCTGCTGTTTTCCCAACATCTGACAAGAATTTGCAACAGATGGAAGTGATTCCACACTGAACAGCACACCCTTCATGTTCGCCAGTCTGCTGACTTAATCACAAACATACTGGATCTGCTGAAACAATAGCCTTGGAAAGGGTATAGGCTCAGCCTTTTCGTGGCCCTGAAATACTGGAAAAGACACTGCATCCTCACTACCAGCATGAACATCTTGGTTTAATGTCAAGCCACATTACAGTCTTGTTCCAGATATTCTGCACGCCGAGGGACAAAAAGGGGGCAAGACACCCGTCTCTCCCCTGCTTTATCCAGCTCAAAGTCCTACTGTGGAAGTTTCTTTTGTATAACTCCTATGTTTTACAGTATTAGTCAGTTGCCTTTTTTCAGACTTAGCTGTGGTTTTTAGCTGATCCGATTGTTTAAATGGGTTGTGTATTTATTGTTGTATGTTTATGTAATTACGTTTTTGTACTTTAGATCCCACAACTGGGATCTACTGGGAAGAAGGGCAGGCTGTATGGAATAGCAGTAGCAGTAGTAATAATACCAATACTATCCTCATCAGAGATTTTACAAAAAAAAGAAAAAAGTACAGTAGTAAGAGAAGCCTACGAAGCACAAGATAAGATAAACTGTTTTTAATATTGCGTTTTAAATGCTGTAATTCACCCCGGGGATCTCAGAGTGAAGGATGGGTAATAAATAAACAATTATAATAATCACAATAAAGTACAAGTTCAGCAGACACAATTATTGAAAAGCCACCGCAGCAGTTATACCATCTATACAACTTCATACACCCACGCATCACACACACTGAAGGCAACAGGAATGTGGTGTTTTCACTACGAAGTTCAAATTCCATCTCAACAACAAAGTTCACCAGATGGCCTTGGGCTAGTCGCTATTTCTCAGACTAACATATCTCACCAAGCTGTTGGGAGGATCAAATGAGATGACCAAACTCCCAGAGGAAAAGGCAAGATAAAATTCTGCTTTTAAAAAACGAATCAACCACCAGACTTATGATCTGACACTTTAAAATATAATTTGTCTCAACATTCATACAATGAAACCTGGAAGCCACCTCCCATTAAACTTAATGGAAAAAACTAATTAGAACTATTCTGCATCTGTTGACATTAGGCAGTCACTTGAGTATGTTTAGCCTATGTTGTGCTTATCTCAACTTATTCTTTAAACTGGCAGGACATGGTTTGTTCACAAATAAAAGAGCAAGACTTGCCATACATTTTCAAACCTGTGGTCATTTAGAGGAAGCGCCTAAAGTGCCAATCCTATGCTTAAATATTTTCTTTTGGTTGCAATATGCGTATATCACCACTGACTTTTGTTACACTGAGGACAAAACAACCAGAGGCCTACCTAGGTGCCGGCGAAACTGGCCCATGCCAGGAGTGTATGCCCAGGGGGAGTAGCAAAAACCACCTATCAGGCTATGGAGTGCATGGTGTACAGTGAGGGAAAAGAGTATTTGATCCCCTGGGCTTGGGCTTGGTCATGGTGGCTACTTTGGAATCTGCTAGATTGATTGCTTCTGTTGACAGGCGTCATTTGTACAGGTACTGTAACGAGCTGGGATTACAGGTAAGACCTCTCCCTTACAGCAGGCGCTTCTAATCTCGGCTCGTTACATACAGTGAAGATACCAGGTAGCCTGACATCTGGCTGGTTGATAGGGGATTAAATACCGATTTCACTCATTATAATGCACATCAATCTCTTCTGGGTTTCTGGGGGTTTTCCTGTTGTTATTCTGTCTCTCACAGCTACAATAAACCTACCATTAAAATTATGGACTGGTCATTTCTTCGTCAGAGGGCAAACGGGCAAATTTAGCAGGGGATCAAATACTTTCTCCCCTCACTGTATATGTGTACAACGACATGCCACTGCAATTGTGGTCTAGATCAAAAGTGGGAGAAGCTTCCCATTCTTCTTGCACCATGGCACAAAGGTGTGCAGTAAAGTGTTGCTGTTTTCCTGGGGAGAGTGCCAAGACAGCTTCTTGCCGGGGACACCGATACAACTTCTTGCCAATGGCACAAGGGACCTTAGGTACACCTCTGCGTACAACAAAGCCAAAAGCAACACAGATTACATCACCAAATATGTCACTACCAAAAAATGTAATCAGATCCACTCCCTAGTTAGACCATTTCCTAACCTATTATAACAACTACAACACTCTTACCTTTATCTGTTATACACTCCATTACTACCTGGAAAAAAGAATGCCATTTATGTCTGCCTTGTTTTTCAGTGTGTTTTTGTAATACATCAAAGACTCAGCTACGTTAGTAAAGAAAAAACAATTTGAATGCAACACCAGAATGCACCAGAGAGAAGAAAATCTTAAAACACAGTTTTCTATAGGTATTTTTTTCCTTTTGTTTTAACGATCTAATTTCTGACTTATTTATAGTGGTCTTCCCCTGTGTTTAGATCCACCCCAAGTCAATACTGTTTAACTGTGGCCCAGAACCTTGTGACCCTACCCCCAAATCCACCTTTTCTCCAGAAAACACAACCAATATATTGTTATGGTATTAACTTTCTTCCTGGTGTTGTCTGCCCCTTGACTGGGTTTCAGCTTCCTTCCCCTAAAGCAGGTGGATCACAACACTCCCTACAAACATGCACCGGGGGAAGCACAAACGCAGCACCCCAACGAAACTCTTACTTGTCCTTTTCTCACCCATTGCTAACACTACAGAGACTACATGGCACAAGGAGGAGTGAAACCCTTGGCACTGTGGCAAAAAGGCATGGTTCCAAGGCTTTAGACCTGTGTAAGGAGGGCCAGTGAGTTTCAGTTTCGGTTTGACACCCACTGGTGCAGTATAAGCGCCAGGAGGAAAACTGCTGGTTTGTGATGCTCATTACAAAGATTCAGTATGGCAAATGCATTTGCAGAGACTTGTAAACACATGAACACATTTAAGATGAAAGTGTGAAAGTCACAAATTAATTGGCTGAAGGGTAGGCTGAAGGAAACAAACAAAAAACAAAAACCCCTCAGTATCACAAGGACACACATTCTGCCCGGTCACTGAGAAGGCAGATGCCACTAAAGCTGTTCTTCATATTTATATACAGTAGCACCTCAGCTTACGTTTGGGCAATGTAAACTTCCGGTTGTGAAAGCAGCAAACCTGGAAGTGTTTCGCCGCATGCGCATGCACAGAAGGGCTCTACCGTGCTGCGCGCATGTGCAGAAGCGGTACCTTCGGTTGCAGAAACCTCGGGATCCAACTGGAGCTCCGGAACGGATCCCGTCCGCAACCGGAGGTACCACTGTATTTATGTATATGCATTATTTATATACAGGCAATTCCCCATTTACGTGTCGCTTGCATTCTGAGGTACCATGCACGTTGGCAGAGCTTGTGTAAGGAAAACCTGCTCGCTTTCGGTGTTGAAAATGACGCACACGTCAGCGGTTGCATGGGTGCCAAATGCAAACAAATGGGGAGTTGCCTGTGCTGCCGCATTAATAAAATATTCTCTGTGCAGTTTACAGTAAAAAAATTAAAACTGTAAAGCACAGAAATAAAATATAAACAGCAGAAGAATAAAATCCAAGAAAAGCCACTGCATTTTTATTTTTTTAAAAAGCTGAGAATGAGATTCAGCCTACTAGTCCTGCTTGTGGCTGCCCATACAAAACTTTCACTAGTGCAACAGGGCATTCTCCCCCCCCCGGCCCCCAAAATTGGTTCTGAGGGTTGGGAGAACCAAAGCACAGTGCAAAGCAAAAGGAGAGGAGAGACTCTAAAGGTGCTCTCAAGGTCTTGGCAGGTGTACGTGGGAAGGGACCATCTTTCAGGTAACCTGGTCCCAAGCCACTCAGGGCTTTGTAGGCCGAAACCAACAGTTTGATTTGGGGCAAGAAATGAACTGGAAGCCAACGCAGACAACAAAGCACTGACATAATATGATCATATTTCCAGTCCCAGTTAACCATCTTGCTGCCCCATTTTGGAGCAGCTTAAGCATCATTCTGCCTGCCTGATTTACAAAGGAACATAACCCTGTAGCAAGAACCTCCTATCATCATTTGTATATTGATCTATTAGTATTACTGTTAGTAATATCATTGTGACAGTACATATGCTGAGTTAGCAGATATTTTGAGAGAGTAAGAAAAGCTTCACACTTCAGTTCTCAAGAACTATTAAGACACTTTTTAAAAAAGAGGGTAAAAAAGAGGGGCATTAAGATAAATAAAGCAAATATACTTTCCTTAAAAGGGCTCACAGAAGTTTGGTATTCAACACCTTCATTTCGTTCTATGGTAAATTTCTATGAAACCTTAGATTCTACTGAAATGGGGGGGGGGGGGCTGTGGAAAACCACGAAATGCCTCCAAATACTTGCAATGTTTTTGTATTACGAGACTGTTATTATTTCTTACTCCAGGAACTTTGAGCCACATTATCTTCGTGTATTTAATCAAAAGGTATAAGTGGCTCACTTTACAAGAAAGGAGAATGCCAAAAAACTGTACAAAGCGACAAGAAAATAGGGGGGGGGGGGACTTACCTTATCTAATTTTGTTAATTTAACATGGCTTAATCACTGCTTCTCACTTTCTAAATACATTACAACAATATTTTTATATATAGACTGACAAACCTATTTTCACTGTTTTTGTTATTGCCTGGTCATATGCTACAGGTAAGTGGCCAAGTCTCAGCCACATGCCCAGAACATTTGAAGCATCTTGCCACAAAACAATCCAGTCTTTGTTGAATGCAGCAGCCTGCTAGCAGAATTCTTTAAAATGAAATCATTGTGTCAGTTTATTGAACTTGCAGAATTGCATTGAACTTCTACAAAGTTAATTTCATTTCAGGACAGACTAAATAAGAGTTATGTAAAACGGGTTTCATTTCAGATCATGACTGAGCTGTAGGATGTTGGTCAGCCACAAAAAGCCAGACAGGAGCTTTGTATCCCCAGAGGTGCTGTAAATCACGCAGCTAACCCTTTTCTGTGGTTTTGTTTTCTTCTCTGAGTGTTGCTGCACTGAACTCATCAGCACATCTTAAGAGCACAGCCCAAAATTTAAAGGGTCTTTTAACAGCCTGATTTGTGCCTTTGAGATTTTTGTGCCAGTGATACAAGTAGTAAACAGACTCCTACAGGTCTCGTACCATCCCATGTTCTTCTGCAGCAAGGGTGACTAACCTGGTGCCTCCAGAAGCTGCTGGACTACAATTCCCATCTTCCCTGACCAATTCACTGGTGGGCCACATCTGGTTTACCCTTATGGACACACCTATTTAGCATCATTAATTTATGGTGGCATCACTTTTACAAAGAAAAAGATATAAACTAATATTATACAGTCAACCTGCAACTGGAGTGGGGACTACATTTTAGGCATGGCCCGCATACATAAAAACACATATACCGTATTTTTCGCCCTATAGGACGCACCGTCCCATAAGGCGCACCTAGTTTTTTTTTTGGGGGGGGAAATAAAGGGAAATTTTTTTATTTCCCCCCCCCAGGCGTGGGGCTGGGGAAGCCCGAGCTTCCACCAACCCCAGCCCCCAGAACAGGCAACTCTCCGCAAGCCATGGGAGCCCGTCGCGGGCTCCCACAGCTTGTGGAGATCTTGTCGGTGCGCACCGACCCCTGTCGCTCTCCAGGCTTCAGCGAAAGCCTGCATTCGCCCCATAAGACGCACACACATTTCCCCTTCATTTTTGGAGGGGAAAAAGTGCGTCCTATGGGGCGAAAAATACGGTAGTTGAACAACCAACTTGGAACTGCCCAGACACAAGCAATATTACCTTCTAGAGCCAGCCTCCCAAATGGTTCTAACCCCCTAAGCAAGGCAGAGAGCTTTTATACTCCCCACCTTGCTAACTGTGCTCTGGAAGGCTCTCGAAAGATTTCGCAGTGCTGAGTTCCTGTGAGATTTCGCGAGAGCCCTCCAGTCTTGGTAAGCAAGATGAGGTCTGAAATACAGCCACGCTATTCTCAACAATATTCAGAGAACAAAATTTATAATTTTAGCCAAAATTAGCTTATTAGGGTGATTCCATTCCACAACTAAAATACCCTACTTGCTGGTATACCCTACCTGACTGTAGCAAGCCAGTTAAAGAAAACTGATAGCCAGTTCTGAAATAAGCAATCAATACTCCTAGCGAAAAAGTTTGATAAAGAGCTTTGCACATTGGTCAAGTCAATGGAGAAAGAAAGATCCATCCACTGGTTGCATACAGCTATGCCAACTTTGATGTTATCTCGGATCTACAAACCCCCGGATTCGTTAGAAAATTTCCACAGAAGGGAAGATTTCTATCATGGCTACTTGCCCTGGGCAATTTGCTCAACACTTGGCAGAGTACACTAAGCATTCTGTTCTTTTTCTACTGACTGAGAGGAAGGATGACCAAGAACACAGGAGATGAAGTTTTAAGAGGGGGTGTTAATTCGCCTCTGTTTTTTATTTCAGTTCAATCTGTCATTTACTTATGGATGCCAGTGGCCTGAGGGTGGGTGTTATTTCAGTGTTATTTCAGTGTTACGTGGTGAGGAGAAATACGAAACACAATGAGTGATAAACATAGAAAAATTAAAAATATGCATTTAACAAAGCAAAGATCGCTCCAAATAACATTAAAATTGCAATAGGAGTTTAATAGTCAAGAGGCATGCAACTTCAAGACCCTACTGAGGAACCTTTAAAACGAAAGTGTTTTTTGAAGCAATAGTTTATATAATCCAAGCTTTATAGGAAGTATCAGCACTCAAATGACATTTTCGTGTCATTCTTTCTATAGCTACTTCTACTCTTCCAAATACTGACACTGAAATATAACCATGTTAACATTTAATGCATGGGTAGGCAAGCTAAGGCCTGGGGGCCAGATCTGGCCCAATCGCCTTCTCAATCCGGCCCGCGGATGGTCCGGAAATCAGCGTGTTTTTACATGAGTAGAATGTGTGCTTTTATTTAAAATGCATCTCTGGGTTATTTGTGGGGCATAGGAATTCATTCATTCCCCCACCCAATATAGTCTGGCCCCCCACAAGGTCTGAGGGACAGTGGACCGGCCCCCTGCTGAAAAGGTTTGCTGACCCCTGATTTAATGGCTGCATGTCCCATTGGCTGCAGCAGAGGGATATCTTTTTATGATGTCATTTCCCCAACCCAAACTGTTGTGTTTTTTTTTAAAAAAAGCTTTCTGTGCATTGAGATATTAGCTGATGACAAGAATGTACAATGATGTTTCACCCGTCCTCAAAAAATTCTTTCAGATTAATTTCTAAACTTTGGATGCAGGAAGCAAATTGAGCGGATTAACAGAATACTCGTCTTACTAAATACATTTCTAATGGCTCCTTTTGTTTCCACTCACTTTTGAGAATTTAGTCCAAGGGGTTCCGAATGTACCAAACAGAACTTCCAGCATTCTCGTCCAGATGTTTTGTAACATATGAATGCAATTATAATTAAGAAGATTATGGTATCCAGCTTCGGTTTCCTGCTTTCTTAATTTTGATCTCTTATATGATATTTAATATGTTAAGTACCATAATAAACATGTTCCCTGTAAAGGTTTTTAACAGTAAAAACTCTGGGGAATTCTCTCAAGACCTTCAGACTTTGCTGAGGCACGAGCAACAGAGGTGTAACTGCTCCCTGCCCCCCAACCTTGAAGCATCAAGATGCTGGATGAGACACAACATTTGGCTGTATCTAACTTTTGGCTCAAAGTAAAGTACACTGCGCATACAACTGATGAACAGTATAAGCAGAGCCCTGGATACACTGTGCAAAAATCAAAATTCTTTTTTCCCCCTTCAGTGGGACTTATACATACCTAATTTTCTCTTGGCTATGCCCACGAAATGCAATCCAGATCAGTTCAGCACGCTAAAATCCTACAAAAATCAAATCCTAGGCATGGACATGATTATGCCCATTACACCTACTGGGGTCTACAGAAAAAATAAAGATAATTCACAGGTGCACAATTCTTCTTCCTCTCTTGAAAAAAAATAAAATTGCAAAAAAGGTGGGGGGGGGGGGGAAGTGTGTGTGCCAATCCTTTATATTCCTGAACCGAACCAATGCCAGGAAGTATTGCAAATCACATGGGAAATATTTCAGCCCAATTTCTCGACCTAAATGTTTTGGCTAGATTTTGAACGTTCATTCAAAATTAAGCATGGGACTTCTGAAGTTCATGCAAGAGAATTTGCCATGATGTTTTAAGATATAAAAATAGAGCAGTCAGAACCTTACACTGTATTTTGTTACTGGAAGTTTTTGTATGCAAGTTGTTCATCTGTGGCAGGATAAAATTACTGCCATCTTTATAATAAATAAATAAAGCAGGATAAGTTCATAAAGCCACTTGAATGAAACTGCAGCAAATGCCTCAAGGACATATATTTAACAATTCCAAAAATTAGCAGCCCAGACATCAGGCATTCGGAAACTAGGAACTCCACTTAAATTCAGATTTAACCAACAGGCAACCAATCCAGTGCACACTCCCCTGGAAGTAAGCCCCATTGTACACACATGACTTACTTCCAAGTATGCACGCACAGAACTGAGTTCAGACGGATCAGGTAAGCAAAACGAATCTAAAGCTATTTTGAAGTCTCACTGAATTCAATTATTAACAACAACAACAAGCAATATTACTTAATGCATTTTTATCCTGCCTTTCCTCTATGGAGCTCAAAGCAGCCTACAGTACAGTGGTACCTCGGGTTACAGACACTTCAGGTTACAGACGCTTCAGGTTACAGACTCCTCTAACCCAGAAATAGTACCTCAGGTTAAGAACTTTGCTTCAGGATGAGAACAGAAATCATGCGGCGCGGTGCGGCGGCAGCGAGAGGCCCCATTAGCTAAAGTGGTGCTTCATGTTAAGAAGAGTTTCAGGTTAAGAACAGACCTCCAGAACAAATTAAGTTCTTAACCCGAGATACCACTGTAATCTCTCTTCTTAAGTGCATTTGACTTGCATAGTTTCAGCCATAGGCAGTTGAAGGTGAGCTAGTTTAAACTGCACAAGTCAAGTCACAAGCAAGGTGGAGAGCTGCTTGCCAGGGCAATCAGAGTTCCCATGAGATCCTGCATGTGTCCCTAATCTGCTAGAACCAGTGTAGCAAATGGACTTTGCCCAGCAAGTAACCAAAGCAGACCCAGTGTGAAAAGAGCTTTTAATCTCTCAGACAAACCCACTCAATGAACCAGCTGTGGGAGTACTGGGAATACTCTCTCCCCCCCCTCATCCGCTAGCCACGGGGCAGCTCCAGATGTTTGCTTATTGTAATGGTTCTAGGGGTTGCTCGTGCATAAGCTGGTGCTTACCCACCGGTAACTGAGCCCCTGGAAGCAGGTTGATTTGGCAGTCAAATGGCCTGGGGGGGGGGGGCAGTCTGTCTGCCTCCCTCTCGCTGAAGACCTCCTTCAAATCAGCATATTGTGGTGGCACCTGCCCTTTTTCCTCCAGGGCCACCCCAGCCACCCTGGCCACAGTCATTCTTGGTTCCTTCCCTCCCAGACAGTGTTCTAAGCAGTAAGCTGACCCAAAGGTGAGCGACCGCTGATGCCATGACACCACTGGGTCATGTATTGCCAGCCAGCTCATTCCCAGTATTATTGGGGGTCCTGCCAGCGTGGCCACGTGAAAGGCAATGGTTTCCGTGTGCCTGGAAACACTCATCCGCATTGGCGGTGTCTGGTGTGTCACTTCCCCTCCCAGTAGTTCCCTGCCATCGATGGTGGTCACCTGCAAGGGAAAATCTAGTGGCAACAGGTGGAGCTGGTGCTCCAGAGCGAAGTCTCTGCTGAAGAAATTACACGAGCTGCCAGAATCCAGCAGCCCCTCCACTTTGACTGGGTGCCCATTTGGGAGTTCTAGCACCACTTCTATGGCTATAGCTGCCTTGGGAGGGTCAGGCTGGGGCACTTCTATTGGTTGCTGGCCTGGCTGCTGCCCCTGTTGGTTGGCAGCCAGGCTTTCTCGTTTCCCTGCACTGGCCCTTCCTCCCCCTTCTTGTCGTGGCCTGCAGCCCCCATCATGCCTTGCCAGGCCTTTCGTTGAGGACAGACCTTTGCAAAATGTCCTGGCCGCTGACAGAGGAAACACTTCTTGCTAGTTTTCCACTCCTTCCCCTCCCTTTTCCGGCCTTCACTAGCGTTTGAAACTTTACGCGCGCTCCATCAATTTCCATCGGCTCTGCTGCCTGGGAAGGCTCCTTCGGCATCTCAGGAATGTGGTTGCCATGGAAACGTTCCGCCCTTATCTCCCGCTTCTCCTGAGCCCGCGCTTCCTGGCGTACACCGATCGCAAGCACAGTCTTTGTGAGTTCATCCATCAACCGCGGGCGGGGCGCTCTGGACAACTTGTCTTTCACTTCGGGGTCCAAACCTGCACAAACAGCATTTGTTCAGAGTCCAGATCCCACCCGAGCTTGTGCACTAACATCGCAAAACGCGACCAGTAGTTTCTGACGGACAGGCTCCCCTGCTTGCACCCCATCAGCTCCCTCCGTGTCACGCTTTGCTCAACCTTGCTGGAGAACATCGCGTCCATTGCCTGGTAGAATTTCTTAAGATCTTTCAATGCATCATTCCCCGTTGCCATTAAGGGCCTGATCCATTCGCGCGCCCCATCCTGCAGATGTCCAACAATGTAAGCCACCCTCTCCCCGTCATCAGCAAAGTCATTTTTCTGCAATTCCAAAGCGTATTGAATTTCCGTTCGGAAAGCATTGTAGTCTTGGGGCTTTTCTCCAAACTTGTTTACCAGCCCCGGGACCTTCCTCCCTATCGGGGTGGCTCTGACCTGTGCATCCTGAGCCCGCCTCTCCTCCAGCCGCGCTGACAGGGTAGCGACATGTGCCTCCAGGTCTTGGTTCCTCTCGACCAGACCTCGCACTGTGGCTTCTTGCTCTGTCTCTCCAGCCGGCCCTGTTTGGCTCATCGTGCTGCCTCCCCGGGGCTGCGCACAAGCAACGTCAGGGACTGACGGATTGCTGTAATGGTTCTAGGGGTTGCTCGTGCGTAAGCCGGTGCTTATCTCCCCGGCTGGGTGCAAACACCTGGCTGGGTTGCCAAAGTGAAGCTTTTTTTTTTCCGGACAGCCACTCACCCGTGGCTGACTCAATCGCTGGCAGAATCCGTCAGTGGGCGTTTCTTATACTTCTTCCAGCAAAGAAGCTCTTTGACGCCTAGTCTCCTCCTACTCTCTCTGCGCGAAAGCCTTCTGTGCAAGGAGGGCGTGGGCAACGGAGGACCCCTACTCTCCCCGCTGGTCCCAGGCAAGGAGTCATGGGACCGCCTCGCCGCTTCCCCCATCTGCCCCCCTTCTCCACTGGTGCTACGCTGATTCTCTTCCCCAGAAGATGGGCTGCTTCTCCCGATCCCTGGACGCTCTCTGGAATCCCTCTGGCTTTTGCTCTCTCCCTCCGGCACTGATGGCAGTTCCCTGACACTTATATTTGATTTTCATGTATACATGTAGCCCTTGGAACTGAACCAACACGTAAGATGAGGGATTACTGTACATCATTCTACTTCTCATTTATCCTCACAGCAACCCTGTGACCCCAACCTAGAGTATTGTGTCCACTTCTGGGCACCATAGCTCAAGAAGGATAGTGATAAGTTGGGATGTTTGCGGAGGGAGACCAATATGATAAAGCGTCTGGAAATCAAGTCTTATGAAGAACAGTTGAGGGAACTGGGTATGTTTTGCCTAGTAAAGAGGATACTGAGGAGATGTGATAGCCATATTCAAATATCTTAAGGGCTTTCACATGGAAGATGGATTCAAGTTACAACAAAGGAGATTCTGACTAAACATCAGGAGGAACTTTCTGACAGTAAGAGCTATTCAACAGTGGAATGAACTTCCTCAGGAGGTGGTAGACTCTCCTTCATTGGAGGTTTTTAAGCAGAGGTTTGGTGGCCACCTGTCATGGATGCTTTCGTTGAGGTTCCTGCATTCAAGGAGATTGGACTAGGTGACCTTTGGGATCCTTTCCAATTCTCAAGTTCCATGATTCTATGTATGCATCTCAAATTTACAAAACGTAGGGCTGCTGGCTAAAATCCTTCTGTATGAGACTATAATAGCCTGGCGCAGCAAACAACACTTTGCCTGGCCTGAATCCTGCAATTCAGGTCAGGCTTTAATCAAATCTGCCCATACATGTCAGTAGAGTATGTTGACATGTATGAGAAAAGGGATTAGTCTGTTCACTTATGTGGAAGTGGGGCTCACATGGCCTTCCCACCTATATAGCCTTTGAGGACAATAGGCCACCAAGAAGCAAGTATGTTCCCTTGCCTCGGGGGTGTTCCAGATTACGGAGCCTTCCCTTCTCCACAGAAGGCTAAGGGGACTTGAATATACAAATAGGAGACCACAGAAACTGTATTGGGGTGGAGGGAGGCAAATGTGCTCCCTGCAATTGCCACCCCAGATGTCTAAGCTAGTTCCTAATAAATTTCAGCTTAGAATTTATGTGAGAAAATGAACACTGGGTTCCCCAGAAGTGAAGCAAGAAGCAGATTTTCCTCAGGGAAATTTCTGCAACTCTATTTTAGAGCTGAATGCAAAGGCAATTGGATCTCAAAACCAGTGCAAGAGCAGCCTCCCCCAACACGGTGCTTTCCAGATATTTTGGACTACAACTGTCATTAGCCTTATCCAGCATGGCCAATGGCTAAGGATCCTAGAGTATATAGCCCCAAACATCCGGAGGGCACCAGGTTGGAGAAGTACAGCAAAACTATTTACCTACTAGAAGGTTCCAGAGACCATCCTATTGACAGCTTGTGACTAATAAAATCCAGGATCAAACTGGTAAGGACTACAGACCCTGGACTAGGAAATAGACCAAGAATGTTTCAGACATGCAAATTGGATCAAAACCACACAAACTCTAAAAGGTCTGTAGTATTCTCGTCCCAGGGGGCCAGGACCATGAGAGTGAACTGCCCTCTAGAGAAAAGGTTTTGGCATCAAGTCACGTCTTTAAGCTATGCGTATGTAATTTCAGAATTCATCAACAGTCCAGAGCCATAATAGAATTTGGTTTAAAATAAATACATCTGGAATAAAACACAGAAGAAAGGGAGTTATTATTGTTGGCATTTAATCTGGAGGGAAAATCCTGGTGCAGGATAAATATTACCTGAAGAAATTCTATTTTAATTCACTGTTACAAATATTTCAGTATAGGTAATGAGTGACCACTGCAAATATTAAGTACTGCCAAAGGCTACACCCTTGCAATTTAATAAAACACTTGAGAGTACTCACAGTAGGTCTGGTAGAGTTCTTATACTAAAATTAAAACACACACACAAAGCCAGGCGGTACAAACCGCAAAAGTATAGGTACAAGGATTTGCAAAAGCAATAATAACCCCCACCCCACCCCCCACAAAATAGGATATTATTGATTATTACAGAAAAATAAGCTTCAGATTTGACCATTTGTAAGCATGTTAACTAGAATAACAACAACAACAAAAGCCAACAAAAATTGAGTTTGGTGAAGGAACTAGAGTCCTAAAATGTTTATGTCCCACACCAGAATATTGATCTCCCGAGGGGGCCAATATATCAATCTTCTTCCATGCCTGGACTGTCTCCACATATCATTCATTTCTCTTGAAGTAATTTTTAGCCTCCAAATTCCACACACACACACACCCTGCCCGAATCCTTCACTGTGGGCCATCGTGGATCTGCTCTTCTTCTGCATGTACCTTAAAGATAATGAAATGCCATTTTCCTAATATGGAGAAATTGTTCTGAGCAAATCTTGATTCAGTCCATTTCCTTGAGTCAGCTTGCTTCCACATGGGCCTTCCTACTTCCTAGAGCAGGGGTAGGCAACCTAAGCCCCGGGGGCCGGATCTGGCCCAATAGCCTTCTCACTCCAGCCCATGGACAGTGTTTTTACCTGAGTAGAATGTGTGCTTTTATTTAAAATGCATCTCTGGCTTATTTGTGGGGCATAGGAATTCGTTGACCCCCCCCCATATAGTCCAGCCCACCACATGGTCTGAGGGACAGTGGACCAGCCCACGACTGAAAAAGGTTGTCCTAGACTGATCACTCAGTTTCCTTACCAACATTTGGTTCTGTGTATCAGCAACGGGGATTCACAACTGGGAAGAGAGCTGTTTTGCTCAGCGTGTGAGTTTCCTAGGGGCATCTGACTGGTCCCTGTCAGAATAGGATGCTGGACTAGATAGGCTACTGGCCTGATCCAGTAGGACTTTTCTTATGTTAGGTCACATCAGTACTACACATTTAGAGCACTATGATAACACTTTAATACTCATGGCTTCCCTCAAAGAATCCTATGAACCAGGGGTCCCCAAACTAAGGCCCGTGGGCCGGACAAGGCCCGAGGGACTCGTTTATCTGGCCCGCGGTGACCCCACCTCTGCCTGCTCTTACCGGGGCTGCACTGTGCGGCTGCCCACTTCTGGGTCGGAGGAGCCCAGGAAATAGCTTGTGCGCATGTGCAAGCGTTATTTCCAGTGCACATCCAGTTCGGAGGAGGCTCGTGCACATGCACACAAGCTATTTCGTCCAACCCAGAAGTGCGCCGGAAATAGTGTGTGTGCATGCATATGGGCACGCGCTCCCCCGCCCTCCGTGTGATCGGCACTGGAGACACTGGATTGTAGTTTGTTAAAGGTGCCAAGAGTTGTTAGGAGTCTCCTATTATCCTCCCAGAACTGCATTGCCCTGAGTTTCCTGAGAAGAGGGACTGACTGTTAATCCACTCTGGGAACTGAAGCTCTGCGATTAGGAGTCTCCTAACAACTCTCGGCAGTCTTAACAAATTACAGCTCCCAGGACTCTTTTGGCGGAAATCATGACTGTTTAAAGTGGTATTATATTGCTTTAGCTGTATAGTGAGGATGTGGCCTTAACCTTGAGCACGATTTTCATGCACAGTGGAAAAGGTGGCATCCTGCAGGACAGCCGTCTCCCTTTTTGTACTAGCTTTTTGCTACTCTATGTTAAAACAACCACATCAGGGAGACACCCGCTGTCTGAAGTGGTGCAGTCCAGACATAGGTTTATCACCTCATCTCCTTGTGTGAATACTAGGCCTTTGTTTAATGGATATTTGCTGTAAAACCTGTCTTGTGATTGCACCAGACCAACAATAAACATGGCTATGTCTACTTTGGACAAAATGCTGTCTAATGTCATAGATGTTAAAATGGAATGCTTTCTGGAGCACAAACACAATTTAAATATATATATATATATATATATATATATATATATATATATATATATACACACCCAGTGGGTAGTGAGCCTGTTGGGCAAATGGTTTGAGCAGCCACTTCCAGGGAGTCTGAAATAGAAGTCTGTGGGCTGCCATACAGGAAAACCTCTTATCCCTGTATTTTAGAGGAATGGCATAGCTGAAAGTCCTGTTATGACTAGCACTTAAAAAAAAGTAGTATTTCAGATTCCTTCCCCCCCTGCCCAAGAGCAGTTCAATGTGTGCAGCAGGACATAAAACAGCAGAATTAGTCAAGAGCTCTACTAAAATATAGCCACTGATCTCTCTGCCAGGCCGCTTTCTTCCTTTTCTTGAAAACTAAGCAGACATTTCGTAAGTCTCTAGTGAGAGAAAAGAATTTCTGTAATTGGGGAGGGGGAGGTGATGGGGAGCCATAGTAACTTTGGTGTAGATGGCAAATATACCTTTTACAACGGGACACTGCAAATTATGTAAGAGATCTCAACGTCTGAGGGATGTGTGTGAGGGAATGAAGGAGTTTTCACCAACAAAATGTGCACAAACATTTACCAGACCAACAGCAAAATAATAGTATTTTGTTCCCCAGAGGCATAGATGCTTTTTTAAAAAGCACCCTATCCAAAGTTCCACGTGCATTTTGCACACATACAGAGCTGTTGCAATGTCCTATTCATTTAAAGGAGGGAGCCAATCTATGTACGCAAAATAAGAGTGTGCAGATCAGTTACCATCTTTGAAAGTTGATTTGGGCTGGGGAGCTCCAAGAGTGCACCTACTTCCTCATGCCCATATTAGATAATTGTTCAGGATGCAGCTTATTTCAGACAGCTTATAAGTGAATGTGGCACCATTGTAAAAGATTCAGTAGGGAGTTTCCAAGGACCCCCAAAACTGTAGAACCAACTTTAACAGCTGCTACCATCTTAGTTCCAGGATCCAAGAACACCTCTAATAAAAGGGAATAAATCCCAAGACTGCAGGAAGGCCAGAATCCTTGGGGATAGTTCAAACCTCTCAGTAGAATTGGGCAAGCAGCTGTGGCATATATGAATGGATCCCAGGCACAAAATATAAAATATTATAATAATACAGTCAACCTACTTTCCCAAAAGGTGAGAAGTTCAAAGGGTACAGAGCTTATCCAAGTTTTGCTTCCATCAAAAGGATCAATGAAAAAACTTAAGGAATTCTGTAATCTTCGCAATTATTTATCTTACGCATTTTGACCCTGCCCTTCAGCTCCAAAGGCTCCTAGAACAGTTCACAAGATTAGAGTAAGGCAGTCCCAGCCCTCGGGCTTACCATCTAAAAGGCATGACACACTAGGAAAAAGAGAGGAAGGGAAAAAGCAAGTACAGGAACCCGTTCTTGAAGTTATGGTCATTATAATGACCAGCTGGGATGGAAACAGTTTGGGTTGCCTGATGTCATGGCTGCCACTAGGTGACAATTGAGGGAAAGGCAAAGGGAGTAAAGTCTTACCCTCGCTATACTTTTAAAGCAATATCATGCCACTTTAAATAGGCATGGCTTCCCACAATGAATCCTGGGAACTGTTGTGCTGAGAGTCATTAGGAGACCCCCTATTCCCCTCACCAAGCTACAAGTTCCCTAAAAGAGGGACTGACTGTTGACAAAAGGATGCACTGTGAAAAGACGTTTACTTAAGTAAGAAAAATATGACCTCTCTGAAACGCCTTAGAATTAAAAGTACCTTAAGTGCCTATTCAAAAAAGAGAAATTAATAGACTTGCCTTAAAACTGGGGGGCGGGGGGGAATCTTACACCAATGTTTGGAAAAGTCTAATCAAGACTGAGGTATTTGTCTTTATGTCTAATGATACATTTGGTTTTATATTTCTGCTGCCTCAATTGGCAGAAATATTTAAACAAAATAAAAATGGAAGTGCTTTGTCATGTGCAGTAGAACTAATTACATTAGCTCACATCTATTTTTCACTAAAACATTTCCTGATATCATTCAGGATAATGGACTTCCTATCAAACGGAAAAACTGAGACTTCGTTTATTTTCCTGCCTATAGAGCTTCATACCCATCTTTAAAGATTTCAGTGATCCGATAAACTTTGGTTACAAATTAACACAGACCAGAGAACTTTAAAAAGGCTTTCATTCCCTGAATTTTAGGCTAAGTCTTATCCAACATAAGCTTGTTTTAGGGCACACTGACTCCCCATGGGTGTTATATCTACTGATGTGTGTTGGCGTTGTGGTGAGGCAGGGGCAGCACTGAAACATATGATCTGGTCTTGCCCTGTAGTGGTCCTGCTTGAGGCAGAAGTTCTTATTCACATTAACTTGGCCCTAGGGAAATCTCAAAAATTTTCAGATGTTCATGGTATCTTGAGGGACACCATAGTTGAACACTGCCCACTTTATTGGTAGCCAAGTGACTGGTCTTACAACACTAGATTCAAATGGTTCCCCCAGCCGTTCATTGATTAGAGGACTTTTCTTCCTTGTAGCATATTAAAGAGCTACTTTTTTATCAGGTGCAAAGAGGATAAATTCTGGGACATCTGCAACTCCTACTTAGAGCTGTCTGCAGAAGTTGTATGCCATGTGGGCTCTCCCTTTCTAACTCTCTGTTTCTCTTCATTTGTTTTTTATTCATTCTTATTTTGAAATCTTCTTTCTTTTCTTCTTGGCTTTGATTACATGTGTCTGCTTTTCCTACCGGTTTTTTGAATCGACATGTTTTGCTGCTATGTTTTGCTTTTCCATTCTTGTTCACATACATTCTTTGTATTGTTGCAGTGTGCCTTTTTTAAAAAAAAAACCCCCAACAAACTATGCATTAAAAAATAAGTAGCCACACCTGTACCTATACATGCCACTGCATGATATAGTGTTTTGACAGCATGATATCATTGCTTAAATTAATACTACTTTTCCAGGAACATACTATATTCTTTTCACAAAAACACAGAAATTCTGCCTCCAGGGCAGGTAATACAAGCAATTTCCTCAAAATACAGTAATTAGGATGACAATTACCCATTAATCAAACCCGGCATATATTCAATATATGATCAATAACCTGTCACCGTGTCCTTCTGATACCAGCCAGTTCATGCATTCAGCTGCAAGTCATCAGCCGCTGAGTAATCAAGGGATGTGCTTGTGTGGGTGTGTACCATTACAAAGTGTTCCAATATTACGTATTAAACTAAATGCAGCACATAGCACAGCTGTGAAAGAAGCCAGGACTCAATGGTGAGGAACACTTGGCTTCCAACCACTGCATCCTATTTCAGTACGTTCACCTAGAATAATCTTGAGAGTTGCAGCTCAGCACAATTTATCAGAAAATAAAGCATTTTAAGAGGTTTTTCTATAAATAATCTATTCTACAATAATCAAAGCTTCCCCCGGTGATTGCTGTAGCAACTAATTCCATAGCAAATGAGAGGCATAAATGGGGAACTTGTGGCACTCCAGATATTGCTGGACCATCTCTCGCCATTTCCAGTAGTGGATAGCACTGATGGGAGCTGTAGTCAAACATTGGGAAAGCCACAGGTTCCCCATCTCTGACATATAGAGCACTTTCTGTATTCTTTGCAGCAGGGGCATAGATGTTGTTGGACTCCTGTTTCCATCAACTCAAGGCCAATGGTCAGTGATGATAGTAGTTATAGTCCAACAACATCTGGAGGGCCACACATTGCCCATTCCGCTCTACAGGCAACTACCATAGCAGTTTTCCTAGGCAAGGTGATCGAGAGAGTAGTGTCGGACCAACTGCAAGTGGTCTTGGATGATACAGATTACATGGACTGCTTTCAGTCTGGTTTCATGATTAGATACGGCATTGAAACTGCCCTGATCACCCTTTTCCAGGAAAGAGATCATATTGCCCCCTAGCTATGCTCATTCAGATTGTAACTAGTTTATAGCCTATTTGTTCCAGCAAGCCTTTGGAGTGTAACAGGAGTGTTATGAGAATTGTAAGGTCTAAGATATAAAATAAATGTTCAAAAATGTACCAAGCAAACACATACATAAATATATAAACCACATGTCTGAAACAGTATAGGAAGACAGTCAGTCCTAAAGCCATTTTGACTCTTTCAGTGACCTCAAATATTTCTCTGCAAGGAGGAAGGAAATGGGAACCCCCTCATTGTCTCTTTGCTCACAAATCCTGTCTTAAGGGAGTATCTGTGTATGAATAGGGTGAGCCTGTGACCTGGACTCAGGAATTAAGTATTTACCATCACAAAAGAATGGCCAGGCTCTCCAGGTAAACCCATCAACAGGTTTCCTGCCAGACAGGATTCTGCTATAGACCGCCCCTTCTGTGATGTATGTATGATGTATTGGGGGGTGGTCTTGGGCTCCAGGGTGGGCAATTCCAACAGTCTATATAAGGGCTTGCACACCATTGTTCTGGGTTTCTCCTCCCTCCGGTATGTGGTGAGTGAGCACCCTATTGCAACAGTTTAATAAAGATTAGGCTTACTAGCTGCTTTGCTTCTCAATAGTCTCTGGCTGGCCTCTGTTATTTTCTCCTACCTCTGTTATTTTCTCCTACCTACAAAAGGATTCTATATGGGCTCCTGGGTACCCCATAAGGGAAAAGAAGCAGGTTTGTTTTCTTATAACAGGAGTGATACCATTTGTATAATCAGTGCTTTTTTTTTTTTTAGAAAAAGAGGTGCTGGAACTCACCATAAACGCCTCTCTTGTTCTCTTATAATAGCAATGGTGCCCACCTGAGAGATGCTGGAACTGAGTTCGGGTGAGTTCCAGCTGAAAAAAATCCCTGTGTATAATGAAATGCTGATTATTTTTGCATGCTATATTTAATAATTTTATCATTTACTATCCTCTTAAAAGTGTAATAAAGCTAAAATAGAATACTCTCTCTCTCTCTCTCTCTCTCTGTGTGTATATATATATATATATATATATATATATATATATATACACACATGTGTGTGTGTGTGTGTATAAAATTAATAAAATTTTAAATAAAATTATTTTTATTTATTGTAGTTTCATTTACCACATAACCCACACAACCTAATGCCAAAGCAACTTAAAACTGCTTTTTCAACAGTTCTAAGTAGCATTTTGCCACACATGGAAATATATAAACTGTTCCTAGGAAGCGTGTAACTAAATTCAGATGAAAGCTCAACTAGCTATCCGTCTGACTTGTCTTTTGGTCCTTTATTCATCCAAGAGGCCAAAGGACCCTTAAGAACCCTTAGAAGATAGCAGCAGCACTTAGCCAGTGTCACAGATGGGGCATTAAGTTTAAACTTCCGTATCTCACCCTGAACAAACAGTTAATATCAACAATGACAAATGTATGCACTGTTCTTAAAAGCTATACAATATCAGAGCCAGACATTTTAAATATGAAAGTAGAGTTCACAGTCTGTCCGGAACACCAGGGTTAAGTGACTGACAGATCTTATTTCTGAATATACTTTAATTACCGCATTCTATAGTATGTATTATGTTACAAGAAAGTCATTTTTGAGAGTCAAGAGTCTCATACAGGACTTCCCCAGCCTGGCAGCCAAATCCCATCAGGCCCAGTCAGCATGGAAAAATGGGAGCCACAGAGGCTTTGTCTCAAGCAAACAGGATTCTAAAGGTGAGGTATGTAAATGGAAAACTAAACAAGAAAGAAAGAAAACCCACATATCCTTCAAGGCTAGGGATAGTTAGGACCGAAAACGAAACTACCAGTATTATTGAACCCATCTATGGTGTGACTGCACTTGGAATCCTGTGCACATGTCTGGTAAGCTCCTCTGGAGAAGGGGATTGTGGAGCTAGAAAAGGTCCAGGAAACAGCAATCAAAATAATCAAGGAGCTGGAGCAATTCCCCTATGAAGAATAGTTAAAGCATTTGGATCTTTTTAGTTTAGACGAAAGGCAAGAAATGGGACTAATGAGAGAGGTGTATAACATTGTGCATTGTGGGGAGAAAGTGGATAGAAATAACAGTGGAACCTCAGTTTTCGAACGTCTCGGAAGCCAAACAATTTGGAATCCAAACGCCGAAAACCCACAGTGAATGCTTCCTTTTTTGAACGCCCCTCAGAAGTCAAATGGCTTTCAAGGCGCGTTTTTCCATTTTCTCAAAGAATTTGCCAACCCGCCCATTGCGCTTCGGTTGTCGAACGTTTTGGGAATTTGAACGGTCTTCCAGAACGGATTACATTCGACAACCGAGGTACCTCTGTAAATTTTTTTCTGACGTGTTCAGAACCAGGGGCCATTCACTGAAGATGAGTGTTGGAAGATTTAGGAAAGACCATTGGAAAAAATATATACCCCCCCCACAGTGCGCAATTAAACTGTGAAATCCACTCGCACAAGATGCAGTAATGGCCACCAACCTGGCTCTAAAAAAAGGATCGGACAAATTCACGGAGGGCAAGGCTATGAAAGGCTGTGCTGTACCTCCGCTGTTGGAGGAAGAATGCCTCTGTTTATCGGTTGCTGGGATTTACAAGTGGGGAGAGTGCTGTTGCACTCAGGTCCAGCGTGCAGAATTCCCAGAGGCATCTGGCTGGCCACTGTGAGAACGTGATGCTGGACTAGATGGGCTAATGACATGATCTTAGCTTGGTTCTTCTTAGCAGACCTCTGCTGCTCTTTGCAGAAAAGGAGAGAAAGAGGGAAATAGTGAGGTTTCCCAGACGGTGGGGCCAAACAAGACATGTTGTGGGATAGATCTTGCAACATTTTTCTTTGATAAGATGCAGCTGTATATGTGTGTGGCAGGGGATTTGGGTTGGGGCCATAGCATTGTGGGAGAGATGCTGCAACCTCCGCCCCCCCCCCGGTTCTTCCCCCTCCTCCATATTAGCTTCCGCAGGTATAAATTGAAGCTCCTTATACAGCTTTAGGCAGCTGTTTAAGAACATTTATGTTCTGCCAAGTCTCTTGTATTTAGTGCATAATTGCTGTTCCATTGTCTCTTGCTGCAATATTTATATTGATGTTTAGATGTTTGGCAGGGAAAGGCAAACTCACAGTTGGATTTAGGCTTTTAAAATTGTCTGCCATATCTCGTTTTATACTGTTAAAAGTACCATTGTTTTTGCTTCGTTTTATATTGATTCATGCACAGATCTTTTATGAAAAGTGGTAAAAAAAATGAAAACGTCTTGTACTGCTGAACGTCTTTGAAATATCCCAAACCTAGCATTTGACTCTTTCTTTCCATTACTTACAGTACATACTTGGAAGTACTTGAATACTTATAATTAAAACTGTAGAAGTTAACTTAATTTGAGTGTTTTTTAAAAAATATAAAGTCGTAAGCTTGCATAAAAAGGTCAGAAATTCTGGCTGCCTTTAAAAGTACAAATCCACCAACCAAGTTATGAATGTCGAGAAATCTATTTATGTACTTAACATGAAAAATAAGGGAATATAGTTTGCTGATTACAGACTGATTAGAATGAATTAGTTGTCATAAAAATATTCATGAACTACACACTCCATCTTTTAAATTTTACAACTTTAGAATAAGGGAAAACATTAATTATTCCCTGATGAAAAAAAGTAGTCCACTGAGACTTGGAAACCTGATCCTGATTTTCAATTAAGTACATTTACTGAATCCAGGCAGCTCTGGCATGACAACTAAGAAATTTCTCAAAAAATTGTTTGAACCGTTTGGTACCATATCTACCATTCCTTTAACAGACATCTAAATTCTTTGATGATCACACAGATGATTCTGTTTGACTTCCAAGTAACGACTGTACTAGCAAACCAGAGGTTAAACTAACCATTTCTAGCTCCAGGAGCAGCGCTGAGAGCATTCGTGTGACACACCGACACACTGCAGCCGGCACACTAACGTGTCGCAACACACAGTTTGGAAAGCTCTGCTATAGCCTATACAGTGGTACCTCGGGTTAAGTATTCAATTCATTCCGGAGGTCCGTACTTAACCTGAAACTGTCCTTAACCTGAAGCACCACTTTAGCTAATGGGGCCTCCTGCTGCTGCCGCGCTGCCAGAGCACGATTTCTGTTCTCATCCTGAAGCAAAGTTCTTAACCTGAAGCACTATTTCTGGGTTAGTGGAGTCTGTAACCTGAAGCGTATGTAACCTGAAGCGTATGTAACCCGAGGTACCACTGTATAACCCTATGGAGACAGAACCCTGCCTGTAGTGAGGACAGGACTCCTCATAGAAGATTCGGAGTGGGAATTTCTAACTTTGTGCCTGAAGGCATGAGAAGAAAAGTGCATTTTTTTTCAGTGGCAAAGGCAATCAATCAGGTAGGGTAGATAAAATTTGTTTCTGAATTCACTGCCAAATATGGTGGCTTATCTTACCATCAGTGTTTGAAAAAAGAGAGAAGTATGACCCAAAATGCCCTCACATTTTACAACAGTTGTGAATAAGAAAGTGTATCTGTGACTCACTCACAAATATTTTTTTTAAAAAAGTTGAAAAATCAAAAGACCTTGCACCTGTAAATCTGTATCAACACAGAGTTTTAGAAAACCTTTTCTCCAGCTATTGAATATGACATCAATATCCCAAGGGTGGTTTATGTTCCTTCTGTTTAGAATGAAATGTCTTATCTTTATCTGATTAAAGATAACAATCACATACACCATGTTCTTTAAAAACAAACATATAGACAATTTAGAGGTCTAATTACAAACTTAGTTGAATTAAGTTTCAGAAACATAGTTGATGTCAGAACTTGAGTAGACTAATTTTAACTAAATAACTAAAAATATATGAATGATACTTTTCCCCTTCAGACAAAGGATATATTTCCTCTCTCATACTTTTTTCTCCACATCGCTTCACATACAATTTTTAGCCCCCTGTGATCTGTGTTCATGGCCACAGCAGGAAGTTTAAAAGACAAAGGTTAAGGACAAAAGGACATGCTTGGTTTTGCTTGTATGGCTGGAAACCCACAATGTTTGTTTTGTGACAATTTGACGACTTAGCACAATAAAATAACCAGAAGAGGGACTCTGTTCTGCCCTCTTTTCAGCATCATAGCAGTTGGTTCATACGTATGTCAAAGCTAGGTCTACAGGAAATATGTCAACTCTTTTTACTGAATGACAGAAGTCTGGCATGTGCATTTATGTATTAGTTGATGCAACAATTAGCATATGTGTAAGGCTCTTTTTAAGCCACAGGACCACAAAGCTATGGTGCAAATATGCTTATTTTACATCTTCAAGAACTCAAGAGTGAGTAAATTTACTTTGTAGGACAATCTAGGAAATGCCTATTGGATAACAAACATAAGGTATGATATGAACTCAGAAGAATAAACCCTTAAGCAAAAACATGTACTTCTGATTTTGAAACAACATATATTAATGTACCAACATATCTGTAAATGTTATTTCCCAAATTAACTCTACGCTGTACAGTATTTAAACTCAGAAAATGAGGAATCTTGGCCACACAAACAATTAAGTGATTCTTTCTTTAGGCAGCAATCATACTTTAACCATGACAACAATAACAAGCAACACAACGAATGCAACACTGGATTACGATATAGTTGAGGGTGGAACTACCTTGTGTCATAATAGCCTGGCTAGGCTTGAGGGTAAAGAGAACACGATTTCCTGTGAGGAAAAAAGTAGAAGGCACTTAACCCTTCTCTGAGAATATTTTCATACTAAGGACACCCTAGCAGGGTCATTTTCATTCAGAGGAAAATCCATTATGAGGCTGCTGAGTTTTCAAAAGCTACACTGCACATGTTCCTTACAGAAAGTTCTTCTTAGATGGCAGACCAGGAGACACACAGATGAATTCTCTTGGTTCAGTACAAATTGGATTTCTTTACTGACTTATCCTGCCCCAATTCTTAGACATTTCTTGCACACCAAAGGGCCATTTAACAACTTATGGGAAAGACACATTATTGCTGTGTCCAGGTGAGCCCGTGTACAGTCGTATTTTGGCTCCTGAATTCCTTGGGAATCGAACATTTCAGCTCCCGAACGACTGAAAACCGGAAGTGAGTGTTCCAGTTTTCGGGCATCCTTTCGGAAGCCAAACATCCGACGGGGCTTCCGATTGGCTGCAGGAGCTTCCAGCAGCCAATCGGAAGTCATGCTTTGGAAGTCGAATGGACTTCCGGAAAGGATTCTGTTCAATTTCTGAGGTATGGCTGTAATACGTTAATAGCTAAACACAAACAAGTCATTTTAATTACAGTGGTACCTTGGGTTAAGTACTTAATTCGTTCCAGAGGTCCGTTCTTAACCTGAAACTGTTCTTAACCTGAAGCACCACTTTAGCTAATGGGGCCTCCTGCTGCTGCACGAACACAATTTCTGTTTTCATCCTGAAGTTCTTAACCCGAGGTACTATTTCTGGGTTAGCGGAGTCTGTAACCTGAAGCGTATGTAACCCAAGATACCACTGTATTAGATTTATATCCTACACTTCCTCTAAGGAATAACATTGCTCTCCCACTCATCTTCACAACAAACCTATAAATAAGATAGGCTAGGCTGAGATAGTGACTGGCCCAAGATCACCCACTGCATTTCATGGCTGAGTATGGATTTAAACCTACGTCTCTCCAATCCTAGATTTACAGTCCAACTATTACACTGTAGATTCGCGCGCACCCCCAAAAGAAATGACTCAACACCCCCCCCCCCCGATGCCAAATGGTTTCCTAAGCAAGAGGTGTGAACTTTTATTAGGGCACATTTCATTTCATTTCATGACATTCAGCTGTTCCATCAAGACTTTACCCATGCCACCTTTCTGACATGTCTTTGAAAGCAGTCTAGAAATGTAAACATAGTTCCTTTGTTGAATAATGGTGACTTTCAAGTTAGTGGCAGAATGTCTTGGAAGAATAAATTCTAGAAATCTCCTGCCTCTAGGTTAAACGGATGCAAAGACTTTCCTCTGTTGTGATACATGCTGCTCATCATGTTTAACAAAGGGCAAGGAAAATATAATGCATACAGTATTTAGAATCAGTGACATTTGTGAGAAGATTTAAGGGAAGCATGAAGCCACTTTATGCTTTTAGATGTGGAATTCACAAAGGATAACATAACAAGGTTCCCCCCGTCCGGCTTTTCTTATAACTATAATTTAGCAGCAAGCTATTCCCATGATCAGGAGACAACATTGACACTTTGTCTTAGCAGGCAATCTTGCTGATTCTGTAGCTAGAGGGGTCCAGCACTGAGAGAACAATAGCCACCATTCAAAATTGTTCTTCTCTGCCAACAGACAGGAACTATCATTTCAGCAATCGTTAAAGAAAAAACAATTCAGTGAGCCAAAGGGATTGGAACAGTGAATCTGTAAATAAATACCCTGAATGAGCACAGTGACACAGAGAAACAAATGTTTGCCAATACATTTATTAATTACAGTCACATCAAATCAGCTACTTAACCTTCAGAACTCTGCAGGGGGGAAAACAGTAGTTGCAACTTAAAAAGCTCCCTTAGGCCAATCCTATCTTTCATTGTCTGAGTATTAGAGCCTTCTGCATGATAGTAATCCTGCATTTATATAAATCCTGTATTTATCATGTAAAGCTTTCCCAAAGGATTCTCAGCAGTTCAGGATTATTAAGACACAAAATAAAATCAAGCTATCACACACAAGAATAGAAACAATAATTTATCGTGTAAACAAAATCAAATCAGGCCTAGAGCCTTGGCTGCAATGTTAAATTGATTACTGAACCGATTAAAGATTTGCGGCTTGATTCATTATTTATTAGACTTGTTAGTAGCTTGTTACTCAAAGGCTTCCAAGAGACTTGCAACACATTTAAAAGCAAGAATATGCACTATACTATAACCGATTGCTATGTGACTTTTGATTTTGATGCAAAAATGTCAGCTGCCTCCCTGAACTAAAGACGTATCAATCCTAGTGGACCTCCACAGGGAGAAAATTCAATAATGGTGATCCCACCACTAAAAAGATCCTGTCCTAGATTGCTATCATACTCACTCTGACAGTGAAGGCATACAAATGTTAAAAAACAGGCATAGTTCATAAAAGAGCAAGCACATGAGATAGGAAAATGCAGAAGATGAAATCTATAAGCCTGTCTGTGTCCAGAGCCCTCCAGCTGTTTTGGGACAACTGGATAACAGGACCAATGGTCAGGGATGATGGGAATTGTAGTCCCAAAACAGCTGGAGGGCCGAGTTTGGGGATGCCTGGTCCAGACCATCCCCAGCTTTAAATGGCAGAACTTCTGCTAGTAAACATTCTTCGGCATGCAGGAAAGGGAGAGAATGCCAGTTGTTAAGAATTAGCAAATCAGCAAAGAAATAGAAAACAAACAGATGGCATTAAAACAGTATCATAATCTCATCATAATGTTAAAGGTAAAGTACCTCTGACAGTTAAGTCCAGTCATGAATGTCAGGGAACTGACATCGGAGCTAGAGGCGGAGGGAAGGCTCTCAAATGATGCTGGAGAAGGGCCCAGCAGGGAAAGAGGCAGCTCCGCAGATGGGGAAGCAAATCAGCGCAACACCAGGGATACAGGGGGGCAGATGGGGGAATCGGCGAGAGGGCTCCAGGACTCTTCACCGGACACCAGCGGGGAGAGCACGGGTCCTCCGCTACCCACGCCCTCCCTGCGCAGAAGACTTCCGCGCAGAGAGAGTAGGAGGAGACTGGGTGTCAAACAACTTTTATGTTGGAAAAGATTTAAGAAACGCCCACTGACGGATTCTGCTAGCGACTGAGGCAGCCACGAAGTGAAGGGCTGCCCAGACTGAAAGGTTTAACAAGGCAACAAAGCCAGGAGAAGCGGCAAGTTACGCACGAGCAACCCATACTCATTACAATGAACTACTCTGGGGTTGCAGTGCTCATCTCACTTTACTGGCCGAGGGAGCCCACATTTGTCCGCAGACAGTTTTTCCGGGTCATGTGGCCAGTATGACTAAGCCGCTTCTGGTGAAACCAGAGCAGCACACGGAAACGCCGTTTAGCTTCCCGCTGGAGCAGTACCTATTTATCTACTTGCACTGTGATGTGCTTTCGAACTGCTAGGTTGACAGTTGCTGGGACCGAGCAACGGGAGCTCACCCCATTGTGGGGATTTGAACCACTGACCTTCTGATCGGCAAGCCCTAGGCTCAGTGGTTTAGACCACAGCGCCACCCGCGTCCCATATAATGATGTTAGGCGCCCACTATTTTCCACTGTGCTTTGAATTCAGCTTCTGAAGACCTGACCATCAGCCGATTGCCTACTTTGTCGTGTGCTTTGAAAGGGGCTTTGCAGGCAGGAATGATCAGTGGTGCCTGCAAACATGCCTTTGAGCTTTACCAGCTCCACATTCGATGTCATATATGACAGAATGGTCTTGTGAGAACCTAGCAGCTCCCTACCCCTGTTCCATGAATACAATCAACTTCATAGACTGAAGTAAAGAAGCCATATATTATTTATAATAATTCTTTTCTGATAAATTAAGAAGTTGCCATATACACACTGGACTATTTGTCCATCCAGTCTAGAAATATATATTCTGATGGCTAGTAACGCTCAATGTGCTCAGTAACATCAGCTACTCAGCCAGTAGAGAAACAAGAAGAGTCATTCACTGGTTTTATGCTGAGGACCAACCCTGTTTCCCTGCCTTTAAAATAATTCAAATTAAAATTTAAAAAAGAGAGAAAAATCAACATTTAAAATTTAAAGTGTAAGAGTACTAAATAAACTGTGAATGGGGGGGGACCAATATTAACTAGCTTAACCTTTATTATTTGTAATGCCTTAGTATGGGAAGCAGACATTATGATTTAAAAATGACAGTTTGAACCTAACAAGCACAATGGGCAGCCAAGCTAGAACATCTAATAATTTTCCCTCAGTAAACTGAGCTCTTTCCTGATCCTTCTGACCTTTCAACAAGTGGTTTAGAGACTATTGGATTATGGCAGTTAGCAAATGACAGGTGCAGTCAATTAACCAAGCAATGACGTAACTGCGACTTCCAGTCTTTAACAAGAGTTTTCATCGGAAAATGATGCTTTTCCATTCATGAGCTCAGTATGGCTGCTTATCAGTTCAATCCTAAGAAGAACTTCAAAAGCTCTGTACTGCTGATATACTTCTCATTAAAAAGTGATTTTGTTGTAAAATTATCCAACTATGACTGCGGAATGCTTTGCTATTCTTTAATTTGGAAAGTTGTCAAAACAGTGTGATTTAACTCATTTGGTACCAGGGCATCTAAATCAAAAACAGCAAGTGCCTACAAATTTGCCCTGAAAAGCAAGCCTGGGGAATAAAATGACAAAGGGGCAATAATAAGCTTTAGAAAGAGTATTCGCATTCGGAAATGGTGGAGAAGAATAACTGGTCTTCCAAACTTGTCATGAAAATATCCTGTTGCATGGACAGTGATGATGTTTGATGGAGTCAAGGGCCAGGTTAATGAATCCATAGGAATCTATCTAAGTGCTAAGATTGAGGATGAAGAACCTGTTCTCTAACCCATCTTGCTGTGAACCGGAAATGAGGCCTTCTCTCTCATAGCACCATGACTGTGGCTGGGTAATCTGCCAAGACCACTTTCTTCCTGTTGGGCTTTGAAATCCTTTTTATTCCATCATAATTTTGAAGACTGATTTTATTCTTCTTAAATTTTTGGTTATGTGTTGTATAGTACAGTCATACCTTGGAAGTTGAATGGAATCTGTTCCGGAAGTCCGTTTGACTTCCAAAATGTTTGGAAACCAAAATGCGGCTTCTGATTGGTTGCAGGAAGCTCCTGCAGCCAATCGGAAGCTGTGGAAGCCCCGCTGGACGTTTGGGTTCCAAAAATAGTTCACAAACCGGAACACTTACTTCCGGGTTTGCATGGTTCGGGAGCCAAAACGTTCAAGAACTAAGCTGTTTGAAAACCAAGGTATGACATATTATAAGGATGAGCCTTGGGCTGAGGTACTTACTTCTTGCGCACCTATCCTCCTCTGGTGCAGACTTGAACACCTTATTGTGACATCAGAAGTTTCTCTTAATGGTGGTTTGTTGAGCTAGAGGCGCAGTGGGGTGTTCCCCATTTAAGTGTGGGGCTACAATGTAACCCCCACATAAATGGGGAATCACCTGTATGTGAGTTGTGTGCCTGAGCTTGTATGCAGGCTAGCTAATGTTCTTGAAGGTTGCCTGAACATTCCATCCGCCAGTCAATTTGCCAGATTAATTATTAATTAATTAATGCCAGATTGTGGAAAATTACACAGGATCATAGCTCAGTGGCAGACTGCATGCTCTGCATGAGGAACACCCCAAATTTAAACAATTATTAAAAAAAAAAAACTTGGGAGATGCCAGAATAAGCAGAAAGCTGCTGCCAGCCATTGTAAAAGTAAAGGGACCCCTGACCGCCAGCCATTGTAGGCAGCATTAATCTAGATAAGCTTTTCTCAATCATTGGTCCCCAGATGTTCTTGAACTCCAACTCCAACTCCCTTCATCCCTGACAAATGGCCATGCTTGCTAGGAATGATGGGAGTTGTAGTCCAATAACATATAGGGACCCGAAGTTGAGAAAGGCTGTTCTAGATGAACAAATAGTATGACCTGGTGTAAGGCAAGGTGATGGGCTTACTTACAACTTTTATCTCTGTCGCTCACATGAAAGCTGGCTTAAACCAGAAATTTGTCTTTGTACAGCATTTGGCTGTGGTCAATTGCCTAGTGCCAAGTCTAACTTGCACTCTTTGGAACTCTTGCACCTAATGGTTATTTCCTGTTCTCAAAATAATAACCGAAGTTGCCCTGTTACATGGGTTTCCTTTGGGCTATTTGGCTGAGCAATTCCCATTCAAAGCTATTTCAACCTGGCAGCGACTCAGAGTCTGAGAGCAGCTAGAAATACTTGGTAACTTTCAAGCTTCCTGGATCAAGAAAGGGGTGGGGGTGGGGAGTATTAAAAAATTACCAGCCTAGGCAGAGAGGAAAAGCACATGTCTGGGCTATTTGAACTTGTTATTTATTTACTGCAAGAGGACAGGACCTACCCCAAGGTGCTTACTAAGTATGATTTGACCCCAGAGATACGGAGGAAAGGAAAGGAAATAGAAGTAAAGCAGTAAACGGGGGGGGGGGGGGGACAGAATTCCATAAGGTTGCACATACTTAGGCTTAGTTACAATCTAGGTTGTGCCAAAAGTTTCACGGGAAAGGTGCAAATGGAAGAAAATGAAGAGGTAGCAGCTAGAGATCTCAAAAGCATTAGAAAGGGTGCTAGAAAGAAAGAAAGAATTCCTGATCAAATGCTGGTGAACAAGCTCAGCTCCTGCTTTAGCCTGTTCTTTCAAATATGGGTCAGAGGCTTTGACCATTTGCTATACTGAGTTCTTTTGAGGTGTGTGCCCTTAGCAGCCACATTCCAACCACATTTCACCTTGCTGACATCTAGTTCAGGGGATGGGAGAAGCACGGATGTGCAGACACAATTTTCTCTATTACTAAAACATATATGGAGCTACTGCTGCACTACCTGGGTGCAATATCTAACTACTGGCCCAACTCTAGACCTTGAGCCAGAGATCCCACTCCTGTACTCCAACCAGCACCTCTTAAATCAGGGGTGATCAACTGTGGGCCTACAGATGATGTTGGACTTCAACTCCCATAATCCCTGACCGCTGGGCCATTGTCAGGGACTAGCTAGATGATGAGGAGTGATGTGAGGTACCAGCTGGTGGACCCCCAAGGGAAGCCACAGAGGAGAAAGGCTCAGAGTCCAGGGATTGTTGGTGGGACACTGAGGAGAGGTCAGAGGGAGAAGGGGGGAGGCGGGAGGAGTGGTTGGATGCTGAAGAAGCAATGGGCTTTGGTGAGCAAGGACAGCCTGTGACAGGGAGCAGCTCAGACAAAAGACTACAGGAGAATCCCAGGAGTTTGCAACAAGTTCCCCTCCCCCCTTGACTTCAAGGACACGCAGGGTGATGCATACAGCAGAAGAGAGATTACAGGTGCCCTGACGTAGTTTGAGGGTGTTTGGGAAACATCCAGGAGAGAAGGAGACCTAGAGGAAGTAGAGGGCAAGGACTGTCCTGGCAACTGCTTTATAGGGGCAAGTCTTCTTGGAAAGTATTGCTGAGCTGTATGCCATTTTCTTGAATAAAGAATTAACTACACTGCCAAATTCTGTATATTGTGTACTTATCTGCATCTGAACCAGCCCTGACAACCATGCTGGTTGGGATGATGAAAGTTTGAGTAACAATATCTGGAGAGCCAAAGGTTCTCCATTTATGCCTCAAACACTGACTGATGCCCACTATTGGATTATAGCCAATACCACCTTCCTTATATTTTCAGCTAGAGCTGGCCACTAGTTCTGCCGAGTCCTATATTTCATCCTGCTTAAATTTATGTGCCTGACTAGGAACTGATATAACCCCCCTCAAACAACGGTGCTGACAACCAAAGCACAAATATATTTAGGTTATTTATCATACTAAATCTGCTGTGCATTCAAAAAGCATTAAGAGCAAAACTAAGGGACGGAGGCAACTCATTAAAACAGTCATATGCTTCTGATGGTTCGAATGAATATACAGCGCTTTGCATCTTGGCACAGATACAAAGATTAACCAAATAAAAAAGCCCTCTCCACATTTCTGTGCTTCTACCCATAGCTAAAGGTGCAAAAAACCCCAAAGCGCATACATCCATGTTAACTCAACTCCACTGAAACAGGAGCAAGGAGGAGGATAAAAGTTTGGCACTTAAGAAATGCACGCAAGGACTCTTTACTAAATCCTTCCAGATATACTACAGAAACTGAATGTACAGCTAAACAATCAAGAGCATTGTAGTGCTTTGAAATGATATATTTTCCCTCCATATGGCATTAACAATCTACTGCATAATAAGGATTACACATTCTCACCTTCTACCATACTAGCTGCATTTTCACGGGTAAGCTAAGTATCCTTTTTTTCCAGGTGACTAGACAAGTGCACGCACAAATTTCACTTTAAAAGTGCACTGGCTTTTGCCAAGTAGCAGCAGGATGAAATATACCACTGTAACAATCAAGCCTTTGTCTCAGGCCAAGACTATACCTATTAACATGCTTTGAAGCTGAGCCAATAAAAATCTCAATGCTGGGATACAGTTTTTGCGCCTAAACAATCTGTGCTTGTGTTTAATATACTATAGTCTCTTTTCAAGGTCCTGTCAATCATGCACTCTACATGAAGAGCATGGCTGAGATTCCCCACTGCCCAATAATTGGGGGGGGGGGGGAGAGACAAATGTACAGTACTGTGAAAGAATAAATCATGCAATTAAGTTAATATTCATGGACAAAGTATAGTCATGTAGTTTAGCAAGCAGCTAAATGGGGGCCAGGAGGAGATATTTCTTCAAAACTTGTACAGTATGTTTTTGAAATAAAGAATTCTTGGAACAATGTGATATTTCAAAGGGAACTGACTCAGCCGCTGAAAAGGTATAGCATGTCTAAAGAGCAACTTTGACCATCGGAAGTCAACTCTCTTCTGCCGCCGCCCCCCATCACTCCTACTCTCCCAGATGTTCAGGAACATAAGGGACTCAAGTTAATGTGTAGCAGACCCTAGAGCCATAACAAGGGGAAGTGAATGAGTTTTGGAGGGTAAAGCAAACATCACAACTGTTCCCTTTTCGTAATGAAGTATGCTTCACCACGCAGTAAAACACAGGTGTGCCTTCCGCACACCATAATCAAACCAAAACTGCTAACAAAAATGTGAGCTTAATGGCAGCATCATTACGACATGCTAGAAAGGTCCTGGAGCAACTAAAGCAGGGGAAAATAAGCTTGCAGGAAAGCAGTTAGATGGCTAAATATTTGTAATGCAGTACAGATACTTCCTTTATTGAATCTGCTTGTACCCTGCTCTTCCTTTAAAGAGCACAGAATGACCTACATGTGGTTTTCACGTTGTCTCTCCTCTAGGCAATGCTCAGAGCCTGACTCACTCAACTTCAGTAGCAGAACGGCACCATGTGCCTTGAGGTCAACCGCAATGGTAATCCCCAAGTTTTTACCTGTTTCTACTTATGAGTCAGACACAAACATTCTGAGCTACTTTCAGCCTGACAGAATACTGATGTCTACTTCTCCAATGAACAGATGCAAAATCTTTCCAACCTTATGATGAAAAGAGTGATGTGAGCAAACATATGACCCTTGTTTTTGTTTACGCCATCAATTTTTACCCCATGTTTTGACAGGCCTCAGGTGCCTTGTAACATTAAAAACAATAGAATCAAAACTGTAGTTCCTATAAACCAAGATCATAAAAACCTAACCACATCACCTTAGCTGGTCTCAAAAGCTTTGATCAAGAGAAACACTGCATTTCAAACTCTTTTCCAGGTCATGCTATAGTCTTGAGACAACAACCAAAAAACTACTCATCTTTGGCTCAATCTAAACATTAGTCCATCTGAGAGCTCTGGGCTGCAATTCTCAAAATAAATTACATGGACACTGAAATAATGAATGTAAAGGGTTAAACAGAAAGGGTAGGGGAAGAGCCTACAAGAATCTGGAACTCAAATAACCCAGCATCCCCTCTTTTTATTTACTCTAGTTATATGTTAATCTTTCCCCCTTTCTCCTTTTGTCCATCTTATTTGTCAGTGCTTTAGGCTGGGGATTATCCTCCTGTTCTGTATTTGTACAGTGGCTAGCAAAACAATGTGCCCTTCAGCCCCTTGGTGCCATCACAATACGATAATGAATACTGCATCTAATTGATTCTGGAGGACAACACAGGAAGCATGGCCCAGAGCAAAGCCTGATTCTCCCTCACAACGCACCACAGTATAAATAACAACCCACTAGTTAATACAGAGTACCACAATCTCAATCTTCTCAGGCAACTAATTCAGAGTTTAAAGATTAGTTAAATCTCACCTTCAACACCAAACAAAGAGAGCTAACTTACAGATTACCCCGCAGTGTAAATGCACAACGCAGTACTTTATAGGTAATTTCTATGAGCAATTTCTATGAGCAATGAGCAATTTCTATGAGCTATGAGCAATGAAACACAGAGGATCCCAAGCAATCTAGAAACAATGAAGAGAAAAACTACTATTTTAGAGCTGCAAATCAGATAATTTTGCCATGGTCCATGAGTAAGACTGGCCTATTGAACTCATGTGGATCTTCCATAGACCACTGAGATAATAGAAAACTGCTCTGATCTAGCAAGGCTCCTCCAGTGTTACAATATTAATAACATACATTTCTGGAGAAAATTTCAATGCAGGATATGCACAATATCCTGCGTTTAAAATACAGCAAGCCCGCAACTTATGTTATGTGCTGGGGATCATGCCTAAAGCCAAAATGGTGGATGCAATTGCCAAAGTCATTTTTCCTAAACAGCGTACAGGGGGGAGGTTCAAAAAGTATCTACATGGTGCTCAGAGAACAACTTGCACCTAAATATTAGTAAGGGAAAGGAGATGGTGTTGGACAGTGTTTAAAAGCTATTTTGCTCTGCTTGGCACCACTAAATAAGCCACAGACTAAGGATGAACGAAAGATGTTTGAAGAACATAAAAATTCCAGTTCTTCAAATCAGGCACGCATGCACCCAAGGTGTCCCAACCTCAGCTCCACCTTAGAGGAAATAGCAAAAAAAAAAAACCCAACCCACTGAGCCCATAGACCTGTGCTGCTGGGTTAGAGCAGTAAGTTTTATATGACTAGTTTCATATCTGATAGCATTGTATCTCACATCAGATGCAATGTACTCATGAAAGCTTATTCCATAATAAAATCTTGTTAGCCTTTAGGTGCTACAAGACTCTTTGCTGATAACTGCTCAGAATCTCTAAGGCCGTATCAATACATAGCATTTAAATAGGGCTGCCATACACCCAGAATTTCAGCCCTCTTAAACAGTGCCTGGGTGGGAATCGCCTAAATGTCCAAGAAAATCCAAACGTATGGCAACCCATGTTGGAAGTGTAGCTTTATTTTCCTCAAAAATAGCTCAAAACTATTTTTTCCAAAGATTATTTGAGATCAATTTTTTTAAAAAAAGAGCTCAACAACTTTTGTGTCCGGATTTTCAAGTTTTGAAATATGGCAACTCTAATTTAAAGTAGTTTATGCTTAAAGGTAAAGGGACCCCTGACCGTTAGGTCCAGTCGTGAATGACTCTGGGGTTGCGGGGCTCATCTCGCTTTATTGGCCGAGGGAGCCGGCATACAGCTTCCAGGTCATGTGGCCAGCATGACTAAGCCGCTTCTGGCAAACCAGAGCAAAGCACGGAAACGCCATTTACCTTCCCCGCCAGAGCGATACCGATTTATCTACTTGCACTTTGACATGCTTTCGAACTGCTAGGTTGGCAGGAGAGTTTATGCTTAACATAGCTATAATTCCCAGCACCCTTAACAACCCAAAGTTCCCAGAATTCTTTGTGGGAAGCTATGTGCTTCAAATGTACACTGTGAATGTGACCTAAATCTACCGTATTTTTGGCCCTATAAGATGCACTTTTCCCCCTCCAAAAATGGAGGGGAAATGTGTGTGCGTCCTATGGTGCAAATGCAGGCTTTTGGTGAAGCTTGGAGAGCAAGAGGGGTCGGTGCGCACCGACCCCCCTCTCTCTCCAGGCTTCAGGAAGCTATCCATAAGCCTGGGGAGCCCTGCGGGAGGTCCCACAGGGCTCCCTAGGCTGCGGATAGCAGCCTGCTTGCCGGAGCACGGGGCGCCCTGAAGCAGAGCGCCCCGCACTTCGGGAAGCTATCCGCAGCCTGGGGAGCCCGCGGGAGTTCCCGCGGCTGGGGGGGGGGAATAATTTTTTTGTTCTTTATTTCCCCCCCCCAAAAAAACTAGGTGCCTCCTATGGGCCGGTGCGTCCTATAGGGCGAAAAATACGGTAATTAGTCCTAGATGCCTTGTTTTCAAAGGAGTACATATCTTCAGGAACAGGGTAAGTGAAACGTAATGGGGTCTCCAGCCTCAGATACTTTACAACGAAAGTGAAACTCTGGATGTAGTACTATATGGGTTTGCCTGGAAGTAAGCTCTACTGAACACAGTGGGGTTTATTTCTGAGTAAATATGTACAGGATTACACTGCACAATTCCTTTTAAATGTTGTTGCTTCATTAGTGAGGTTGCTGTGTCTCATTTGGATGTTCCCACATGGATAAACAAAAGTCTAAAATGGATCTAAACGCAAACAAAACTGGTCTTTTAGCATTTGCAAAAATATAATTTGAAGAAGTCAGCCAGTCAAACAAACAAACAGAAGACAACAGACCATTAAAAAAAAAAAAAAGATTATTTGGTGAGCTAAATGGACCCAGCCCTGACTCAGTGTAAGGCAGCTACCCAGTGCTTTTTTCTGGGGGGACGCATACCCCTAAACATTTTGTGAATCTAAGTTTGGCCTCATTGAGGGGCAGTATTTCAATATGAGTAGGAAAATAAGAGTACCCATAAACTTTTAGAAAAAAAAAGCACTGCAGCTACCTATAATCCTATCTCAGGCACTTTGAAGAAACTCTGTTCCTTGAGGGGGGAAATTCCAGACCCTAAAAGTGTCCCTATTTTCCAGGGACGTCCCTGATTTAGAGAAGCTGTCCTGGTTTCTGATTTGATCCCAGAATGTCCCACTTTTCCTTAGGATGTCCCTATGTGGGAGGGTATGGAGTTATCCGACCGCTGAGCCAAGGAGATAAGTAACTATACAACCTTTAGAAGAAATCTGAAGGCAGGGGAGTTTTTTTAATGTTTAATGTGTAATTATGTTTTTATATACGTTGGAAGCCGTCCAGAGCGGCTGGGGCAACCCAGTAAGTTGTGTGGGGTATAAATAGTAAAATTGTCATTATGAAATGGGATGTCCCTATTTTCATCGGAGACATGTTGGAGAGTATGAGATTCTTATGTGATCAAGTAGGCACAGGGAACACTAATCAACAAAATATATTGTTGGAACAAAGGGCTCCATCTCCACAAAAACAGGGTAATAGGCCTCAGTGAATGTATGAACCGGGATATCATCTTTATGCCATAGCTGCCTAACAATTCAGAACCACCCATTAAGAAAAAAGACTGAAATTGCTGACCAATTAGCCCGCTGAGCTTCCAAAAAGAGAAGGTTATACATGACAACAGCAAATACCACATACAGATGCAGTAATGGCCACGTTTCAAATTTTGAAAGAAATTGAAATAATAAACATTTTGAAAGCACAGCTAGTGACTTCACACAGAGTAAACTGGGGAAAACACTGTCATATTTTATAAATATAATCAGCCCACCAACATGAGTGAGGTAAAATACAAATTGGGTTACGCAGGATAATCCCTGCTAACAAGATTAAATATGCTAGTCCCGTCATTTTTCCGTTTATGTTCATGCTTTATCGAACGTAGAAGGGGAAAATGTATTCATTCATTAATGACTACTGGAAATTAATAGTGCAGGAGAGAAACATGGGAACTTTTTTAAAAAACAAAACAAAAACAGAACCCAAACTGTTGATGGTGATTTGTTGACATAGCCTCCCTTGATGCTGTTCAGATATGATACTTCCCTTCCCATCGGCAGCTTAGCTCGGGTGGTGCAACCCATATCCCACAACTGGGCGCAATATTTGCCCCAGCTGTTGGTGTCAAACAAACAGTATAATGTTCATTGTGTGATTTATTGTATATTTATTGCAACAGTTTATGAATATCATGATTACCAATAAAAAACAAGACTGCCCTGTAAATTGCATTTTTTGTTTGATCAAATAGCAATGGGGGGAAGTGCACAAGATATGGTTTGCACTTGGCGTAGTTATGGTTCCTTATGGCATTGCTCCCCCCACCACTGGCTACTCTTTCTTGATGATGGTGAGATCAAGAACTAGTTGGTACATTTTACTACTGAGAGATCCTGTAGGTAATTGAACATAGGAACTTCCCCAAATGTACACACTCAACCTACTTTTTCTAGGAATTATCTAACGACCTGATCTTTACAATATTTTAAACAGGCATTGGAATATTTGGGGGGGGGGGGGAGGAATAATCAATTCACCTCAAATTTACTATTTAGCAATAACAGATGGAAAAGCAATAGTGCATTCCAATAGGCTTCAAGTATACGCCATGTTTTGACTTCCAGCAACTCATTTTGTGTGTCTGTTTGAATCAGACTGTTTCAGTGAGCAAGCGCTCCTTACAACTCTTTGAAAACAGTTGCAGGGGAAGGAACAGGGTGGTGTGAAAGCACACAGATTTTCACCATTATCAACTTCACCTTTAACAACAGGGAATTTCTAAAACTTGGGGGATCAGACTGACAAGAAACCCATGGCTGGGCTTTTGAAGCAGAGATTCCACATTTGTGGAAATCTGCTGTGCTATGTCCTTCTTTTTCTGCATTTTAAAAAAAGGCATCAAAGACTTTACTCTTTCAAAGGCTTTTAAATAATAATTTCTGCTTGTTTTATCAACCAATACATTTTTTCTTTTTTAACATAAGTCATAGTAGTTGGCTTTCTACTATCCTGAACAACGTCCTAAGTCTGATTAACTTGTGTCACTATATTGGAATATTTGTGTTCTCTATTCTGCTTATGTAGTTTTGGAACCATAATTAGATATACAATTGCATGAAAATAAATAATAACAACAACAGCAATAGCAGCAGCTCAGAATCAAAATGATACTATTTTTTACGGGAAGATTTTTACAAAAGACTCTACCTATAATAATTTGGGTTCTCCAAAAGCAGTATGTTTTAGCACTGCAAGACATAGTTGTATTCAAACAGTGAAATTATATGGGGGGGGGGTTCTCCCTCCCCCACATCTGCATCATTTGTTTACCGTGATTCATGCTTTCAGTTTCCAAAAAACTCCTCCATAAACCAATTAAAGAATGCAGTTTTAAAGGTTGTCTTACAGAAGCGCTAAGATCACAGATATAATTTGATTAGCTAATTAGTCACTGAATTAGATATCCATTCATTTCTTAAACAAGACTGAAATGTGAATTAAATGGTGTTCACTACAGAGATATTTTAAACATATATATATATGCAGTGCACTTAAAATTGCAACATTTTCCAGTTTCTAGATCCTGAATTCATTAATTCTTTAAATCCCATTCCTACACTGGAGAAAAACACAGGTTTAAAGTATGGGGCTATTCGTGTAAACTCTATAGGCAAGTTGCTTTTGACCTTAAAATCTGCTTGTCTTTCAGCCCTGCAAAGGCTGAGAGAAAAAAACCATCTAGCCCTTTTGACTGCAACCCTGTAAACATTTACACAGGCATAAGTTTTCACTGAACTCAGTGGTGCTTACTTATGAGTAGACATATATTGGATTGCACTGTGCATGTACAGTTCTCTTCATGTGTGGACTTGGCTCTGAATAAAGATTTCCAAAGGAAAATTTGTTTGGAAAGATAAATTTCCATGGAACTTGGCAGATGTTGGAGGGGGACAGAACATCGTATTCACCAGCTGCTGCCACTGAACAGCGGTAGAGGGGGACAGAGTAACATTCATTTATTTTTCAGTCAGAGTGTGTTGCCTAGAAGCAACAGAGGGGCAAGGGATACTGAATGTATCCCAGTGAAGACACAACTGCTCCATGCTGCTTTTAATTAACTTTAAACAAAATATAAATAAATGATCATTTCACTAAACCTTTCCGAGATGGTGAAGTAAGTGTGTGAAATAACAAAAGCTAAGGAGACAGCCATTGCTTAAAAAAGAAATGCATTTTTATTTCTTAATGCAGTGCTCAAACCAAAATAGCCTAAAAACAAACAAAAACTGTGACTTTAAAATGAGTGAGGGCCTTTTAAGAAAACTGGTCCCTGCCTATTAATGGACCAATTTAAATGTTGCAATCCTACTTTACAAACCTTTGAAGAAACACAATATTGTGTAGGCTGGCCACAGTCTTACAAAATATTGTCATAAACTGTAAAGCCTTTATTTTATCATCTGTTGTTAGCAATCACCACCTCCCTGCTCTTACATACTTCAGCTGAGCTTAGGGACTGCCATATCAACAAACAGCAGAAGAATCAAGCCAGGGTCTATCCATAAATTTGTGGCATGTGAGCTCCACCTACAGGGCAAAGGCTTGAATGAAACTTTTAATGATCGATTAAAAGAGGAGAGTGTAGGATTTGCTTTAATGACCCCTGGAAAGACTTTTGCTGAAATGCACTGGCAAACATTACAAGATCAACGACTACATTCTAGCACCAAATTGAGGCTTATGTCTTCCTTTTACTTTTCAGGGGTTTTCCACCCTGCCCTTTTATCATCACAATATCCCAATGTGGTAGGCTTTGCTAGCAACTGTTCCAAGGTCACCCAGCAAGCTTCATGGCTGAGTAGTTACAAACCCAGATTTCCCCAATTCCAGTCCAACACTCGATAAGTATTGTACTGAAGACTCTTTACAAAGGCCACACTTGGGCACAATGCTAAGCCACAAACCATGGTTAAGTAAATTGAATCTGTGTGTGAACTGTGTGCTTGTGCACGCAGCTTGAGTGCTCCCCTGCCACCAGTTCCCCGTTTCCTCCAATGCAGAAACAAACCGTGGAGGGGCTAGTTTAGCAGTACATCTGAACCAGCACTTGTGGTTTATTTCTCTCAAACGCATGCAACTGGGAACAAGCCATAGCTTCCGATCAGTGCTGAATTTACGTACAAGCTAAACAAGCTATAGTTTAGGGCCCCACTCTCTTGGGGGCCCCCAAAAAAATTAAAGGAAAAAACCTGAATGTACATTTCCAAAATGTAAGATAAAAAAACAAATAAAATGGCTTTAGATACCTATTAGGTCCATAAATTACCATATAGCATATATTCAACACAAAAAAACAGCAACAATTTGTTGTTGACAAAGGACAGCTGGTCATATAAAGGGCCCCATTACCTTCAGTAGCTTAGGGCCTCATCAAACCTAAATCCAGCCCTGCTTCCAATTCTGCCGTGACTGAAGTGAAACAAACCACAAGTGCTAATTCAGACATAAACGCTAGAAAAGTTTAGGATTTGTTTCCCTACAGGAAGAATGGAAGAGGAGGAAATCCCCCAAACTCCAATGATGACACATCAGAATTAGGGTGGCTTCTCATGTTAAATTTTGTACTTGGAGTGGATAACCAAGAACAAAATAGATTTGTGTACTAGTCCGGGTGGCAAACCAAAGCACAAGTGTCTCATGAAGATCGTACTGAAGTGAGCATCCAATTCTTGGTGTTTGCTGCTTCCAAGGTGCTTCAAACAGAAAAGAAATAGCTCACCTACTTATGAGACCTTCAATGTAAGACATGGAGTACAGTGGTACCTCGGTTTAAGAACAACCCTGTTTACGAACTATTTGGTTTACGAACTCCGCAAAATTGGAAGAAGTGTCCTGGTTTGCAAACTTTACCTCAGTCTAAGAATGGAAGCTGAACAGTGGAAGGGCACTGGTGGCTGGAGGCCTCACTAGGAAAAGCACGCCTTGGTTTAAGAACGGTTTCCGTTTAAGAACGAACTTCAGGAACAGATTAAGTTCGTAAACTGAGGTACCACTGTATGTCTTTTCTGTACCCGACCAAAACAAGCAGTTGCCCTGAAACTCACAATTCTTAGCAATGTAGAACGGCTCCCTCATGAACAGTCAGAAGCAAACAGCGGTTGTTTTATTTTGTGCATTTGATTTGCACAGGGTCTGACCATTGCACCAGACTTGCTGTTAAGTGCCATCTTAAATATAAGCTGCTATTCCAAATAAAGTACTTAACATTTCAACACTTGCTGATCTAACTTTCAGATGAAATGAAAAATTTGATAGCTATCAGATGTTTGACAAAACATTCCCTGAACCTCCCACTGAAGTCATACACCATGGATTCCATTCTGTGGCTGTTGACACCCCAGACCTATGATTCACTGCATGCTTTGATCAACGCATGCTTGAATCAGCATCCTTGAAACTCTCTCTGGGGAATGTGCTGTATCGCCAGCTTCCAGCACATCTGTATAAAGCAAGAGTCATCTTGAAATAAGATGACATGAAGTTCAGTTTCCAATTACTAAATGAAGTCTGTAGTACGCTGTGACAGGCTTTTCCAAGCATAACAGATACTTCAGTGGCTTGCATAATTAATTATATAAGCGGATAACTATGGCTTATCTGACTAACCCACAATACTTAACGAAGGCACTGTGGAAAGGAGGGCACATTAATAAATTAGATACAAATAAGTGAAATGTTTTAGAGGAAGATTTGAGTGCTGCTACTTTAAAACCAGGTCCTATGCAGCCAGAAGTAGATTCTTCAGAGCTTATTCATTTGATTTAAAGAATGGTCAAACTGTTTGGCAAAACACATTAAATTTTTGTTTTGGTGGAATCAACAGATCCCTGTTGAATTCATAACTCCCCGCCTCTGAGCCTAGTGAAAGGACTGGGAGTTCAGAGGCAGAAATTCTGCTGAAACTAATAAGGAGATGGGGGGACGGGACACGATCATCTTATTCAATAGAAGACCATTGTGAATGCCATGTTAGAACAGGAGAATACAGAAATAGTAAATTGTATATTTCTTCTATTTTAAAAGTTTGTCTGCTGATGAAACATGTCCAGGAAAAAAGCTACTTAAAATAAATTATTAAAAGGAAATTTAGAAGGAGTGGATAAATATTTTGACTCTCAGCCTACGTCAATGTGATTTTACTTTTAGTAGAAAAGCTACTGCTTCCCTGTAAATTATGAGTATTTTGATTTTTATATCTTTGATTCCATATACAGTGGTACCTCAGGTTACAGACTCTGCTAACCCAGAAATAGTGCTTCAGGTTAAGAACTTTGCTCAGGATGAGAACAGAAATCATGCTCCGGCGGCACGGCAGCAGCAGGAGGCCCCATTAGCTAAAGTGGTGCTTCAGGTTAAGAACATTTCAGGTTAAGTACGGACCTTCGGAACAAATTAAGTACTTAACCTGAGGCACCACTGTACACACCCTCCAGTGTGTACATAATTGCATTGCCACTGCTTAGGGGGCTAATACAGTTTTCAAATGAAACAGAACTCACTACTAATATCTAAGAAGTGACATTAAGAATGCAGCAATTGCTTTTATCACACCATACTTTTGAGATTAGAAACATTTATTTTCAAAAGATTTAAAGAAGTGATATTTAGGCTGTAGCATACCAAATGCTGAAATTAAACTCCTAGGAAGAACTATACTAAATTTAATTAACAACAACAAAAATAACAACTAAAACAGACAGGGTAAACTTAGAAAGAGAAAATGACTGAGGTACGTACAATACAACGTATCTTAATAAACTGTGTGGCCATGCAACAGATACCTTAAGTATTAAAGCCAAATTGGAACCGAGAGCACATTTAAATAGATCACATATGGTCTAAAAGAACTAGCAGATGTCAAAATAGTGTTTAAAAAACAAAAACAAAATTGCTCTTATGGCAAAACTACACATGACATTCCAGTCACATGTACTTGGATTTATTTTTTATTTTTTACCCAAACTCAATCACTGCATTTTTTTCCTAGTCCAAAATTTTCCTAGCCTGGCCCAGCCTGGCCCTGGGCTCACGTGTATTGTTTCAGGTGGCTGTTAAAACCATGGCAGTTTAAAAAGGTTTTTTGGCTGATCATTTTTCTGGTATACAGTATTGCTAATGTTCTTGTTTTAGTAGCCCTTTAGGAAGTAATTATTTATTATTTATTATTATTATTATTATTATTATTATTATTATTATTGTAATTTATATAGGGATGCTGGTTTTCTGACTGGGTCAGATATAGGACTGTGAGGTTTGGGATCTGTTAGCCACTTTGAATTTTTTTTTAAAATTAGGTAGGCTGTAAGTTCTTTTTAAAAATAAAAACACTCACCAAAAAACAAAAGTTAGAAACAGAGCACTGTTTCAAGTACAGCTGTATAAAAATGGTGGATGTGCAATGCTGTGAAAAGCATATTGCACCTGTGATTACTATGGAAGTGTACAAGTTAGTATTTATTGTCTAGTCAATAGCTAGAGGCTATGGTCTGGGTTCACCAGAACAACGTGAAAGATCTTAGCAAAGCTGTAACAAACAAAAAGAAAACACTGTGATATTCCTTGAGTAAGAGAGGTATTTAATCAAAAACTCATAATGATTCAAAGATGCCAAAAAGGGGTGTTAACTGCCCTTCACAAAATTTTGACAAGAGAAATCAGTACTAGGAAATGTCATAAGTAAGTAATATTTTGATTATTTGGTGAACTGTGCTAAGTGTTATGGTCATGCAAGAAGAGCTTGGGCCTGTGCATGCTGTACATTTCTGCTTAGTACAGTGGTACCTCGGGTTACATACGCTTCAGGTTACAGACTCCGCTAACCCAGAAATAGTACTTCAGGTTAAGAACTCTGCTTCAGGATGAGAACAGAAATCGTGCTCCGGATGCGCAGCGGCAGCGGGAGGCCCCATTAGCTAAAGTGGTGCTTCAGGTTAAGAACAGACCTCCGGAACGAATTAAGTACTTAACCCAAGGTACCACTGTATATGCTTTAACACTGTGAAGGTTTCTCAACAGACAGAGAAATGGACAGACTTCTGCAAACACTCCTCTGGCTTCCAGGGCAAGGTATGTGGATTACACCTATAAGCACCCATGTACAACAGGTTAGTATTACCACATGCCAGGCATGGACTCTTGCACTGACGCAGCTGGGTCCCAGGTGGGCCCATTCAATCTGTCCAAAAGCTTTGCACACTAAGCACACAAAGATGGTAACCATTACTAATTAAAAAGCACCACCCTAACCAGCTCTACCAATAAGATACCTTGTGTCAGTGCACAACTACACGGCAAATGGTACATCAAAGGTATATCCTGGGAGTTTCTTAGCTGTGGTGCTAACTCATGGATCTGGGCCCACTTCTATAATCAGCTAATAGCTTATAAAATATGATAAAACATAAGCCAAGCAGAGGACATTATGATAATACTCTTTACACACACAAGGTTAATAAGCACTTTGCTACTGAGGTCAGAAACACCCAGTTTTGCTTATTACTTCATAGTAACAACTACAGTGGTACCTCGGGTTAAGAACTTAATTCGTTCTGGAGGTCTGTTCTTAACCTGAAACTGTTCTTAACCTGAGGTACCACTTTAGCTAATGGGGCCTCCTGCTGCTGCTGCGCCACTGCTGCACGATTTCTGTTCTCATCCTGAAGCAAAGTTCTTAACCCAAGGTAATATTTCTGGTTAGCGGAGTCTGTAATCTGAAGCGTATGTAACCCGAAGTACCACTGTATCTAGAAAAATTAAAATGTATGCTTGCAAATGTATGCTGCAACCAAGTGTTGTAGTGTGGCGTGCTCTCTGTTCAGAATTCCAGCCTCTCCATTTCATTTTTCCTCTCCCACTCTAGATTTCCACCCGTTCCCCACTGCAACGATCAGCATTCCACAGCCAATGAGCATGCTCAGTCCTCACTGGGGACATTATTGCCCCTCACCCTGGGCTGTGTTTCTTCTCCTGTGTAGTTTTTGTACTTCTGCAAACTGCAGTGTTCCCACAAGTCTGCTGATATATCCTTTTTTTGTGCAGGCTTGACACTGGTTTGGCTACTTCAGCAATATCACTCACAGTATACATATATGCTGTAGCTAATCAAAAGCTTTCTATGGTGGGGCCAGAGAGAAGAATGAAAATATGAAGAGATGCTCCTCTAAAAATGTTAACCAAAAAAATCATCTGAGGAACAAACTTAAGATCAATTTACTCAGCATTTTATTTAAGTGTCAATGGTGGACTATTTGAAAACGTTATTTTACTACACTCAAGCTCAAAATAATGCATTACCCACCTGCGGCTACTTTTCTTCTCCGTTTCCTTCTCTTTAGTTGGTTTTTGAGCTGTTAGATCAGCATCTTTCTTTAACTTCTTCACAATGCGTTCTTTCATTTGGTACTTCTCATCACTATCAATTTCTTCATCTTCCTCACCATATGCACCCTCTTCCTGCCAAGCAAATAGGCTGGTTTGACAAAATATCCATTCATTGCTCTTCATACACATGACAACTTCAGTTCATCACAGGAAGAGTATTTCAAAGACAATAGGCATTGGAGAACACAACTGTCTAAAACAATGTGATACTTACATGAAGAAAAGAGATTTCTAATCATTTTAAGAAGTACTCCTCAAGAAGTAGTTAAAACTCCTGTTCTATATTATTATTATTATTATTATTATTATTATTATTATCATCATCATTATCATCACCATCATCATTATTCGTTATTGTTGTTGTTATTCTATATTTTCTCCAAGGGGCTAGAGGTAGCAAATGAATACATGGTTTCACCATCTCCCCATTTTATTCTCCCAATAACCCTGTGAGGTAGGTTAGGCTGAGAGATAGTGATTGGCTAAAGGTCACCCAGTGAGCTTCATGGAGCAGTGGGGATTCGAGCCCTGGTCTCCTAGGATCTAGTAGAACCACTACACTCCAGTTTTTTAAATGTGACAGAATATGGTTTCCTCTTCTCCAGCATACTTGAACCAAGCTGGTTCAAAGCAGCATTTTTCTTTCATTTCCCACATCACTATAATCTCATCTTATTCCTCAGCACTGTGCAGATATCCAGATTACAGTATATACAAAGTTGGAGAGCGGGATTGTATTTGTGCACCATCCCACTCAACATCTGTGAGGTATAATTTATGCCTGTGGCCCATATGCAAAAGGGGAGCCCAATGCTCAAAGGCCAAATCCACAGGACCTATACACCACAAGATCTAGATGTGAAGGACCTACATTCACAGAGGCCTCTCCGGACCAGTATTTGGTTTCTGATGGTCATTTATGTAACATGTCATTGGTGCGTTAGTAATGAATTTATAGAGAACTGTATGCACAGCATTCTGCTTTATTAGTTGTTCCCCAATGCTTCCCCAATGTTATCACTGTCTGGAGGGGCACTCTTATGCTAAAACAAAACAAAAGCCGGACAAAAGAACACCAACAATCCCAAAATATCTGTGATGTGTAAAGTTAACAGGTTTTCAGTAGGAAGCTACAGGACATCTGTATTGGATGCTTTAGTTGAGATTCCTGCATTGTCCGGGGTTGGACTGGATGACCTTCAGGGTCCCTTCAAACTCTACAATTCTATGATTCTATGACATGCACCAACTGGAAACGAAGCTGTATGCCCACCCTGTAACTTGTGAAGGTGTGAACAGTATTTAAAGCCCTGCTAATATAATGAGCTTAGGCTCCAATACTTTGGCCACCTCATGAGAAGAGAAGACTCCCTGGAAAAGACCCTGATGTTGGGAAAGATGGAGGGCACAAGGAGAAGGGGACGACAAAGGATGAGATGGCTAGACAGTGTTCTCGAAGCTACCAGCATGAGTTTGACCAAACTGCGGGAGGCAGTGGAAGACAGAAGTGCCTGGTGTGCTCTGGTCCATGGGGTCACGAAGAGTCGGACACGACTAAACAACAACTATAATGAGCAGGAATTAACATGAATGCACAATAAAAAGGACACCTGGAGGTCCATCTCATCAGAGTGAGTGGCAAAACATTAGAGGGATGGGAGAGCACAGCCCCTATTCTTCACTATGTGTAAAATTTGAGCATCTGTATACGGTTCTTCTCCACTGGGTATTTTTAGTTTAAACCATCTTTGTGCTGTGTACTTCACATGGACTCAAAGCAGCAAACTTCAACACAAGGTGCTTGTTTTGACTTAAAGGAATCACCCACACCCAGAAGCACTGTCCTGGTGGCAACATGTATAAGCTTCAGTGTGTGACTTTCCTGAGAATATTACAACTTCACAGCAAAATGGGCTCCCTATTGAAGTAGAAATGCTACTCACCTCATCCGAGATATCACTGTCATCTGCTTTTTCACTGAAAGGAAATGCAACTTATGTAAGTAGATTCTTCTCTAACGTTACTTGAATTAGCTTAATGAAATAAAAACTGAATTTAAAAGTATACAGGTAGAGATACAAACTTTTTAAAAAAACAACAACATTGAGTTCCACACATCTACATATGTACCTTGCATACAAAGCAGGGGCAGAAAAAAGGTCTAGGGATAACCCCCTAGATCTAAAAAGCAAGAGTTAGGCAAGTGGACAAATAGTTGTGAGTTTACGGTAAATAGATCCAGCCTCCCCCAAGTTGACATAGCTGCTGATTAGCAAGTAGTATATTAACCTTTCAATGGCAGGTACTGAGCTCAGATGCGGATCGTCTTTCAGCAAGTCGTGACTGCTTTTGCTTTTTCCTTTCATATTCTAAAGAAGAAGAAGAAGATGATGAGATGCAGAACAATGAGTAGGGGGGAAAAGGTGGTCGGGGGAGAGGAATCACTGTTTTAACCTCACACAAACTAACTGAAAAAATATAGCATCACTCTCCTGTAAAACACATTTGTTCTTATCCTAAGAGGGCTTATAACAATTAATAAAAATCGTATCTAACCAAACTGCAAAAGACTAAAATCAAAACAGAATGACTGCGGTTAAATAAATTTCCAATATTGTTCATTGCAAATGTGCCCTGAAATGAAACAATTGTGATGTGCTGCTTAAAAAACTGCAGTAAACTAGCAATGTAAACTCCCTCCCTCTGCTGGGGAACAAGTTCCACAGTCTTGGTGCCACCACCAAGAAGGTCTTACCACACTTAAGTCACCACCTCAAACAGAGAGGGGGACATAAAACAAAGTTTCCCTACATGAGCTAAGACAGAGATGCACAACCTTGTAGCCTTACAGATATAGATGGACACTAGCTCCAATCAACCCCAGTCAGTACAGCCAAGAGTCAGGGGGGATGGGAATTGAGACTACAACACCTCGAGTAAAACAAATTCCCCATCCCTGAACTAAATATATAAATGTGATCATGTAGAAAAAAGTGGTTTGTAGGTATCAGGTACTAGACCACGCAGTGCTTACAGGGGTCATATTCAGTATAATCAGCACTTTGCATTGAGACAGAAAACCAATCAAGAGCCAGTTGTGAAGGACCAATTCTCTAGCAGCAAAGTATTATAATAATACAACATTTATAAGGATGCATGGTAAGCACATCCATCTCTATATTCATGTTTTATCTGAACTTGGCAGTGTCTTGTATCAAGTGTGATATGTTGGTTCACAAAGCTCTACCAAAGGGCTTCAGCTTGCAGGCCAAACGTGGCCTGCCAGGGGTTCAAAGTAGGCCTGAGAGACAGTTTCCCCCGAACCACCCCACCTGCCCCACGCTTGATGTCATATGTAACATTAGATATGGGACAGGTAGAGATGTGGCAGGCAATGCATCTTAAAGTGCGCTCCCCATGGGGCAAAGGAAGCAGGCTCTGGCTCAACTGCTCATCATCGACAGGGGAACTTGCACATGGAGCTGATGTTTGCAGAAATAAGGCTAGACCCAAAGCATCCTGGACTGGTTGTGTGTGGAGGAACTGCAGGAAGAAGGCTTTGAGTGATTGGTAGTAATCTGCAAGCCCTGCATGGTGCTCTGAAGTCCCGGCGCCTGGACTTCAAAGAACCCAATACCTGATGTCATGGTCATGTCAGGTGAACTGTCATGTGGACAGCCTTGCCCACCTGTCAAATCTGGCCCACAAGGCTGGGTTTGATAAGTATCTGGCCTACTCCCACCCCTGCTCTGTAAGGTGAAGGTTCCAAGAGGAAAGTAAGTTATTTACAAATATAAACAAGCATAGAAGCGTCACAAAAATATATTGTTAGCCTGTATCTATACCTGGCTAACTCTGTTGATTTCTACTTCTTCCTCTTCAGCCTCTTCTCCAAATGAAAGCAAGCTAAAATTCCTTAAAAACAAAACAAAAAAACAAAAGGGGGGGAAACAGTATTATCTTATACAGATTGTTTTCCTGGAAATGACATTTTAGAATACTTTTGAACAAAATATCCCATTCAAAGGACTAAAATGTATAGAGCTTTATAGACAGGGTATATCACAGGGTATAAATAAGGGTTTGATCATTCAGTGGCGATATATAAATAGATCTTAGTTTTTGTTCACCATCATAGGCTATAATTACTTTGTGCCCTTGGATTTTGCTTTCTTCGCTTCTTCGGCTGGTTTCTCATTCGTCAGCTTTTGACTGGTTCTTGGAATTATGTCATCAAAAGGATTAAATAAAACCTAGAAGAAAAATATTTCAGAAACCCTCTTTTAGGACTTCCCATTGTGATAAGTAATCCTGATTTTAAAACCATCCAATAGCTGCAGTAAAACAGACAGCGAAGAATTACAACTCCAAGAGTTACAATGTACAAAACCACCACGCACGAAGACCCAGTTTGCACCATGGTTCAGCATAACATGCATGAGCTGGAACAAGCCTGAGGAAATTTCACACTGGATCAGATGTAAAACGCTGTGGCATGAGGGAGAGGAGAACACATGTTCCCAGCTCTGCTGCTGCAACGGCATTTGCTGCCTGCAAGCTTAACTTCCAAACCCTTCACAGCCTAGGACCCTAAACCCACTACATGGTCATCATCAGTTCAGGCCCTGCTCTGTAGAACCTTCACTAATTGTTCCACAATTCTTGCACGACTCCCTGAATGCATTCAGAAATTAAATCTCTCTGATGGCACTCTGATGGTTTCATCTACCGTACTTTTCCGTGTATAAGACTACGTTTTTTCCTTTAAAAATCTTGCTTAAAAATGTCTTATACAAGGGTAGTGAATAGGGTGAACATTTGATTGGTTGCTGCCCTGGCTGTTAGCGGCTATTGTGTGTGTTATTGGTAGCTGCATCAATGGGTGGTGTTGATTGGCTGATGCTGCAGCAATTGGGCAGGTTCTGCCGGCAAGGGGAGAGACTACAGGCAGATTTTGCAACCCGTGCGGGTGAGCGATTTTCGGCAACCCCCCCTCCAAAATCTCAACAACTCTTGGGAACCCTCTGCAAGAGAAACTCAACAACTTTGTGCTATCTCCCATTTTCTTAAGTTTGAGTCCCCAAATATACACAGAAAAGTACGGTATTCTGTATTGCCTTTGGCAGTAAAAATGAGCCACACTGCCATGGGCTACAGTCTGCATTAGCAGCCTATGGATTTTTGTGGAATTGTGCTGAAATAGATTTCTTAATTATTGCCTTTTATGCTTTGTGTAATTTTAAGTATTTTATGGTTATACAAGCTCCTTTGGCCTTAGCAAAAGCTGCAAAAAAACCAAATATGTGTCCGTCTTACAACCTTTGGCAACTGACTTAGTTTAATATCACCCTAAATTTTACTCAGAGTAGACATACTGAAATTAATAGACCCAACTTAATCATGTTCATCAACTTCAATAGCTCTGCTCTAATTAAAACATAGCTGAATACCACACATAGTCAATTCCAAAACTGCAGGTATTAAATATACGACTTTTAAAATGATATTACAAATGGCAGACACAGATGCATATTTTAGCCTATTTTAGCCTATTAGGCTAAAATAGTTATTTTAGCCTATTAGGCTAAAATAACTGTATAAAATACTCGTTCTGATCACTGCTTTGAGATAAACAAAGATATAAATTATATAAATTACATATAATTGTGATGGTTTGAAGGCAATGAAATATATATTTTAATCCATTTTAGACAATATTAAACCTACCTCAGTACTTTTTATTTTATGTGGGTTGAGTGGTCTTTCATCTGCATCTGTTTCAACCTCTGTAAGTCGTAACATGTTATATATGGTATCTCCAGTAATCTGTCAAATTAGAAGAGGGTTTTTTAAAGCTTAAATTATTTTCAAAGTACTTTCTGGATAGTTTTAGAAAGCTTGTATGTTTTCTGTTAAAAAGTCATTATCAGTTTGACAGCACATAAAATGAATTTATACTTTAGATCAATGTAGCCTTTTTCCACAGTGAGAAATGCAATCGGAAAAGGTGCAGTTTACAAACATACGGGTATCCCAACGCCTGACGTAAGAGATATATATGCTAGGGCTAAGCCAAAACAAATGCATTTAACGGGAGGCTCTGTTCCCTGCCTTGCAGGACTTTTCCCACATGGCCTGGGGTGGGGAGTGGGGACCTGACTGACTCCAGCTACAAAAGCTGAGGCTGCTGAACACTCTTGGGTTGAGATATTGTTTACAGGGGTTTGTTGCTATTGTTGATATTCATTTTTAGTATCTTAATTTTTAGATCGTATGATTTATATGGACATTGTTCAATCTGGATGTGTATCTTTTAGAAGTGTTTTATTTATTGCTTATGACTGCTTTTGTTATGTAAACCTTTTCATGCTGTCAGCTGCCTTGAACATGGCTTTAACTATGGAAACAAAGCGTACAAATAAAATTACCATATTTTTTGCTCTGTAAGACTCACTTTTTCCCTCCTAAAAAGTAAGGGGAAATGTGTGTGCGTCTTATGGAGCAAATGCAGGCTGCACAGCTATCTCAGAAGCCAGAATAGCAAGAGGGATTGCTGCTTTCACTGCGCAGCGATCCCTCTTGCTGTTCTGGCTTCTGAGATTCAGATTTTTTTTTTCTTGTTTTCCTCCTCCAAAAACTAGGTGCATCTTGTGGTCTGGTGCGTCTTATAGAGCAAAAAATACGGTATTATGATGAGGGTATCCAAACACCTAGCCCTCCCGCTCAACAGAGACTGTATTTGATGAGTTCTGACAGCTCTGGGTGGATTTTCTTCGCCAAGGTTGCCCCCACAACCAAATTCAGGCAGACAAATAATGGGGCTTGGGATAGAAGTCTTTCAGACCTTTCCAAAGATGGTGTGCTTGTTGTTAAGTTCATCTGCCCGAGCCAAAGTAAAGAAGAACTGGCTGCCATTATCGTGAGGCCCGGCGTTTGCCATGGCAACCAGTCCCCGCCGAATAAAGCGCAACCGTGAGTGGAATTCATCCTGCAAATTAAAGAGGAAGAGCAATTAGTGCACAAGTTTAATCTGCTCTTGTTCATTCCACAGCTTGTCCGTTGATGCACCTCTAGAATACGACATCAAAAACACTGTTTACAGCCAAATCCCAAAGCAATAATCACTTGCGTTATCGACACCAGCTTATCTTCCATGGAAAAACTAGAAATCATTAATTAACACAATAAAAAAAATTGTCCCAATTTTAAGGAGTTGTGATATAGATAAAAGTGGTGTCTTTTGGAAGAATGCAAATATTGAAAATTACATCAGAAGTAACAAGTTCAAGAGGGTGTATCCTAGCTAGGAAATAGGAGCAGTAGTTCTTAATTCTAGAAGCACAACATAATTATTTGTTTATTTCAGAAACTTTTTTTAAAGCTTCCTCATGGTTATTTGTACTTATAGACAGGAAATCTTGAAAGATGAGGATCTGTTCTTCCTTCCAAGCTTGGCAATTAAGTCCCATCCTTTCATTCTATGAACAGCCTACATTTCACTACAATTTTTAGAACGCCATTTTATATGCAAAGTTCTAAAAACGGACAGGAGTAATAATAATAATAATAATAATAATAATAATGTTGCTTTCCTCACAAAAGTGACCCTAAATAATCCCAAACTTTGACCCAGATCTAGCCACAGGTTAGTCATTTTAGTCCTGCCAGTTTCAATAGGACTCAAATCTCATGTGCTCAAATTATCTCACAAAGAAATAAAGGGAATTAAAAATGATTAACGTTTGAATCCTACACACTTTTACAAATCCCACCAAGTGCAATGGGGCCTACTGCAAGCTATGTGTGCATGGGGTGGGCAGCTAACTGTAGCTGGGACATTTATTAAATCTTAATCCATTTTAACCAAAGTTCAACAGCAGTGGAATAAGTGGACAATAAAACCCACTGAAAACAGAGGTTTACCTTGAAAGGGGCCCCATAGATAGATTCTCCTCCTGACCCAGTACCAGTTGGATCTCCTCCTTGCACTATAAACTCAGGTACAACCCTGTGAAATATTGTGTTGTTGTAATAACCTGAAAAGAAAACCGGCATTAGAGTAGCTAGCATGGACTGTATACCTTTCATTATAAACAGCATTCTAGTTTCTCGCCAAAATTTTATTCCTTCAAAATATCTCTCCTCTTAAAATTAGCTGCATATGCTAATTTTGAAGCTAAAACCCAAACTACCAAAACCACTTAGTTCAGTTACGAAATTTAAAAGGATTATCTTTAATACTGTTAAGAAATTCTGTTGTCCACAAATACAGTGGTACCTCGGTTTATGAACTTAATCCGTTCCGGAAGTCTGTTCTTAAACCAAATCTGTTCTTAACCGAGGTGCGCTTTCCCTAGTGAGTCCTCCCACCACTGGTGCCCTTCCACCATTCGGATTCCGTTCTTAGACCGAGGTAAAGTTCACAAACCAGAACACTACTTCCGGTTTTGCGGAGTTCGTAAACCGAAGAGTTTGTTAACAGGACTGTTCGTAAACCAAGGTACTACTGTATTGGCTTGGTTTACTAGCCAGCCTCTCGTAGTCCTCACTACCAGCTCTCCCCACTTTCTCTAGCACATGCACACAGGACTTTGGGAAGAGGCTGAGGTTAGTTCATACTGCAGCAGAAAGGAGAGAAGGAAGGAAAGTGCAGGTGACTTGACTGCTGCTTTACCCCTTCTGCAAACTGCATCCCAAGTGAGGGAAACCCCAATCTCCCCACAAGCCCTTTGCTAATCTCAGAGGACTTGAGAGAAAGGCAGAGTCTTGCTTCAGTTGCATGGAAGTTTGGATAAGAAACAACGGAGGCGATTCCCAAGGTTCTCTGACCCTCCTTAAAACTAAAATGAATCCTCTCTAAACCCCTGTGTTTATCAGGTGACTTAAGGGAAAACGGAGGTCGTCTTTCACTTGCATGTAATTTTGGAGATCAAAGAAACATTAAGTGTTTCTCCCGTTGTTTATCCAAACCTCCTCCATGCAAGAGAAATGGGTTCTATTAAGTGGTGTTACAAGTGCAGAGTGCTTAGATGAAAGATGGATTTTTATTTTACTTGTAATGCAGTTTGGAGGAGAGGAGCAAATGTGGCCAGCCACATGAGGCAGAGACACTTGACTCTGGGGAGTGACACTGCAGATGCCTGCTGTTATCTTAAAATACTGTTTTCATATCTTAAAATACTGGTTTTGTCTGTTTTTCTAACTATGACTCTTGGCTACCAATCAATATGAGTCGCTGCATTTGGGCATCACGATAAACCGTGGTTTATTGTGCAAGGAATGAGCCCAGCCTGTCCCTTCCACATGCTCATCTTTCACATCACCTCTTCCAGGAAGCCACAAGGAGGTTATAAGTTTTTGCTTCTGATTTCAATTAACCACAGTGTGCTGTTACACTCAAAACCTAAAATGTGGTTTACATTAACTATGCTTTGTTGAAACAATCAGCATTAAACAAACCAGAGTTAACAGAAGACTGTTGGGTTCAGATGAATTAATTAAAGTCCTCCTTATGGTCACGCCATAGGAGAAACCTGCAAGCCAAGGGAGGCCCTAGACTAGTTCCAATCATGGTAAATAGTGGAAAACTGCAACAGACTACAAATAGGTTATTTAATGGTCCACACACACACACACACCACTTGAAGGACTAGGCGTTCCTGTAGATGTTTGGTGCCTTAAATTGCATGCACAACATAATTAGGTATTTACTGTCTTAATCATTACCTTCCATGCAAAGCTGAATAAAGTTCCGACACGCTTTGGGGGCTTCCTTTGACCATAGCTCAATATCAATATCTCCAGCTGTCGTTTTCAATAAAACCTATAGAAGAGCATATGTCTATTTTATAAATATATACAGTATGTACTCCTAGAAAGTATGGTTTGCATTCTGCAGACTTAACTACTTTCCTGGCTGCCACTAGAAATACATCTTGCCTCTGCGTACTGTCTTAAAAACAAGAAAATGAGTAAGTTTTGTGTACAGGTAAAGGATTATATTACAAGGAGTGGCAACAATACCCTTACGGTAGGGGTGGCACTGTATTCACAGGAATGGGGAGAGGTGCGGTCAGGCAAGCTCTGGGTTGGTGAAACTGACACCACACAGATGAGAGCACACATACAAATGCCGTCACTAGCAACTTGGAGCTCTCCCACCCTTGCCCTCCCCTCAACCAACCCTATTCCAGCATTTCAAAAAACAAAGTGGTAATGTAATGGGTGTGTTAGAATGCAACACTAATCAACTGTCTCTGGCAAGCATCCATGCATATATAGTAAACATAAATGCACAGGTTATTTAGTATGCTAGAATTAGCATATTAAGTTTTCAATTATGTTGACAAACTGTAAAACAGTCACATATATTTTTAAAAAAATCAAGGAAGTCTTCAAATTTGTTTGACGATAGAATTGAACATTCTATTAACAGTGTGATCCTGTGAATGTCTACTCGGAAGGAGGTGCTGTGTAGCCATACAAAAGACTGAACTGTAAGTGTGCTTTATTTATTTTCCTACACCATATCAAATATTTCAGTTCAAATTATTATGACTTAGAGGAAAAAAGAGATACTGATATAGCACATTAACAAGGCATGCTTTTAAAAAATCTGTTTACCAAATATAAGTGTAACATGCTAAACTAGATCCCCGTTGATTAAGGGAACAGAACATTTCATGCAACATTATCTACAAAAAGGTTTACCAATTCAAAGTAACCCCCTCCCAAACTCCACACTAATGGGTCTAAGCACACACATGCTGCTCAGTTTTCTTTATAAACTATATAAATCCATGTCACGTTTGCTGAGCAATGTACGCAGGAGCAATGGATAATGCCAGAACTATTCCAAACGATAGCTGCCCACCATTGTTCAACTTCTTCCACTAATCAACAGTCCTCTCATACTAAAAGTGCACCTGATCCTTTCATTTTCTCCACCTGCTACAGTGTCAGCAGCCAGTCACTGATTATCTCCCATCTTGAGGCTACCTTCACCACCAGAAGACCCTTTCCTTTTTAAAAAAATATTAATCTTTATTGATTTCGCACACAGACATAAATACATAGATGACATCATACAAAGTAAAAGCAATAAAAATAGAAAAAAGAATAAAGAAAATACAATATATTACAATTAAAAAACAAGTTAAAATGTAAAACTTCCAGTCATTCTCATTATACTGCTTATATTGTCTATACTTTCTTGCACAGGTTTATGCTATTTCATATTTTTTATAAATATATAATCCGATATGATATCTAATACACTTTTTGTTTACAAGTATCAATCTAGTTCTGCAAGTATATTATTGTTTGTACAGTACAATTTTAGATATTCTCTAAATATTTTCCATTCTCCATATACTTTCTGGTTTGACACTCCTCTGACTCTTCCCATCAGTTTTGCTAGTTGCAGGTATTCTATCATAAGAGTTTGCCACACTATTATTGTTGGTAAGGTTTAATTTTTCCAGTTTCTTGCCGCTATTATTCTCGCTGCCATGATTGCGTACATAAACAATGGTCTTATATATTTTTTTGAATTCTATTGATAGTATTCCTAATAGGAAGATCTCTGGTCTTTTTTTAAATGTAAATTTAAATAGTTTTTAAAGTTGACTATAGATGTTATTCCAAAATTCACAGATAACTACACAGTTCACATATGGAAATATGACCTTGTATCCTTTTCACATCCCCAGCATGTTGGTGACCTGCCTTTATACATTTTAGCGAGTTTTAGGGGGAGTGTGGTGCCATCTGTATAGCATCTTCATCAGAAGACCCCTTCCAAGGGCAGAAGCTACTCAGCTTTGGGGCTGACCTGACCTGGTGTTTGGAGTGGCAACCACAGGCAGTCCCTAATTCCCAAAGCTACATTTTGGTCAGAGGTTGGAAACAGAGTATCTCTTCACTTTCAGCTCTATTAATGTTCCAGACAAGCCAGGATTCCTTGATAAACAACATTAAAAAAGGAGGGTAGTGTCTGAGTCCTTTGAGCACACCAAGCACAGAACAAAGCCCATTTTCACTTTTCCAATAATTTCCATTTTGACTTCTCCAATTTCTCAGAGAAGTAAACTCTCCTTACTCTGGAACACTGAGAAATGTGTGCACTGAGGACAATCTGGACCACATAGATAAACAAAAATATCATAGATTACATTAAATTTATCCTCACAGGTTGAATCCAAGTAGTTACAATTTACCAAAATTTCAGTATGAGAGAATGATTGCTCGTGTTACCCCCTCCCTAACCTTGCCATTCGTCGGCGGTTCCTGGATGTAGATATTACTCATGGCGTGGGCTTGGGCGCAGCGGGCTCACTGCGCGGCGGTCCCCGGACCCGGGAGAAGGCGGACGCACGGAACTCCGTTAAACGGGAATCCAGGGCGAAGCTCCCGCCATGTTGGAAGCCGGAAACTACCACTTCTACCCAAGGGGGGGAAACAGCGCTGAAAAGAAGCCAAGCTTCCCATCCGCACCCTCGAAGGCCAAACAAAAATTCCCCCACCCACACAAACCTATTTCAAGAGCCTCTGAGCTAAAGCATCCGCTCCACGAAGGGAACTGTGCTGTTTCCTCTCATCGCAGGGGAGGGGCATCCCCTCGCAGATCTGGGATAGTGGTACAACCCGCTGTGTCCTGTGCAAAGTCTTCCGGCCGGGTAGCGGCGCCGCAACTGTTTCTATCCGCCCTAGAACGGTGGAGATAGAAAAACTTTTACAGTATGCGTGGGAATAAAGAAAAGTCCTTTACGTGGTTTCCCCCCCCCCCCCCTCTTTAGCTACTGGGCTACTTTCATTCCGAGTGACAAGGGCCAGAAGCGCTGCCAATCAACTAGGCAGCCCGCCTCCTTTGGCTAGGAGTGGCTCATAGGAAGGGGACTATCGCACTACTGCAGGGTTTCTGTTCTGGTTGCGTGGCCTGAGAAACCTTCGTCCAAGGATGAGCGAAGGGCCTCTCCTGTCAACCTTCAAGCTTTTCCTCAGGGAATCAGAAATGGATTCCCTATCTGCAGTTCCTTCACTTTTCTCCCTGGCAATACCGCCCCTCTTTCTCCTTCCTCCCCCCCCCCTTCTCTGCCTGATGGTACGCGCCGCTCGTACTCGAGTCAAAGTTTTCCGGCGGGGAAACGCTGCCATTGCTTACCTCGTCCGGCCAAGAGCGGGGCATCGTGGCGTCTCGGTTGGGGGCTGCATGGCGTTGCCAGGTGAGCGGTCCAAACGGGGTGGGGCGCGGAAGGGCCACGCGCGAGATCGTGGCCGTGTGGAAAGTCACCGCTGCTGCATCTGAAGTCGCTCAAACCGAGGACGAGGGGAAGAGCCCAACGTGCTCTCGAGTGGGAGGGAGTCCCGAAGAGCAGCTGCAGTCCTGTGTATGCCTACTCAGAAGTAGACCCTACTGAATTCAGTGGGATTTGCTCTGAAGTAAGTGGTCGGGATTGCAGTTTGGGGATTAAATCCTGCCGAACTCAGTGAGTGGAGCTTGTAGGAGTTGTGCTGTCGGGGAGGGAATGTGTGCTAAAATGCGGAACTTCTCAAACTTCAAACTGAACAGTCTTGTTTTGCTTTGCATTCTTTACACACGCAAGAACTTCAGATGGAAGGTTTCAGTTGTGTAAATTTACCGGGTTTAGCTAAAAGAAATTAATAATAGGAATTGGATTACGGTATCTGTATAGTTTTTTAATGTGTAGTTTCACAGTGCCCGTTGTTCACCAAAAGTCTAATCTGATCTCCAAGTGTTAAAAGAGGTACGAGCAGTGTTCTGCTGCTGTTATTGTAAAAAAAACCCTAGGTGACAGTATTCATATCATGATAAACTGTAAAATGTCTCTCCCACTACTTCCCTGTTCCTGCATGCCTCCCCTTTTCTACTGAATTTGTGATTCGTTTTTAATAAAGGGGGAGAGAAAATATGACTTAAAAGATAATAATTTCATTAGAGTTGGGAGGGGTGGATTCCTACAATTGTAAGATGGAGACTCAGGAGAGCCTTTGCCAGTCAGAGTACACAATACCAGGCAAGATGGAGAAATAAACTGACTTGGGATAAGGCAACTTCCTATTGCTGTATACAGCAGGCCCCTCCTGCTGGATCACTCTGGCCATGTAAAGTTGTGCCCTATGAGAGGAAAGAGGCAAATGCCTGCTCCTAGACTAGCTGAACTTCTCTGATGCTACTGTGTCCAGGAAACATCAAGTGTCCTGTGTCCTGCTGGATCAAGCTAGTGGCCAGCATCCTGTTCTCACAGTGGCCTGCCAGGTGCCTATGGAAAAGCCACAAGCAGGACCTGAGCTCAAGAGCACTTAGCCCTGCTGCGGTTTCCAGCACCTGGTCGACAGGAGAGGGGACAGGTGACACCTTGGATTAGTTGAGAGTTGATTTTAAGAACACACATGCAGAAGAAACTGCCTTCAAATGATTTTTGAGCTGTCAGCAAATACATTCAGTCCTAGTAACTTTCTAGGAATTGATATGAGGAAAAAGCAAAAGTTTTTACTGAAGCCCTTTGAGGGAAACTTCTGCAAATATTTTTTTTCCTTTATTTGACCCACACATAACTGAGAAATCACTCTTTGGCACTCCCCTGACTTAGACAAGGAAGAATAAATATTACTACCACCTGCATTTATTTACTTTGAGCATTCAGGTGCATGTAGATAAGAAAGTTAGCAAGAGGGGTCATGCTTGGGTTAATGGTTGTTGGAATATGTCTGCTATTATTGACCCATTGGTTCTTGTCTCTGCCCCCCTCCCCCTGGCTTTTCTCCAAGCTGGGCTTGCTTTTGGTGTTAGGGTCGAATCAGGAGGGGTTGGGGAGTGACATCAAGGAAGAAGCAGGTGGGAAGGCACCTGTGGACAGAGAAGTCTTTAGAACTACTCACATGCCTTTTTGCTTTAAACATTGGGCTTCATATTTATATGTGATGGGGGCAGACCCAGTTTTAAATAAGCAGGTCTGCAGCTGCTGCATCAAATTTGTACCACAATTGTCCGGAACCCAAGTGCGGACAGCATTTCAATCCACTTCTGGTCGGAAGTGCTAATGGGTTGCATGTTTCTCCCCGTGGTGGCACTGTTTACCAAAAAGGCCCCATAACAATATAATGATGATTTTGATAATAGCATATTATCAAAGCATAATATAATTAGTTTCTTCTTATCAAGTGGGTGGAGTACTTGAATAAACAGTGACATAATGGATTTTAGAACTGTGCAAGGTTTTAAAAAGGGGCCGCAGAAATCCTTGCTTCTTATAAACTTGTGCAGATTCTGAAATCAGTAATGCTTTCCAAAGGCTATGTGAAAAATAGATTTAAAAAAACATATTTGATTATAGAACTTCCTTTAGGAAAGGATGAAAATTTATTCCCCTTTCCTTGAATTTATAGTTGAGATGGAAAATCTCTTTTTTTTTTAAACCAGAAGTAAGAACTAGTGCCTTCAGGGATGATGGGAGTTGTAGTCAAACAACAACTGGAGGTCCACAGGTTCCTCACACTTGGTTTAGACTATTTATTGATATCTCCCCACTAAAAATATAAACAACAAAACAGAGAAGAAGAAAAACCAAGTTTACAAGCCCAAAATACAGTTCATGTTACAATGCTGTGTAAAAATACAACACAAATAATTGTTATGTCAAAACTTTGTGGGATATAGCAAGTAAAGCTGAATGGTCCCTAAGCCAGAATTACATACCAAGTTTGAAAAGTTCTGTTTATCTTATTCCTTAGAAATTCTTATGGGCATGACAATTGTGAATGATGAGAAAGTCCCATATTTATGCCAGGATTTGATAGTACATTTGTTTTGACATTTCCACTGTTTTAGTTTCTTTCCTTCAGAAATGTTGCACATACTAAACTAAGCAAAAGTGTATAATATAACAACAAAGCAATCTTCTTTGAGCGTGGAGTATGATGTAACAAACTGTTGTCCCAAGTTAGAAGTTCATATTAATATCCTACAGTTTGGCTTAAGTTGATATAAACAAGTTCAACAACCACTATAAATATTATCTCACAAGGGACCAACATGGAGCCTCTAGATGTTGTTGAACTCCAACTCTGATCAGCATAGCCAGTGACCAGGGATGATGCAAGCTAGAGTTCAGTAACACCTGGAGGTTGCTATAGGCTACCCCTGTATTTTCTGTATTTATTTAGTTATTTGCGGGATTCGTAGCCTGCTTTGGAGGAAATCCTCCACAAAGCAGCTTACAGTACAAATCCTATGCAATGCCTTCTCCTTCCAAGAGAATAAGATCTTCTGTTTTTTCTTATAAGTGATATAATAGGATAATTAGAGATAATGGACATTTGATCCATTTTTATCCCAGGTAGAAATCCATTTACTGTATAAAGATTATTAATCATATTTCCAAGGTGAAATCTACCTTTTCTGTTGCATGCAGTAATAATTGAATAGTATGGATAAGCTGAGTGGAGTTGCTAAACCTCAGAATCTAGTTTGTACAGTAATTAGATTTTTAAAAATAAAATAAATAAATATCCCAGTAGATGTTTTGTTTTGCTATTGCAATGGTTATTCAAAATGATCTGCAAAACCTTAATCAGCTCATTAGATATAAACATGGGGAGAGTTTTGAATTGAATTATCTTTTAAGTAATGGGCTATTTATGTACCTACCACCATCAGTACAATTCTGTTAATTTTATTTTGGCCCCTGCAGTTTCTATGGAAATGAATTCATTCAGCGGAGCTTTTTCATGCAAACTAGAGTGTTGCTTAGTTTGTATGTTAATTAGCTTATGTTCACCATTATATTATTTTGAGCTGCTGTCCTCTGGTTAACCTCCACAATATTACTAATCTTTAAAAGTGAAAACAAAAAGGAATATGAAATCCTGATATATTCCAAGCAATCCCCCCCCATTAGAATAATCTTAATCTACATGCATAAAAAAGCTTGTTGAATGTGTGCTAATATAGCCTTTGCAACCTAAGGAACAGCAATTTCAGGCTGGAGTAGACAGAGGCTTAGCTGTTAACTTTAACTCAGGTTTCCTTGAATCTTATGGCAGTTCTTGGTCAAGCAGGTTCACCAGCCTCAAATATGGCTGCCATTAGTCCATCTATGCCGGGAAATGATGTATGTAAACATCATATTTGGCCCACTGAAGGTAGCACTGATAGCTTGTAAGAGAGTCACTGTGGTGTAGTGGTTAAGAGCAGTAGACTCGTAATTTGGTGAACCGGGTTCGCTTCCCCGCTCCTCCACATGCAGCTGCTGGGTGACCTTGGGCTAGTCACACTTCTCTGAAGTCTCTCAGCTCCACTCACCTCACAGAGTGTTTCTTGTGGGGGAGGAAGGGAAAGGAGATTGTTAGCCACTTTGAGACTCCTTGGGGTAGTGATAAAGCGGGACATCAAATCCAAACTCTTCTTCATAAGGGGGAAATGGCATCTTAATTTGGCCAAGCATCCAGCCTTGCAAAACTGGAATGGCAGGGATTGATGCAAAAGGCATGTCAGCTATCATAATGCCTTTATCACACTTTGGAAACTTCTCTGGCTGTAGGGGTAAGTTATGCTAAGTTATGCAGCGTAACATATATTTTGGTAATAGTATGCGGCTGGCGTGCTCTGGTCCATAGGGTCACAAAGAGTCGGACACGACTAAACAACAAATGTGGCTGATACAATTATTGATATTCTGCACTGTATTTTTCGCCCTATAGGACACACTTTTCCGCCTCCAAAAATGAAGGGGAAATGTGTGTGTGTCCTATGGGGCGAATGCAGGCTTTCGCTGAAGCCTGGAGAGCAAGAGGGGTCGGTGCGCACCGACCCCTCTCAATCTCCAGGCTTCAGGAAGCTATCCGCAAGCCTTGCAAGCCCGGTTGGAGTTCCCGCGGGCTCGCAAGGCTTGCGGGCAGCAGCCTGCAGCCCGAAGCACGGGGCGCGCTGCACAGCGCGTCCCGGGCTTCGGTTCCCCGACCTGGTTTGGAGGGTTTGGACCTGGTTTGGAACCCCACAAGCTCGGGGGACAGCGGGGAGGCGGAATGCCGCCATCCTGCTGTCCCCCGACCTGGTTTGGAGGCTGGCGGCTGGCGGTTTGGAGCCCCACAAGCTCCAGGGACAGCGGGGAGGCACAGCACGCCTTCCCGCTGTTCCCCGACCTGGTCTGAAGGCTGGCGGCGGGGAGAAGCGCGTTTCTCCCCGCCGCCAGCTCCACAAGCTCGGGGAACAGTGGGGAGGCGGAGCGCCGCCATCCCGCTGTTCCCCGACCTGGTTTGGGCTTCAAGCAGATATCCGCAAGTGTGGGAGCCCGGTGGGAAGTCGCGCCGGTCCTCCAAGGCTTGCGGAGAGCTGCCTGTTCTGGGGGCTGGGGTTGGGGGAAGCTCGGGCGTCCCCCGCCCCAGCCCCGCGCCTGGGGGGGGGGGAAAATAATTCTTTTTCTTTATTCCCCCCCCCCAAAAAAAAACTAGGTGCGTCCTATAGGCCGGTGCGTCCTATGGGGCGAAAAATACGGTATATGAGAACATTGTCAATACTGATGTGTATGGCAGATCAACTATTACCCTTTATATTCCACATTCATCTATCTCAAACTAATACGAAATATATTTTGCTTTCCAGGTGGAAATAAAGATAACATTAGAGCAGGGTGCAAGAAATGTGGCTATCGTAAGTATCTACAAAAATGAAGATATAATTATTTCCTAATATTTACCACAAACATCACTAGTTTGTTGTACTCAGGCAATGCCATTATCAGCGTATAGTAATTGAGTAGACACTGATTCGGATCCTGAGAACTGTGAACAGAAGGAAGGCGTGCGTGCGTGCGCGAGCACACACACACACACACACACACACAGTGAATTGTTACACAAATTGCTGAAAGTAATATCGAAATAGGGGAGGGCAGAGGCTGTTAAAATGTCTCAGATTCATATTAGGGTGATATTTTTTCCACGGTTTGTGTGCTTAAAGCTGTACTTGTGTATCTTTTTGTTAAACAACTCTTCTTCAACCAGTGTTACCCATCATCAGCCTGCCTGCCAGAAAAACGGTCTTATGAAAAGATCCATTTCATGAAAGAAACCCATTTTCCCTCAGAAATGGGATCTCTTACCAAGCATTGCAAGTATTTGTCAGTAATAGTGAGATCCTGCCTGGAACTACAACTGGCCTATGCTCTTAAATGATTTGTTACTGCTGGATGTATTACGGGTTTGGTTTTTGGTTTTGTTTTACATTGTAAGTTCACCTGAGGGGGCTATGCACAAAGATGACACACAAAGATGACTATGCCCAGAGGCTTTCCTCATGAAATTTTTAGAACCGAGTGGTGGAATGCTATCTTTATGTGCACATTATAACATGCATTGCATGCATACACACTTCACTGCTTAGAGTCACATTTCGTGACTGTTGGAAGCCCACACAGGGTGGGAGAAAATCCATAGACTGGGGGATTTGATAGTGCTAATGCAAGAGAGGGGGAAATATTTTAAGCATGCAAAGCATTTTGTTCACTGCTGATCAGACTTCTACTGTAGCATTTTAAAACAGAGTTATTGTTAATAATTTTAACTCTCATACTACAAAGTTGTTTTAGGTTTGTTTGTGGAAATGCGGCCACAGAGCTGCATAGTTTTGCAGAAGTAGCACTAAGGAAGGAGGAGTGATTAGCCCTTTCCTTTTGGGAGTTTTTGCAATTAAAATCCACCCACCCACAAAAGCCCCCATTTCTCTTCTCCTGACCCCATTAAGGCATTAATCATTCCTCCCCCAGGCACAGCTGCAACAGTCAACTCCACACACATCCCAGATATATTTTCCAAACCCCTGTGCAAACACCCCCCCCCCCAAATCCAACATGCCAGTAGGTTGGATAATAACAGCGGGCTACCGCTACACAATTCTCAGCCCCTCTCAGCAATATGGGTATAACAGCATTGGGCTACGATGCAGGATTTATACAACCCATGCACTTTCAGCCACAGAACCACCCTTCATCCCACCAGTATTGGTATAATAGCATTTACATTTGTATTGGAAAAATTGGGTGCTGCCAGCAAGTGTGTGGGGAGAGTTCCATTAAGCCTGCAGAGGTCATTCTGTTGGATACAACCCTTGCTTTTTCTTTTAAATGAAAGCTGAGAAACTGGATCAGTAAATGGTGCAAACAGACATTGCATAGCGCGGCAAGAATCCTAGTAAAATATGGCTGACCAAGCAATATGTCCCCCCAGCCTAGAATGCTGATGGGTTGGGACCTTAGCCAGGCTATGTTTCTGACAAAAGTCACTGGAACAACATTATCATTCGCGACTTCCGGGGGCGGCGCGAACGGCAATGGCGGTCCTCTTCTGAACGGGAGAGGAGGCTCCGCAGGCAACGGGTCGTCCGCTACGGCGAAGCGGAGACCCACTCTGGAAAACCCCAGGCGGCAAGAGCCTGGGGTCTTGAGGCTCGGTGGGCGCCTAGAGCGACCCTCCAAGTGCAGAAGGAACCCCGTAAGGGGCTCCGGAGCACGGAGGGGGGTTGCGGCGCTGTGAGCTGTTTCACAGCCTGAGGAGCGAAGCCGCGCTGCTACTGTCGGTGAGCGCTGATCCCTTTTCCTGCTAAATTACGGATCCGGACGAAAAAGCAACTAACTCGTGAGTAAAAGACTGAATCACTTGAATTTGAGACTTTAAAAGGGAAACTTAAATTGGCTTGAACTTGGCTGAGAGCGGAGAGACGTGGAAGCAGGAAGTCCGTCTTCCGCAGCCATTGAACTTGAAAAAAAAGCAATCAGCTGGAGGAGTGGAGGCTGAAAGAAAGAGACTCTAAGTTTTACAGATCTAAGCATCTATTTGAACTTGCATCTTAAAGTAAAGACTTTAAGCTAAAGATTTGGGATTTCTATTTGCACTTGACTTTCCTCCTCTTATTGGATTACAAACTAGAAGGTGAAACCCAGAATCAGGAGCTGCCTGAGTACTAAGGGAGCTGTCAGTACTGCAGATTTGGATACTGTATATTGGAACTTGAAACAATCTGAGGGTATTGAGACCTTTTAAATTTGAAACATTCTTTTTGGAGATAAATAAGCACTGTCTGCAACAAAGTGACCATTTATAAACTCTGCTAAACATTTGTATTTGAAGGTTCTTGGACATTAAATTAGACTCTGAAAGACAGATTAAGCTCCCTCTAGAGGATTGGATTATAACAGTGATTTTACATACACTTTTTACTTTCGATTCCCCTTGCTGTTTGCTTGCTCTGGGCCTTTCCATTCCCATGGGAACAACTCAGTGTGACCTTGACTGACAGATAACGTTGGAATGAGTGGCACAAGAAAAAGAGGGAGAGCTAAACAAACAACTCTAACAACTCTAACCTCAGCCTCACAGACACGCAGATCATCTGTGCCTACTTTGCCCTCAGAAGTGGAGGGAGAGGGCGAAGCAGAGCAGTTACAACTGGAAGATATGGCCTCAGGAGCATCTGTTTCTGTACTAGACAAAATTTTTGAAAAATTGGAAGCTTTGGACAAGAAAGCAGATGCGCAATCAGCAAAGATTGATAAAAACACAGAATGTCTAAATAAATTAACCACACAAGTGGTACAGAATGCACAAGCAATTGGACAGTTAACGGAGGCCTCAGCAGAAAATCGGAAATTGACTGAGGACACCAGACAAAGATTTGAAAATTTAGAGCAAGAGGTAAGACCACTCACTAAACAAGTCGGGGAACACCAGATTTATCTCTCGATGATAGAACTGCGAAACCGTGAGAACAACTTAAGGATTAGATCACTACAAGAGGCAGAAGAAGGACATCTAACTGAGTTTTTGACCAAAGAATTCTCCAAGTTCTGGAACTTGGAAGAAAAGGACTTTAAAATTGTGTCAGCTTTCAGACTTGGAAGATTTATAAAGAAGGAGAGGCCCAGAGACTGTTTGATAACATTGAGATCAAAGGAGGAAAGGGATAAGATTTTGGGACTACACTTTGTAAAATCACTGGAGGTGTTGGATAGAAGAATTGAAATTTATAAAGATATCCCAAGACTACTGCTTGATCTTAGAGCCGCCTATTCTGAACTTGTTAAACTACTAAGGAGCAACGCAATTCCATTCAGGTGGGAATTTCCCCAAGGATTATCTTTTACCTTTAGAGGGAGAAAGGTCAAAGTGAGAACACTTGAAGAGAGAGACAAATTCCTGTCTACATACGGAGAGGACCTTCAAAAAAGAATTGAACTACCTTCTGGGCCTGAGGCAACGCCAGTACCAACATCAGCATCTGTGGAACCTGAAGACCCTGAGAAGATACCACCCCTTGAAAAATAACCAGATAGTTCAGGATGTCTCTGCAACTGTTGAGCTGGAATATTAATGGTTGTAACATTCCGGAAAAAAGGAAGAAAATATTTCATATATTAAAAAAAGAACAATTGGACATTATTTGTTTACAAGAAACACATGTGACGAGGCTCCACAGAAAAGTGTTAATAAATAAAAGATTGGGCCAGGAATTTGTATCTTCGGACAAAGTTAAGAAGAGAGGCGTGGTGATATATGCAAAAGAGAGCCTGTCACCTAAATTCCTGTTTAAAGATGAACATGGAAGAATTTTGGCTATTGAGATACAATATCAAGGAGAGAAACTGCTGATATTAGGAATTTATGCACCTAATGAAGGGAAATCGGAATTTTACAAGAAGCTGCAGGAGACAATGCTGGACTATCTAGACTACAACAACATCATAATGATGGGAGATATGAATGGGGTCGTATCAACTAACATGGACAAGTCACAAAGTCAAAATGTTACAAAAGACGGCAGACTACCTAAAACCTTTTTCGAAATGATTGACAATATGGATTTGATTGACATTTGGAGGACAAAGAACCCACTAGGAAGAGAGGGAACATTCTTTTCTGAAGCCCAACTGACCTGGACAAGAATCGACCAAATATGGATTTCTAGAGGCCTGGCACCTAAGGTCAGAAAAGTGGAAATCTGCCCAAAGACCTGCTCCGACCATAATGCAGTAAAGATGGATATGACACTATTACCAACTGGATCCTTTAGATGGAAGATGAATGACAATTTGTTTAGAGATCAGGAAATTACCAAGAAGGCCCAAAAAGTTTTGAAGGACTATTTTGAGATAAACATGAATAATATGGTGGAAAAAAGAATAATCTGGGACGCAAGCAAAGCTGTAATGAGGGGATTCTTGATACAACAGAATGCAGTGAAGAAAAGAACACAAAATGAGAAAAAAGATAAGATCTTGGATAAAATAAAAGAATTAGAGAAGAAATTAAGAGTGAATCCGAAGTCACAGCCAACTCTGAGAGAAATTAAACTTTATCAAACACAATATTCTAAATTGATAAATCAGGAAATTGAATGGAAGGTTAAATTAATGAAACAAAAAACGTTTGAGTCGGCGAATAAATGTGGAAAACTGCTAGCTTGGCAGTTGAAGAGAAGACAAAGATTAAATACTGTTACAAACTTAGAGGTTGATGGAAAAAACATCCAGAATCCAGTGGACATTAGAAAGTGTTTCCAGAGATACTTCAAAAAACTATACACCCAAGGGCCGCAAGATGAGGTTGAGATTAAACAATTTTTGGCAAAAAACGGACTATCTAAATTGTCACAAGAAAATAGGACAACCCTGAATTCTAAAATAACACGACAGGAGATCGAACAAGCTATCCAGAACATGCAACTTGGCAAATCTCCAGGACCAGATGGGCTGACCTCCAAGTACTATAAGACATTGAAAGACTATTTGATACAACCTTTGATGGAGGTCAGCAATGAAATTATGGAGGGGAGGAGGGCACCGGAGTCGTGGAAGGAAGCGTTTATCACATTAATACCAAAGTCGGAAGCTGAAAAGACACAACTTAAGAACTACCGTCCCATCTCTCTTTTAAATGTGGATTACAAAATATTTGCAGACATTTTGGCAAATAGATTTAAAAAAGTTTTAAATGAAGTAATTCATAAGGACCAGGCTGGCTTTCTCCCAGGAAGACATCTGTTTGCCAATACAAGGAACATTATTGACATTTTGGAACTTTTGCAAACAGACATAAACACAAAAGCAGTTTTAATTTTTATAGATGCGGAGAAGGCCTTTGACAATATCTCCTGGAAATTTATGATGGGAAATTTGAAAGAGATGGGAGTGGGACGGGGTTTTGAGAATGGGATTGAGGCGATATATTCAGAACAGAAAGCTAAACTGATAGTTAATAATGTGGTTACAGAAGAGTTTAAAATTGAAAAAGGGACACGACAAGGTTGCCCTATCTCCCCTTTGTTATTTATTTCGGTTCTGGAAGTGCTATTGAACATGATTAGAAGGGATCGGTTGGTGGAAGGAATTCAGGTCGGTCAGAAACAATATAAATTAAAAGCTTTCGCAGATGACCTGGTTTTGACCTTGCAGAAGCCAGAGCCCAGTACGAAAAGAGTATTACAATTGATTAATGACTTTGGTCGGGTGGCTGGATTTAAATTAAATAAACAGAAAACTAAGGTTTTGGGGAAAAACTTGACTAATACAGAGTCAGAACGGTTTCAGAATGAGACGGAACTTAATGTGGTTAAAAAAGTAAAATACCTAGGGGTAAACATAACAGCAAAAAATCTAAGTCTATTTAAGGACAATTATGAAAAATGTTGGACAGAAATTAAGAGAGACTTAGATAGTTGGTCAAAATTGAAACTTTCTTTGTTAGGCCGAATTGCTGCTATCAAGATGAATGTATTGCCAAGGATGTTGTTCTTATTTCAAACACTTCAGGTTTTGGACAAAACGGAGTGCTTTCAGAAGTGGCAGAGAGACATTTCTAAGTTTGTCTGGCAGGGCAAAAAGCCCAGAATTAAGTTCAAGATATTAACCGATGCAAAACAAAGAGGGGGCTTTGCCCTGCCAGACTTAAAGTTGTATTATGAAGCCGCAGCGTTCTGCTGGCTAAAAGACTGGCTACTTCTTGAAGACACTGATGTGTTAGATTTGGAAGGGTTCAACAATACCTTTGGATGGCATGCATATTTATGGTATGACAAGGTTAAAGCAAATAAGGCCTTTAAGAACCATATTGTCAGAAAATCATTGTTTAATGTCTGGACAAAATATAAAGACTTGCTGGAAAATAAAACACCAAGGTGGCTTTCACCTTTGGAAGCCAAGGCCCGAAAAAGACCCAATATGGAGGCTAAATGGCCAAAATATTGGGAAATACTAGAAAAGGATGGAGACAATTGGAAATTGCAGAGTCTGGAGAAAATGAAAGACAAAGTGCGAGATTGGTTACATTACGCTCAGATTAAAGAAGTTTTTAAAAATGATAAGAAACTAGGGTTCCAGGTGGAGAAATCGAAATTAGAAACAGAATTGTTAGAACCAAAGATTAAGGTACTTTCAAGGATGTATAACTTGCTGTTGAAATGGAATACACAAGACGAAACGGTTAAATCGGCTATGATAAGGTGGGCACAGGATATTGGGCATAATATCATGTTTGAGGACTGGGAGAGGTTGTGGAGTAATGGATTGAAATTTACTGCATGTAACGCCCTGAAAGAAAATGTAATGAAAATGATTTATAGATGGTATATGACCCCAGTCAAACTTGCTAAAATTTACCACCTGTCTGATAATAAGTGTTGGAAATGCAAAGAGTGTGACGGAACGTTCTTCCACCTCTGGTGGACTTGCCCTAAAGTGAAGGCGTTCTGGGAAACGATTTATAATGAACTGAAAAAGGTATTTAAATATACCTTCACTAAGAAACCAGAGGCTTTCCTTTTGGGTATTGTCGGCCAAGGGGTGGCAAAGAAGGACCAGACATTTTTTATGTATGCAACAACAGCAGCAAGGATACTTCTCGCAAAACACTGGAAAACTCAAGATCTACCCACACTGGAAGAATGGCAGATACAACTGATAGACTACATGGAACTGGCTGAAATGACCGGCAGAATCCGTGACCTGGGAGAAGAGAGGATTGAGGAGGACTGGAAGAAATTTAAGAACTATTTACAAAAGTATTGCAATTTGAGTGAATGTTAAATAAGATGCTAGATCAAAATAACTGAGCACCACTAAATTTAGAAGTTTTTAAGAAAATAAGTAAGACTGTGAAATTTAGCTTCTTCTGAGAATTATAAGATTAGGAAATATAGAAGGGATATAAGAATTTAAATAAGAGGATAAATTGCTGACAAAATGTTTTAACGATGAAAATGGGAGCGGGAGATGTGAGGAAGTCCAAAGAAAATGTGAAAATATGTTAAGATCAATGTTACATTGTTTATCATGTTTATTTTTATTGTAAAATTTAATAAATTGCTTTAAAAAAAAAAAAAAAACATTATCATTCGCATTGCTTTTTAAGAATAAAATGTTTGTTACACATAGTGGCAGGAAGAATATAATACAATCCCAGCAACCTCTTGCTAATTATTTTGTTGGCTCCCCCCCCCCCCATTGCTTAATTATATGCAGCTGGTCACCTGACATTTGAATGCCGAAACTTTCTTCGGGTGGACCCTAAAAGAGACATAGTTTTAGATGTCAGCAGCACAAGCAGTGAGGACAGCGAAGAAGAGGAGCTGGGAAAGCTGCAGGCCATTCCAGAGAAAAAGGGTAAGGTGCTTTTTAAAAAACTGTGTCCTTGTGTAATATATCTATATCTCCTGTCTTCCTTCTCTTAGAACAGTCTTCCACCCTACCTAAATATCTGGTTGCTTATGTGTTACTAGAATAGCAACCAAGCAAAAGAATGACCCTTTTTAAATTTTACAGTCACACAGAACTAAAAGCTGCCCAGTTCTAGGTGTAAATAACGTTTTGAGATCTTCTGGGAAGGCTCCCCTTAGAGCTCCATCCTTGGTGATGCAAGAGAGGACCTTCTCTGTAGTGGTGCCCCGTTTTTGGAATCCCCTTGCCTCTAAGATTCTCCTAGTGACAACCTTCTTTGCATTGTGACTTCAGGTTAGAGTTATTTAACTCGAGGTTTTAGTAATTGTTAATCTCACTGCTTAATTTGCAACGGCCATTTATTGCGTTTTAAGATTACTTACTGTTTTATCACCCATTCCTGATTGTACATGGATTTGTTAGTTTTAATTATCCTGAAAGCTTTGCCTGGATTATCTTTGCTTTCATAAGTGGACGTGTTCATGGATAATAAGGTGTTCAGTGAGTACTAGCAACAGTACCTATGTTCTTCCTCCACAGCTGGAGGCAGCAATGCTTCTGAACACCGGTTGCTAGAAACCGCAGGAGGAGAGTGTGCTTTGTGCTTGATTCTTGTTTGCGGGTTTCCTGGCTGACCACTGTGAGAACAGGCTGCTGGACTAGATGGGCCATTGGCCTGATCCAGCACTGTTCTCGTGTTCTTACCTCTTAAAGGGTTATAACAATTAATGTATTATCTCCTTTTTGGAGGGGTAACATCTTACTTTGTTAACTCACAGGAACTTCTGCGGAAGAAGAAAAGAAAAAGACCAAAAAGAAAGGCAAAGAAAAATCAAAATTAAAGAAAGCAAGGAAAAGGTATAATTTTGAAAGCTTTGTCTCTGCATAACAGGGAGAAGCTTGAAATATATTGTGCTCAGATTGTCTTCAAATCTGAATCTCTGCATGTAATGACACCATTTAAAGATGGGTGGAAAACCATTTGGGCTTTTTTTTTCTAATCCAAGATTTTGTATGTTCAAAAAGTTTTTTTATAATAGAAACAGAAATTTCTTTTCAAAGATGAATTGCTGTTGCTACTAAATCCTGCACGAATCTCTGCAAGTAAAAGCATGTATTGGGTGGAGTGAGGATGCAATTGAGGCAGCAAAATAGGCCTTCTTTGCTGCCTTCACTGCCACTAGTTAGGTATGATGATGAGCCCTATCAGTGTTCAATTGCATTCTACTGGAGTTTTCCTCCACTTGTGTTTGAGCTGTCTTCCAGTTTGTTTCCTCGCCTAAAGCATACCAGGGAGTCAAGCAGGTTCTGCAAAGTGCGAGAGAGCACTTGTGGTTATTGTGTCAATGTCCCGAGCCATTCGGATGTTCCAGAGATCAGCTGGGATGGTGACGCTGGACCTGCGTCTAATGGCTGATGGTTGTGGAATGCTATGCCAGGCAGATCCACCAGAAGAGGCACCTTCCATTCCTTTGCTCATTGAAATCTTGCTTCATGCAGTACATGCCCTTTTCTCACTGGTTTTCACTGGTCATTGGAGGAGAAAAAACCTTTTATGCTCTCCCAAGGTTTTCCCACAGGTTTCCTCTCACAGACAGCACAGACATATCAATATATTGCCTAGGACCAGTATGAGAGGCAGACTGCAAAGACAGCTTCACTCAGCTGGTGAAACCGCTGCCATTCCTGAGTCCCACTGCCTCCAGGAAAAAACAAGCTGCAGTCGCGAGATGGAGGCAGAGAGACTCGGGAGCAGTGGCAGTTTCATCAGCGATATACCACTGAGTGAAACTGCCATTGTCCTCTGCTGCACGTCCCTCAAGGGAGAAGTTTAAAGGAGCCCCCAATTCACCTCCGGCTTGGGCAAGCCAGCAGCCAGGTGTGGGCTCTGGGTGGAGAGAGCTTAGCTTGGCTACTGCCTGGCTGCATCTTTCCAGAGGAAAGATGGAGCAAACCCTCCTGGTCCAAGGCAGCCAGATGGTGCAGTTCTCTGATGCTTTTGCCGGGCCCAGCACTCACCAGCAGCCTCAGGCAGCCCCGCTCCACAAGGCAGCTTGTGGACTTTGTTGGGAGGGTGGCTGCGTCTTTCCTCCTAGGGTGAATGACCATCCCACAACGAAAGAGATCAAAAGCACGGAGCCTGACAGGCTCTGTGCGCTTGGCTACTACCTCCTGGTCTGTCTTCTGGGAGTGGGGGGCAAGGTAGCTTGCCGACCCCCTGCTCCTGCGAAGGGAGGCTCACAAAGGTACCCCGACGTCCCGCTAACTAGCAGGGACATTGGGGCTCACTCAGCTGGATGCAGGAGCCTTTCCACCCCCCAGCTGAGCAGCAGGCTGGGGCCAGCTGTATTGGCCACAGCCCCCAAGGCTCTGGGGTGAAAGCGCCTCAGCTCCCAGAATGAGAGTTGCAGTAGTTTCATCTGGCATCTCGCTGGCTGGGGCCAACGCAGCTTCTTTCAACATCACGGTTTATTGCCAAACTGTGATGTTTGGCTGGTGATACATTGTAATGTTGAGAACCCAATATTGCCCAGCCCTAGTGTTCAGGGTCCTCCGGTGTTTAGAACAGTAGAGCTTAGGAGAAAAGTCCCTCTTTGGTGTATTTAGCCAAGTTAATTCTTTTTAGTTAAAGAACTCTCAGATTCCAATATTTCACTATAGGGCATTGGTGTATAACTGAACAAATCAATGTTCTTGTGTTTAAAGGTCTTGTTCCTCAAGTGCCACAGATGAGGATGAGCCTAAATCGAAAAAGCAGAAATCCCACAAAAAGGAAAAGAAGGAGAAAAAGAGTAAATCCAAGAAAAGAAAACATCACAAAAAGGGGAAAAAGAAGCAAAAAAAGGAGAAAGATTCTTCATCTTCTGATAGCTCAGACTCTTCCAGCAGTGACTGAGGACCAAACCTAGGGATGTAGTAGTCCTGATTAGGAGTATAATGATGCCCAGTTAAAATATGTATATTTTTATTGAAAAAGCCTGTTATTTATAAATATTTCACCTTACATTAAAGTTTTTGTTGTTGTTTGTTTTTTTGGAAATTCAGAGAGATTTATTTCCCCCTAAGCATTACAACTGTTTTATCTGAACATCATATTGGATAAGGAACTAGTTTTACTTCCTTACTGTTCAATGTCTTTACAATCAACTGAAAATATTTGAGTTGATCTGTGGGACATTATGGTTATTAGTTTTGAAAGTTTTGTAACATTCACCAATGCCCTCAAACTTCTGTAAGAACTTGTAAGGAAATTAAAGCATTCTTATGAATGTTATAAACATTTCAAATTAGCCACAAGTCATTAGCAATATAGGATTGTCATTCCTGAACTGCAACCCTCTCCACATAATGTAGAAATGCTCCTAAAAGAATCAGCATAAACAGAGGATTTTTTTGTCAAAGCCTCTTGTACATGGCACCCTGTGGTTTAGGAGAGCTCAAGTGTGCATATAAACTGTGGGTGCATCTTTGGATCAAGACCTATGTTTGTGTAGTAATACAGGAATCATGAATGGAATTACATAAGATAAAATTTAAAAGCCATGCTCTCCATTCCTATTAGAAGGTATGCTTTTGAGTACATATCAGTGTTTGTTTTTCTAATGCAGGGGTAGGGAATGTGGTGCCCTCCAGATGTTGGATTACAGCTCCATCATCCCTGACCACTGGTTTGGGCTGCTGGGAGTTAGTCCAATAACATCTGGAGCAGGGGGACACCACATTGGCTACCCCACCCTAATGCATCTGAACTGGGATAAAAGCTATCATATGATTCTGTGAGGCTGATTTGTCTTTCTCCATGTTGCAGCAACATGCAGCAACATTTGCTGCTATTGCAGCAAATCAATAGTATACATGAAAAAGTAGCTTGTGGGTCATTAATGATAACTGTATTTAAATGAATACTCTGCAGCACTTGTTGCAGTAAAAACACAATACAACAAGTTCAAAGCTAATTTGATCAGGAAGGCTTTCTCTCGGTTACATCTTTACTCAGTCATGAGTTCACTTATTAATGTATTTATTAACCAGCAAACAGAACTTTGGTCTGGAATACAGAAGCTGCTGTATTCTGGAGAATAGTACTACATAAGTACTTGCTTGTCATTAAAGGAAGCAGCTTCTGTGATTACTAATATGGCATTAAACATGAATGGTACAGTAAGCCAATAGTGATTCTATGATAAGGAAATAGGAGTCAGAGCCACACTTAGTCATTCATAGAGTAGACCTGTTTAATTTATAGAACTTGCATTAGTCATGGCTAACAAGCCCCATGGATTTCAGTGGGCCTACTCTCTGCATGATTACATCTGAATCCAATCCAAGCCTGAGTCAGGTTCCACTGAATAAATTACAAGTCATACACATGAAGGAAGAAGTATTTCACCATTTTTCTAATTTTTGTTGTCGTTTAGTCGTGTCCAACTCTTAGTAACCCCATGGACCAGAGCACGCCAGACATTCCTGTCTTCCACTGCCTCCCACAGTTTGGTCAAACTCATGTTAGTAGCTTTGAGAACACTGTCCAGCCATCTCGTCCTCTGTCATCCCCTTCTCCTTCTGCCCTCAATTTTCCCCAACATCAGGGTCTTTTCCAGGGAGTCTTCTCTTCTCATGTGGTGGCCAAAGTACTGGAGCTTCAGCTTCAGGATCTGTCCTTCCAGTGAGCACTTGGGGCTGATTTCCTTCAGAATGGATAGGTTTGATCTTCTTGCAGTCCATGGGACTCTCAAGAGTCTCCTCCAGCACCATAATTCAAAAGCATCAATTCTTCGGCGATCAGCCGCCTTTATGTTCCAGCTCTCACTTCCATACATCACTACTGGGAAAACCATAGCTTTAACTATAAGGACCTTTGTCGGCAAGGTGATGTCTCTCCCCCCACCCCCACTAATTTAGTTCAGCTCAAAACAGGATGCTATTCCGACCCAATGCACAACTTTAATGTCTGGTGTACACTGAAGTCCTAGAGAGTCGGCCCAATATAAGATGCCCAACAAATTAAAACTTTCTAAGAACTTTAGGGGTAGTGGTGGTTACATATACTCTTAGATCAATAAAAGGATTCAAGGGTATAACAATATGACCTGTTATATAAAAGCAGAAAACATGGTCAAGTTAGCAATATTAAGTCCCACTGATTTCAACAGGAAGATGTAAAAGACTGAAAGTGAAAATGCTGAACTTTGTCAGGATCATGCCCATAAACAAACACAAAACTTAACATTTTTAATGCTTTAGGGAGCACCTGAAAAACAATTTAGTTGTCAAACTGTTGACAAGGAATCTGGTGATGGCGTTAATTTAAGTGTAGATAGAAGGCAGGTGCCAAATCATATTTCAGAGTAAGTTTCCAGCAGGATGCATTTGTATTAAGTGCAAATGTAAGCAAAATTTATGGGCTACTGAACTGTTAACTCATTCTCTACAAAGGCGCTTCATCAGCATGATATTGTCTTGCATGTCAGTCAAACAAAGGCTGAAACAAAACCTCTCAAGCAACTTTCAAACAGTTGCCCAGCCAATGTGGAAAATCTCTATGCTTTCTCTGGGTAACACTGCTTGATCATTGTCCTTTTTTCTCATAGAATCATAGAGTTGGAAGGGACCTTAAGGAATATACAGCTGTCCTTTACGGGGATTTAACCTGCAACCTTGGGTGTTGTCAGCACCATGCTCTCTAGCCAATGGATCTATCCATATATTTTATATCCCACCTATCTCCCATTGTAGGACCCAAGGTGGCTCACATCATAAATTAAATCAGATACAACTAAGACACATCATAAATATAAATACAGTCATACCTCGGGTTAAAGTTGCTTCAGGTTGAGCATTTTCGGGTTGCGCTCCACAGTGACCTGGAAGTAACGGAATGTGCATGCGCAGACGCTCAAAATGACGTCATGCGCAGAAGCAGCAAATCGCGACCAGCGCATGTGCAGACGTGGGTTGCGTTCTCTTCAGGATGCGAATTGGGCTCCAGAATGGATCCCGTTCACATCCAGAGGTACCACTGTATATATATATTTTAAAAAATAAGTAGCCCCATTAAAAACATAACGGAAAAACATGGAAAAACATTTAACAGCAAAAAAAGAGAATACCACCTTCCCTTAGAAGACCAACAACAGCCAGTTAGTGGACAAATGTCTACTCTATTTGAACAAAAAAGTATTTGCTGAAGGCAGAAAGGTTGGGGCTGAAAGCCTAAACATACTTACTAGAAAGTAAGTTCATTTCAACTGAGTATCATTTATTTCCACATTTAGCATAGTACTGCACATGTATTCTCTATCAAAACTACAGTTGTCCTTAGTTTTAATATATTAGGTTTTTAAAAATTTAGTGTTAAATTTCCATAAAGGAAATTGAGGAAGTGGGAAGAATATTTACAGTTTAATAATAAAAAATAATAAAAAATAATAAAAAGGTAAAACACTGTTAGACAGAAAAACCATCTTTAAATTTTGATTCCCTCCTCCATGTTCAATTATAGGAATGCACAACAGCCAAAATGCCTTCAAAACATAAACCAGGGTCCCTTCAATTTCAGCCTTGGTGATTAAAATTTGCCCCACTGATAAATCAACTAAAACCTTGACTTTTTTTATTAAGCTGAGGTCAACTTGTAGCTCTGTTTAAGACTAAGTATTGTGCAGTACCATCTTATGCGTGTTTACTGTGAACTAAATCCCCATAATTTTCAGTAGGAATATCTGCCAGGTCAGCATAAGCAGGATTGCCTTAGATTAATATATTCAACAGTTTACTTCTACAGAATTGAATAATGGTGGTAGTCCATATTGCCAATTAATTCAACCATGTAAATTGCTACTGGGAGAAGTTTTATACATAAACTGATTGTGCTTCAATAGTAGTGAATGGGTGATAAAAAATAAAATCCAGCTACTATGGCCAAGTTATAAATACAGTACATATGAATATACAATCAATAACACACATACTATAATGAAAAATTTTATGGCATTGCTTGGAGATTCTAATCTGTGGAGGTTTATAGCACAATATATTTAAGGTACTACAATGTTTTCTTGTTTTAGTTACAGTAGCAGATAAACATCTACCTCTCTGGAAAATAAATTCCACAATGTTTTAGTCATTACAAATGATTATGCTACTTATAAAAGTCATTTGGTTGTTACGTCTTAACAAGATTGGCTTGCTTGGATCCCTGAAACCTTTCCTGAATTAATTCTTCAGGTTAAATATATTTTTGTTCAGCTGAATTCCAAGCTACATTTGAGCAGTTGGTTGTTTTTTCTTGATGGCATTGTCTTAATTGGAACAAAATATGGAGAGGAAATTAATACTTTTTTGAGGCAGGGGATGGGGGGGACACTTAGCAAAAAAAGTAATTTTAGCAGGAAATAAAACACAAGGATGAGAATAGTTTCAAACTTTAACAGGATTTTGGACTCGAAGTGTTCACATATTTGATTTATATTATTTGCATTAAAGTGATAATGGCTGTGTTTGGCTTTCATACTTCCCCTGCACTTTTAGTTTTAAGTGCTTTGTGTGAACCCTTTACTGTGCTTAGTGAAAACAAGATAGCTCCACAGCTTTGGTTTAGTTGACTTGTTTGTGAAGTGTAGGTGGGCAAGACGTAGTGATAACAACAAGAACCTTTATTGAACTACATAACTGGGAAACAGGGGCAAAGCAACTGAAAGCCTGAGCCACTCCCACACCCAACGTGACTGGCTGTCTAAACTTCCAAGCTGCAAATCACGACTCAGAGTTCAAGAGCCAATGGCAGAAGCCCAAATCCTAAAATGCTCTGTGATTGGACATCATGTATTGAATCAATACACAACAGTTTCCATTAATCATGGGCTGCATAGACACCATACATTTTAAGCACATTATTTCCTACAAAGAAGCCTGGATGCTCTTATTGCTTGAAGAGCTACTGCTTCAAGCAGTCTAAAAAAACTACTGTTCCCAGGATGCTTTGGGAAAAATAATGTGCTTTGAATGAGCTTTAATTGTATGTTGCATATGCAGCCAGATTTAAGACTGACTGCAGTTAATCTGGATTCTGAAAACATCACAAACCACAGTTGGATGAGGAAGGGGAGGCCCAGGGGAAGGCTGCTTTGTTCTTGGAGGGCTGAACTAGGATTTAACAGTGCATTTAAGATATCGATTCTGCTTCAATAGTAGTGAACGTGTATGAGATATTTGAAGCCAGTGAAAGAAGACGCTGTACTGAAAGCTTAGAAAATTATACTGATGAAGCCTTATTTACCTAGGGATCCATCAGCCACGCCATCCCCGGACCTTGGAGGGAACAAAAGTACCAGGAAAGCAAAATCTTCTTTGGAGAAAAAGTTTATTGAAATCTGTGCACAGAGACAATATCTGTACACAGAGACAACCAGCTGGATAGCTCCTGAAAATAGACTGGCTGTAAAGCAAGACACTTCAGCAAACTTTCTTATACTCTCTGAGCACTCTTCCCCCCTCCCATACCTTCTCAAATTATTCCCTTACATGGCACATCTATATTGCTTGCTAAACACATTTTATTGCTTGCTAAACATTCCTGTCTTTCTATTTTGCTTGCTAAACACATTTTATTGCTTGCTAAACATTCCTCCCCTTTCCTTCGTACACGTGTCTTTTCTCATCTTTGCATTAGTAAGCATAAGACAGGAAAAGGGGCCTCTTTAGCAGGCCTGGTTAAATCTGCACTTTTGACCCGCCAGCCAAATTTAGTAGGTCTGGTTAGTTATTGCTAACAGCAGCGGTTTCTTGCTAGCTGGCTAGGCAGGAAACGAACTTTTGACCTGTCAGCCAAATTTTGCAAGCAGTCACTGGCGGTGTGCTAACTGTCTGGCCAAAATTTGCAGAAGTAAGATTAGCACAGGATTAGCACAGGAATTTACTGCAGATAGTATTTGAGAGCAACCTTTCTTAGGTACAGAGTTCTAAGCACAGAAAATATTGAGAGAAACCTTTTCCCATCTCCCTTTACTCCCTCCTCTTCTTTTGAACAATCTATTACTTAGATTCGTTCTGGGGTAGGGGTCTATATTCTCTCATTACAGCAATCACGCGAGGTCCCATCATGCGAGACATCATCTTTCCCATCATATTCTGCAAGCATTGCATCAAGCAGGGAATACAAAAGCAAAAAAGCAATAGAAGCATTATTGGGCCTATCACCATACTAACCCTGTTGGGTGGATTGAACTCTCGTGCTGCCTCCCTACTGACCAGAGCATATGGAAGCTGAAATCTTGGGGTGGCAATTCTTACTGGCACTTGTTTAGCAATTTCAATGCACACCTGGTTAAGGCTCCCACCCCTGCAATACTTGCATTAAGATAAGTTCCGTCCCATCTAACGCCTGGATTAAGATTAGAACCTGGTCCATCAGATGAGGTTGGTACAGTAACCTCATCAAACCCCTGTTTCCAGTAGTCAATGAGCACGCCATCTCTTACCACCGGCAAGACGAACCAGTCGTAGCAGAGGCCAGCAGGCCAGTAAGGGCGGTATGGCTCGGTAGGGTCAGGGCTGTGGGGCATAGAGCAAATCAATACAGAATATAACAGAAAAAAAAGGAAAAGAGAAAGTCCTTATGAAAGTATTAAATGTCCTGGTGGACTTCCTGGATCAGTCCCGGCACGGGTTTTCACGTTGGGGACGCTGCCCGCGGGCGTCCCTCCCATCCATTTCTTCAGCTGTGCGTTGAGATATATCAGCAGAGCGGTCATCAGCGGAGGGTCTGGAGATGGTCAGCCGAAGGGGTTAATCAGGATTTAACTGCACAGTTCAATCTATAGTGGTCACTCTGGTGTGGTGGACCCAAGGGGTGATGCCGGCGAGTTTCACGGCGGTGGGTGTGGAGAGCAGGACGGTATAAGGTTCCAGCACGGTTGTAGCTGCGTCCGTGCCCAATCGTTTACCCACACTTCATCACCTGGCTCGAACTGATGCAGCCAACACACAGGGGTTGCGAGCCTGGGTCCACCTGTCGAGACAAAAGAAAACTCGGAAGAATATCTGGACTTAATTATTCAATTGCATATCCTGACCAGCATGTGGGGACAACATTCTGACATATGGGACCGGTCTCCCAAGCACAATTTCAAAGGGTGACAGGTGGGTTCGCTTTGACGGGAGACTGCGGACCCTGAGTAATGCCAAGGGCAACATGGTCACCCAATTAGACCCGGTTTCCTGTGTCAGCTTGGACAGCTGATTCTTTAGAGTCCTGTTCATTCTCTCTACCTTCCCAGAACTCTGGGGTCTATAAGCAGTATGCAGCTTCCAGTTGATCTGGAGCGCTTTTGCCAGTCCCTGTAGGACTGCATGAACAAATGCTGGTCCATTGTCAGATCCTATGGACCTTGGCAATCCATAGCGAGGGATGATTTCCCTAAGCAGGCACCTGGTTACTTCAAATGCCTTTTCAGTCTTTGTTGGCCATGCTTCGGCCCATCCGGTGTAGGTGCACACTGCCACCAGCAGGTAGCGGTGTAGTCCACAACGGGGTAATTCAGTAAAGTCCACGACAAGATCTTCCATAGGTGCAGTTCCACTGCGCTGAACTCCTGGGGGAGCTAGTGGTCCGGTTCTGGGGTTATTCTTTTGACATAGCAGGCATTTCCTGGAAACCTGGGCTGCCAGTTGGTAGAGGTGGGCTATATAGAAGCATTTCTCCAGCTGCTTGGTTGTAGCATCTGGTCCTATGTGGGTTGAATCATGGTATCTCTGAGTAACCTGCCGAGAAAGGGACTCTGGAATCCATATCCTGTCATCAGGGGTAAGGTACCATCCTTCTTTGGACAATGTCAGCTCCTGAGCGTCTGCAGTGTCCCTTTCCTGCTTCGTATAAGCTGGCTTGTCAGTGGTGCTTAAAATCTCTTCTGGGACCAGTGCTCCAATAACCGAGGCGGGGGCCAGTTCTTGGGCTGCTTCCTTGGCCACTCTGTCTGCCAATCGGTTTCCTCTGGCCACTTCTCCTGGTCCAGTCTTGTGTCCATAACAATGGATAACTGCCACTGCCTCGGGCTCCCATACAGCATCCAGAAGGTTCAACAAGGCTTGTGGGTGGGCCACCTGGCTTCCTCTGGAGGTAAGCAAACCTCTTTCTTTCCATAAGGCTCCATGGGCATGTAAAGTCAGGAATGCATACTTAGAATCTGTATAAATGTTTATCTTCTGTCCCTTTGCCAGGCTCAGGGCTCTGGTAAGCGCAGTTAGCTCTGCCAGCTGGGCCGATGTTCCAGGCGGGAGTGACTTTGCTTCGATCACCTGGTCTTCCAGGGCTACCACTGCATAACCTGCCTTCCGGTGTCCAGCCTCAATGAAGCTGCTTCCATCCATAAACCATGATGGCCATTGGGTATCTGCTTCATCTTTAAGGTCAGGCCTGCTAGAATACACTTCATCCATTACTTCAATGCAATCATGCGTGGGCTCCTCACCTACTCCTACCGGTAATAGGGCAGCTGGGTTGAGGGTTGTGGTGACTTGGAATTTCTAACGCGGATGTAGTAGCATCTGACATTTCCTCATTTTAGCCTGGGAGAGGAAATAGGTGCCTTTCGGCAGATGGCACGCTGACTCTTTCCTAAGCGGCCTCGCCCTCCTCTTCTTCTTCTAATGGTGGACCTCCCGTCTTCAGGGCCATCAACTTCTTTGCCTGGTACTTCTCCTTTTTTCTTCTGGGCCTCTTCCTCTCTCTGATTATAAGTGGTTTGGGCTATTTTCTAACATCCATTTCAGGGTGTGGCCCATCTGGATTTTTCGGCAAATATCGGGCGCTGCTTGGGCTACAAAGGCAGTTCTTATGATAGGGGCATGGATATACTGGCGGTAGGCTTCCTTCAGCTTCTTTAAGTAGGCTCCAGGGGCCTCCTCTGTTCCTTGCACTATTTCTCTGGCCTTCACAAAGTTGGTGAGTTTTCTGGCTGCCCTCCTCATGCCACTTAAGACATTCTGGCGATAAGTGGTGAGGGTATTTTGCCCTTCAATGGTCTGATAATCCCAATTCAGTGTAGTTTCAGGATATCCAGTTGCAACAGCTTGATCTCCTGCCCCCTGCGCTCTCATGTGTGCTCGGGCTTCAGCATGAATTCGCCTATCCTCCTCTGTAGCTAGCAGGGCATCCATCAAATATTGCACATCATAAAAAGTGGGGTTGTATGTTTAAAAAAAAAAAATTCCCTCAAACAGCTTAATGATTTTGGCAGGGTTTTCTTCAAATGAAGGGTTTTGGTTCTTCCAATTACAAACATCTGCACTAGAGAAGGGGACATGTTGAACTGTATAAGTTCTATTGGGCACCACCCCGTTAGGTCCCGTGGGGGCTGGAGGGTCATACACTCTATGGAGAGGCATCACTCTGGCCGCGCCCTCCTCCTGTGTTTCATGTGCCCTATGGAGGGTCACTCTTTTCACTGCCTTCCCCACTCTTTCTGCCACTTTCTTCTCTGTTCCCTTACACATCCCGCTGTTTTTAACATATGGGGACTGACGTCCACTTCTCCTGCATAAGGTTCCACATACTTTCTCAAACGTTCTGCCTGTTCTTATTATCACCTATCAACTTAACTAATCTTTTTACAAATTCCTCATCCTCACCATCCTCTTCTCGTTCCTCCCTTTCTCCATCCTCGCCCAGGTCTACCAATGCATTGTCCACGGGATTGGGGGCTGGGCCATCTGTTCCCTGTGGCGGGGGTGGTGCCAGGGCTGTTGCCGGGGCATGAGGTGGTGGGGCATCAAAACTTTTATCTTCTTCCCTCTCTGAATCCTGGAGGACTGGGGGGTTGTCCTCCTGTCTTCCTGACTGAGCAGATACGGCTGCCTGAGACTTTTTGGCAGCATGACTTCAGCCAGGAGGGGGGGGGGGTTCTGTTCCACATTGGTCTTCCATGTGGAAATGTAGGGGATTTGATCAGGGTGGACATTCAAAATGTTCTGATATAATGGATTAATGAGTTGCAAATCAAGGGTCCTGATGGACGGCCAATTTGTTATTTTGGGGTGGGCCAATCTAATTTACACAATGTCCTCATCCTCCCCTCTCATCAGCTTGAATCCCCAAAAGCATTTCAAAGGGGTACTTTTACTTTGGCCAGAACCCATTTCTTCCAGATACTTCACACACAACAGACCTACAATCGCTCGGCCAAGGGGACACTAAGCCCTGGCCCACACTTGACAATTCAGCCACTAGAGTATCTTGACATGCAACATACAACATACAAAACACACCAATATAATTTCAACATGTAACACACTAAACACACCAAAATAATTTCAGCATGCAATACACAAAACACACCAAAATAATTTTCCCTCCTTCTTCTGTTCCAAATTTTTGCTGGTGGCACTCTACTGCACAACCAATCCCCTTATTCCTGGTGGCTGGCACTCTACTGCGCAACCAATCCCCTTATTCCTGGTGGCTGGCACTCTACTGCCCAACCAGGTGAGGCTGATCAGACCTCGCCCCCCTTTTCCTTGGGGGCCCACGCCCTTTCCCTTGGGCTTACCTTTTTCCGCTGCGGACCTGTCCCCTCGGCGCCGTCCTCTTTGTTTTTCTCCCTCAACAAGATGTCTCCACTGCAGGACAGTGTGGCTGGCTCCCCCCACGAAACAGGTGGGGTGCGCACGGGAGCCTGCAAACGCTGCTGAGCTGTTCACCTTGGTTGAGCCTGGCCCTCCGGTCCGTATTGGGGAGAGGGCTTATCCCGGACGAGCCCCCAAAGAAATGAAGCCTTATTTACCTAGGGATCCATCAGCCACGCCATCCCCGGACCTTGGAGGGAACAAAAGTACCAGGAAAGCAAAATCTTCTTTGGAGAAAAAGTTTATTGAAATCTGTGCACAGAGACAATATCTGTACACAGAGACAACCAGCTGGATAGCTCCTGAAAATAGACTGGCTGTAAAGCAAGACACTTCAGCAAACTTTCTTATACTCTCTGAGCACTCTTCCCCCCTCCCATACCTTCTCAAATTATTCCCTTACATGGCACATCTATATTGCTTGCTAAACACATTTTATTGCTTGCTAAACATTCCTGTCTTTCTATTTTGCTTGCTAAACACATTTTATTGCTTGCTAAACATTCCTCCCCTTTCCTTCGTACACGTGTCTTTTCTCATCTTTGCATTAGTAAGCATAAGACAGGAAAAGGGGCCTCTTTAGCAGGCCTGGTTAAATCTGCACTTTTGACCCGCCAGCCAAATTTAGTAGGTCTGGTTAGTTATTGCTAACAGCAGCGGTTTCTTGCTAGCTGGCTAGGCAGGAAACGAACTTTTGACCTGTCAGCCAAATTTTGCAAGCAGTCACTGGCGGTGTGCTAACTGTCTGGCCAAAATTTGCAGAAGTAAGATTAGCACAGGATTAGCACAGGAATTTACTGCAGATAGTATTTGAGAGCAACCTTTCTTAGGTACAGAGTTCTAAGCACAGAAAATATTGAGAGAAACCTTTTCCCATCTCCCTTTACTGGGCCTAATCTTGGCTTAACTAATATATTTGATTTTGACATGTTTAAAATGCATTGTTTAGTTCCTAATCTTTTGTTCTGTTTTCTGACATATGCTAGGATAAGATGTCCTCTTTCTGCACTGTATCTGCCAAAGCAATTTGATGCATTATTATTGCCTTTGTATTTTCTATCAACTAAGAAAGATTAATGGCTTGAGTCTAAAAGTGAGGAGAAGGCCAAGAAAAAGAAATTGTTTCTGTGGGAGCAGAATGTATTTTTTATTTAACATTTCATGCCTCTAGCAGTTGTAGTGTGAACTATGAGCCAGAAAGTTCTGGTTCAGACTGTACCTCAACCATTAATAAAGTAGGTGGCCTGAGGTGTGCTTTTATAGTTCATCCTCAGCACTTTTCCATTATATGGATGTAGTGGCTAGACTATGAAAATTGGTTCAAATCCGCATTTGGTCATGAAGCTTAGTGGATGACCTTGAGCCAGTCACATACAGTCAACCTCACCTACTGGTTTAGTGTGAAAAGAGGAAGGAGCTCATTGGAGAAAGGGTAGGATAAAAATAAATGCCAGTCTATTTTGCAGGATTGTTGTAAGGAGGATAATGTATGTGAGATGCAACAAAAGCTCTAAAGTGCTATATAAGTACTATAAAGCTTTTGCTACAAGAGTTTGGCCACACAAATATTGTTCCATCTTGTCTAGCACAAATGCTTTCTGAGTAAAACATGAGAAAACAGCATTCTGTGTTTGTATAAGACTACAAGTAAAAATAAGCAGTGTGAAATGTTCTGTCTTTAAGAAAACAGTCACATACACTTCTGCAAGTTATAATTAATTTTCACTGCAACTAAACATTCTGTGTCCTTTATAATTACGGAACTGTTAGAAGTTATTTGTAACGTCAAGAGGGCTCAATGCCTACATTCTTGAGCAGAAAGAATCTACAGATGTTGCATTTTTAGACCAGTATCTAATCTCCTTGGCTTTGCAAAAAGTAACAAAAACACAAAGACCTTAATGATGAAGGCAAGGCAAACCAGCACAGCAATCCCCAGTTCAACCAATGCTCCTATACTGAAATACAAAAGAATAATAATTTATATTCATGTTAAATGACAAAAAGAAGCACAAATACTGACTATACAGTAACATTAAATGTTGTGGAATCAATATAAAATATTATTTTTTTCACACCATTAGATACTCTATTTAATAAAATTAGCTACCAGTGTCCTACTGTCTTATGACACATAGTGGGCATTTCCTCAATTTGCAGTCTATAAGCTGTTTCTGCACTTCCAAAACAGCAATGTCCTAAAGGAACAATGTGACCCAAATATGATATGATAATATTTATTGCAGTTCTATTCCACTCTGTCTCCAGGCAGCCCAAAAATTTAAAATCCTAAATAAAATAAACATTTTGGTTTGAGTTGTTTATTTTCACAAAGTATGTTTTTGTGAAAATAACATAATCCATAAATTATTTCATATGTCATTATATTTTGTCCTTCTACAAAACCAATTTTCTCATTCTTTCCTAGACTTAATTTTTTCTGTACTTACTTCCTGCTTCTAGTGAAACCCTCCTTTCTTGCATCACTCTCATTGATCCTCATATTGTATAAAGTTTCTTTAACAGAATTGGTATGCTGCTTACCTGTAAAAACGTCTCAGCGGTTCACAAAAAAACCCTTTTCCCACTTCAGACATCACATGTTTCCCCACTGCATAGAAACATCAGAAACTGCCTCATAACACAGGCATGCCAATTGTTGATTTCTTATTTAACATAAGACAGTGCTACTCACTTTGTAAGCCCAGAACAAGAGGCTATTAACACAATTGGATAGGAAATGAAAATGAAAATAACCACAATGAAAATACCCATATGAGCAAGCTAAACAGTCCTATCACCAACCCATAATAATGAGAGACAATATTTATCTCTATAATTAACCACTACTACACTGTGATGGAAGAAGCTATGCCCCCTCTCACCCCACACAGCGCATACAGGGGGCAGGACAAGCTAAGGATTTTCTGGAGTGTATCCAGTTACTGGTGGTGGCCCCAATCCAAGCCTCTGCTATACAGTACACTTGCAACTTATGTGCATTAAACTTGTGCACATTCAGCTTTTTGCGCCTGGCAAAAAATAAAATAAAACATTGGAAAGAGGTTAGAAGTCTGGAAAAAAGACTTTGGCCAATCCTACCTGCTATTGCACAGGACTATACACAATTTAGGCGCTATCCCCTGAACGTAACCCCCATGTAAGTTGTGGGCTTACTGTAGTAGCCTGGAGTAAGCACAGCAACAGATGACATTTTCAGTGTCTCCACCACTGTCTTCTACCCTGAAGTGGTGGCTCTGCCAATTTATTCCCCCTCACTAACGTTCAGAGTTGGCATTGCTCCCTAAATCACTCTATGCCGCTAGGAGAGGACTAGGTTAGCAGGTGACTAATAAAACATAAATACAATTGAAGAACAAAAGCACGAGCACCCCTCCTGGAAAGCATAATAAATCTCGCCCACCAGGGTGAAAGACTTAACCCCACTTCCTTGCCAGCTGCTTTATCTGATTCTGCTCTGCTTCTTGACCACCTGTTTATAATGCCTTTAAACTGTATTTCATGGTCTGTATAATTATGTGCAGTAACTTGCTGCAGTTCAGTGCCAAGGGCCTTCTGGCGGTTCCCTCACTGTGAGAAGCCAAGTTACAGGGAACCAGGCAGAGGGCCTTCTCGGTAGTGGCACCCGCCCTGTGGAACGCCCTCCCACCAGATGTCAAAGAGAAGAACAACTACCAGACTTTTAGAAGACATCTGAAGGCAGCCCTGTTTAGGGAAGCTTTTAATGTTTAACAGACCACTGTATTTTAATATTTTGTTGGAAGCCACCCAGAGTGGCTGTAGAAACCCAGCCAGATGGGCAGGGTATAAATAAATTATTATTATTATTATTATTATTATTAGAAGCAATTGCAAATGAGAGGGACCCAGAGCATGGGTGTAACCAGGGGCATAGGAAGACGCAGCAGTGGGGGCAGTTCGCCCTGGGTGTCATCCCTGGGGGAGGGGGATGTGTGACAAAAAAAACCCTGGGTGGATCGCCGCCGCGCCGGATCACACCCCCTGGGCACAATCGCTGCCGAGAGGATTGCCTTGCCCCCAGGTGCATGGGATGTGCGCCACTCTGGGTGCCCGAGCAGCTAGCTCCGCTGCTGGGTGTAGCCAAGACAGCCCCCCCCCAATCAATCTAAATCAATACAAATCTGGTTCTGCCCCCCTCAACAAAAATCCTGGCTATGCCCATGACCCTGAGGGCCATCTAGTCCTGCAGTGGAGGAATAGGCACAGCTGTCCCATACGAGGATTGAACCTGCAAACTTGGCATTACCAGCTCCATCCAGGCCTAAAGAGGCCAGGCCAAAAAAAGGGCGGTGACTGGAAGAGAGATCTCTGCTTCTCTCTCGTAAGACAACTCCGCTGGATCAGGCCAATGGCCCATCTAGGGTCATTTAAATGCCTGAGGAAAACCCGCAAGCGGGACCGACCGGGCCCCAAGAGCCCTCTTCCCCTCCCTCGGTTTCCCGCCATGGGCATTCAGAGCCTCGCCCTCGGGGCTATTAGGCCATGGCTAGCCATATCCTCCATGAATTCTCCAAGCCCCCCTTTTTAAACCCCTCTCGCCCCACACTTTCCCTCGCAGTTCCCCCCGCCAGGGGCTCCCTGTTAACGTCGCTTCGGCCTCTGCTTTCCCCTCCGGCAACAGCCCCGGCCTCTTCCCGGGTCCCGCCAGGCGTTTCCTCCGCGTTCCCTTCTTCCCCTTTACCGGAGGCGCCTCAGGGAACAGGGTTGGTCGGTTGCCCGTTTCGCCGCAGCAGTAGAGCAGCATATCTGGTCGTCTCATGGGGCAGGCGGAGGCCTCCACGGAGGAGCTGCTCAGGGCGAAGAAGCCGGGGCAAACCCCTGAGGCTGTTGCTCATGGCGGTGGCGGCAAGAAGGCCAGCGAGGATTCGCCTTCGCCCTGAGCGGGTTGGAAGAGGTTTGGGCTGATCCCTCATTGCAGTCTCTCTCTGCACGTGCTCCGTATTGCGGTCCACAAAGAGACGGCAGAAATTCAACAGGTGAACCACCGCGTGCCTGTTTCCATAGGAGCCAAACTTCACACGTAGTACACTTCACCTATATACCTGTGTGCATTCTTTCATATAGCCTCAATACAGAACTTTGCTATTCCCCACACCCCTCCCGTTGATTTTAATATTTCATTTCAACCCAGTTTCCCATTTTATCAAGGCCATTTTGAATGTCATTCCTGCCTTCTGGTTTGTTTATCAAAACCAATTTTGTGCAATCTGCAAACTTCTTTTACAGATTTCCTCCACTCTATAACTTAAAAACCATTAATAAAAATACTGGAAGTACTGGACTCAGGGCAAAACCCTGTGGCATTCCACTTGAAAGCTCCCACAAAGCACCATCAAATGATAGGTTGCTTCTATGTCCACAGATATGTTCTGTGACTTATGTTTTTATCATCTTTTGTAAAAATCATGAGAATCTGCCTTGAACCATTGGTTTTGTGCTAGTATCAGATCTGTGATTTTTACTGTATGATCTTCCACTGTAAGCTTTAATTTGCTGGTGATTTGGGGGAATACTGGGTAAAATCATGCACATTCAAAAGGATTAGCTTTAATTTTAGTTTTATATCTTTTATCCCAACTCTATGGAAAAGTTAATAAAATGTATTTTGTTCTATCTATCTAGAGAGGCAATTAGAGGGGACAGTCACCACGGATTGGCAATTCTTTCACTAGATGCACTTTTAAAAGCCATTGAGAATTATTTCTTGAATCATCCTGCGTTATAATTCAATTTAATCTTTACCTTTTATTTCCTTTATTCTAATCAGATGAGAAAGGATGCCAAATCCCAAATTATGAAGAATCTATCATACTGCTTTTGTTCTGAAAATTTGTATCTTATGAATAACCTACATGCAACTCAAAAGCACATAACTAGTATGCTCCAATAAAATATATTGTACTTAAAAACTCCAATTTTTAGTTAAAGTCTTGTGTTCTCTGTGTCTATTATAGTGTAATTACCTTTTTTTGGTGCAGAATACAGAAAAATGACAAGTTAAAACTATTCTGTTTTGGAGATTTTTATTGAAAGAGAGGACAATTTTAAAATTAAATTCATCTTTTATATTGCAGGAACTTTCTCATCCCATCTGCCTTCTGAGTCATTTCTTCTCTTCAGAATTCATATTGAGATCCATTCATTCAACATAAAAAACTAGATTTCCTTCTACTAATATATTCTTCTGTCATGTGTCAATTCTATTTGCTGCCTGCACAATAATAATGTGCATTCAATTCACTGATGTACAGTAATGTTCCCCCCCAGCTAGTATAGTAATTTTTGCAATATTCAAGGCAAAAAGGACTGCCATTTTATTATACACAGGGGTATAAAATTTTCGGTATAAAAATTACCTATGGGCCAAATTGCACGTTATATTAAGCATGTTGTTCAGCATTGTATGAACAAACGGAGGGTGTGGGTGGTAAGCTCTGGACTTCAGTGTGCAGGGAGAAAGGGGTTAACCCAGTCCTGATGGACACCCCACCCCCCAAGCTGCTTTGACATGGGAGGGAAAACTGACATTCAAACAGTGGTAATTGTGAACCAAGCTGCTATAACCCTCATCTCCGTCTTCTTTAGTTGTTTAGTCGTGTCCGACTCTTCGTGACCCCATGGACCAGAGCATGTCAGGCACTTCTGTCTTCCACTGCCTCCGACAGTTTGGTCAAACTCATGTTAGTAGCTTCGAGAACACTATCCAACCATCTTGTTCTCTGTCATCCCCTTCTCCTTGTGCCCTCAATCTTTCCCAACACCAGGGTCTTTTCCAGGGAGTCTTCTCTTCTCATGAGGTGGCCAGTAAGTGTAAAAAGGACAAGGTCATCTGGAAGCATCTTGCACCCTCTCATTTTCCCCCCGCTAGGGACTATGCAGTAATTTGCAAGCAACATTTGAAGTGAAGATTGGGGTATCATTCATACTGTAGTTCACTTTTTTGCTACTTAGAATCATAGAATCATAGAGTTGGAAGAGACCACAAGGGACATCGAGTCCAACCCCCTGCCAAGCAGGAAACACCATCAGAGCACTCCTGACATATGGTTGTCAAGCCTCTGCTTAAAGACCTCCAAAGAAGGAGACTCCACCACACTCCTTGGCAGCAAATTCCACTGTCGAACAGCTCTTACTGTCAGGAAGTTCTTCCTAATGTTTAGGTGGAATCTTCTTTCTTGTAGTTTGGATCCATTGCTCCGTGTCCGCTTCTCTGGAGCAGCAGAAAACCTTTCTCCCTCCTCTATGTGACATCCTTTTATATATTTGAACATGGCTATCATATCACCCCTTAACCTCCTCTTCTCCAGGCTAAACATGCCCAGCTCCCTTAGCCGTTCCTCATAAGGCATCGTTGCCAGGCCTTTGACCATTTTGGTTGCCCTCCTCTGGACACGTTCCAGTTTGTCAGTGTCCTTCTTGAACTGTGGTGCCCAGAACTGGACACAGTACTCCAGGTGAGGTCTGACCAGAGCAGAATACGGTGGCACTATTACTTCCCTTGATCTAGATGCTATACTCCTATTGATGCAGCCCAGAATTGCATTGGCTTTTTTAGCTGCCGCGTCACACTGTTGGCTCATGTCAAGTTTGTGGTCAACCAAGACTCCTAGATCCTTTTCACATGTACTGCTCTCAAGCCAGGTGTCACCCATCTTGTATTTGTGCGTGCCTCTCATTTTTTTTGCCCAAGTGCAATACTTTACATTTCTCCCTGTTAAAATTCATCTTGTTTGTTTTGGCCCAGTTCTCTAATCTGTCAAGGTCGTTTTGAAGTGTGGTAGCACCCAGCTTTGGAACTCACTCCCTTCTGAAATATGGCTGACACCTACTCTTTTAACCTTTTTGCCCAAGCTGAAGACCTGGTTATTTACCAAGGATTTGGGTGGACTAATTTAGTGCCAGTGTTGCTATTTATTTTAGTTGACTGGTCAGAATCATCTGTTTTGTTTTGTTTTAGTAGTACCTGTAGGATACATCTAGATTTGTTTCCATTTGTAATCCACTATGGATAAGAAAGATAAAAATACTAGGGAAGCAAGCTCAATTGAATACAGTGGGCCTTATTTCTGAGTAAACAGGCATAAAATTGTGCTGTTAAACGATATACAAGCTCTGTTCCACACATTGTTGTGCTGAGTGTTGATAAACAACTCACTTTGCTGTTCATTAGGAGGAAGTTTCCCTCTTTGTGTAGAAGGCATCACTAGAGTAATAATCCAATCCTCTGAGAAGTACATAGATTTGCCTTGATGATGTAGTAAGAATCAACATTACCGGTATTTTTTAGATTATTTTTTCCCCTAGAGTCTGTGCAGTAATTTGCAAGCAACATTTGAAGTAAAGATTTGGACATCATTTACACTTTAGTCCACTTTTTTGCTACTTGGAGGTAGCATTTGATATATTAGTCTGTTATTTTTGCTCCACCTTAAGCAATTGGATTGCTGTCTAAAACTCCAAGAAACAGATAAAATAATACAATATGGCATTATGTATCCCTTTCACTAGCTTAAACTAGGTGTTCAGAAACAAGCTCAAGTCTGGGAACCTGGCTATCAATATTTCAGCTTCAAAGCCAAGGAACAAGGGTAGAAGGCAAGAAAGCTTTGCTGAACGTTCCTCCTTGAATGCTGCTTTTGTCCTTTAAACATCTTACTCAGCAATTATTTAAGAGACATATTTGCTACATTTATGAAGAAGTAGGACTGCAGCCTAGACTGCAGAGGGAAAGTGGCAGGCAGATGGATTAAGCCAGAGGACGGCAACCTAATGCCCATGGGCCGGTTCCGGCCCATGAGCTTCCTGGAACCGGCCCATGGCCGTACCATGGATCAGCGTGGGGATTCTGTGCTTTTTTTTGGTGGCACCATTTTTTTCTCACTGCAGGGACTGACTTCCAGGTCAGAAGAGCGCTGGAAATAGCGTATGCGCACAGGTGCTCCTCACCCAGAGCGCCTGTACGTGTATGTCATGCTACTTCTGGGACGGAGAAGCGCCTGTGCACATGTGCACACACTATTTCTGGTGCTCTTCCGACTCGGAAGAGCACCAGAAATAGCTTGAGCACATGCATGGGCGCGCATGCTCTGGCCCACCGAGAGGTCTGCTGGGGAATGAACCAGACCGGCCTCAAAAAATGTTGCTGACCCGTGGTCAGCCTCTAAGCGGTCCACCTCTAAGCACACACTTGCTGCAAATTGCACCTTCATTCCACTGTTTTGCACAGATGAAGTGGAAGAGCAATGTAACCAGGTCACTGAACCACAGAATTGTAGACTTGGAAGGGTCTCAGAGGGTCATCTAGTTCAACCATCTGCAATGCAGGGATCTCAACTACAGGCCAGACCATGTGCGGATTTGCAGATAACATGGAAACGTGGTTTCGCACTACTTACTGCATGAGCTACAACACTCCCATCTCCTCCATCTTGGCAAGGGGAAGGACTGCTGCCACACTTATTTTCAGTTTCTATGTGTCCTGGTTTATTCATGCTCCAGAGATGGTCTTTTTAAACAAACTGAGAAACCAGCTTCAAAATCCATGGGTTGAATTTGCTGCTTTTGAAACTTACAGGAGTTTATTTTAGACCACAAACACACCCCAGTTTGTACATAAAAATAGGGCAGGATTTATGAAAACTGAAAGTAAACATGGCAGAAATCCTTACCCCAGCTGTGTGGGAACATGGAATTTGCAAGTCTGAGGCTTTGGTCGGACTCATTCTAACTTGTGCCATAGTGGTAAGCCATGGTTTACTATTACATGTGAAGGAGACCAATGATTCAAATTCTTCTAAACAAAGCAGGCAAGATGGGTAGAGGCAACCACACATGGTATTTAGCCGTACAATTATTACCCAAAAGACATGTTTTAGTTTAACTAAAAAATATTTATTAACAATGTAAAATGTTTAATATTTTACAGTTAGAGCTACTTCTGGCATGCCCTAAAAGCAGTAACACTAAATTGATGTTCAGACACCATGCTTCAACCTTTAATGGAGACAAAATAGGATAATTTTCTTTACATCTGTGGATTTTATAGTTTCCTACACCATCTTTTAAATTTTTAGCCTTTCTTCCCAAAGCTGAAATAGATACATCTGTGGGGGGTTTAAAAAGTAAATTAGCTATTTCTATGCATTGTACATATGTAGATATAACTATCTCATATTTACAGGATCAACATATCGATGTTATGTTGCTTGTGTAATAGAAATTAAGATATTGTATTATGAAGCTCTTGTATAAGTTGAGATATAGAGTGGAAGACTAAATATGAATGAGAGCATAAAAAGCAATAGGAGAGTTTGTGCAAGTTCTCTTGTGATATTGGCTCTTTTTATTTTAGCTTTTTAGAACTTAAGCACAGTTTTGCTGTTCTAAATAGTTTTCTATGGATTAGGATTGCTTAATAGAATATGTTCAAATAGTTTAACATCATACTAGCAAGAGCTACAGTCCTACTATTGTACTGTACACAATTGGCTGTGGTGGTTTGTACACGAAATAAAAAAATCTGAATGTTTTATTTCATAATTATAATATTTGCATCTAATCATAGAATGGTTTAAATCAGGCATGCAGTATGCCATTAAAAAAAGTTAAAAATATTCTTCATAATGTTAAATCGGTTTCCTGATTTGGTTCTTATCAGCAACAAATTGTAAAACTCTTGAAAAGGAGGGAAGAAATAATTAGTTGTGTAGAAAACACACACTACCACTTAGAGCATTAAGGTTTATCCCGCTAAAGGTCAAATTGTATTGGCTGTGGTCATCTGTGCATTTCTGTACTGAATCATCTAGCTCGAGACAAGACAGCACAATCCGAAGAACCTCCGCTTCCGTCTTCGCACTAATGGATAAGGAGTTGAAGTCAAGTTTAGGAGGCTGCTGTCATCTGCGATTTAAAAAAACAAAAGATAGAATTAAGCTGAGCAGCAGCAAAGCATATATTCTGAAGGACATGTTTTCTGTGTGTTACTTCAGAGTTTTGCAACCTGTGGGTCACGATTTGCAAGGGGGGGGGAGGCTTTGTAAAGAAACCCTAGATAATTGTTTTTCATGATGAATACCTATTACCACTTTTTGATTTGTTGGCTTATTATAACATCATGTTGACACTTGTAACCAAATATCAGAAAAGCTTGAGTCTTACGTCTTAGCACTTGGGAACTGCTCTGATAGCTGCGGCAGATCTGGTGAGACATTTATACTGGAAGTTGTTTTGAGCGCCTATTACAGCTCGCCTCTAATGCACCAGCACATGGCATCTTTCATCAAATTCCATACTAATAGGGGGGTTATGTAAATTTTGGCTTGAATGCCTCAAGTAACAGTCATAAAACAGGCAAACCCGCAGTTAAAATGCATGGAACCAAAAACTGCCAAAGACGTAAAGTCCATGTGGCAATAAACTGATGGGTCACCATACCAAGTGTTGTGAACTTCTGAGTTGCCACAACCACTGCTTTACTTTACAATGAGGTAAGGTGAGGCAGCTGCTTCAAATGATGGATCCTGGTTGCCAGTAGGACTGGTAGAGTGGGATTCAAACAGATAGAAATCATGAGGCTCGATCCTCTGCGAAGTTCTCCTGCACAAGTTTCATTGAAAAGAATGGAAGCTATGCAGGAATTTTAATGGCTCTGCATGGGAGAACCTCCTGCTGAACTGTAATAAAAAAAATTCTCCCTCTCTTATAATGATAAAACTCAGATACACCACACAAAGCGGAACATTGGAAGATTCAGGACAAAAGAAAATACAGTGGTACCTTGGAAGCAGAACGGAAGCTACTGCAGCCAATTGGAAGCCATGACAGATGTTCGGGTTCCAAAGAACGTTCGCAAACCAGAACACTCACTTAAGGGTTTGCGGCGTTCGGGAGCCGAAGAAGAAGAAGAGTTTGGATTTGATATTCCGCTTTATCACTCCCCTAAAGAGTCTCAAAGCGGCTAATATTCTCCTTTCCCTTCCTCCCCAACAAACACTCTGTGAGGTGAGTGGGGCTGAGAGACTTCAAAGAAGTGTGACAAGCCCAAGGTCACCCAGCAGCTGCATGTGGAGGAGCGGAGATGTGAACCTGGTTCACCAGATTACGAGACTACCACTTTTAACCACTACACCACACTGGTGTTCGACTTCCGAGGTATGACTGTATGTCTTTTAAGCAACACCCGGTGAAACTATGGAATTCGCTTCCACTAGAGGCAGCGATGGCCACTAACTGGAATAGCTTTTAAAAGAGGATATGATAAATTCACAGAGGATGAGACTCTCAATGGCTACTAGCCATGATGGCTGTGTTCCTGCTCCATGGTTGGAGGCGTTATGTCTCTGAATACGGTTGCTAGGAATCACAGGTAGGGAGAGCCCTATTGCATTTAGGTCCTACTTGTGGGCATTCCATAGGTAACTGGTTGACTACTGTAATAACAGATTGCTAGATTAGATGGGTCATTGGCCTGATCCAGCAGGCTCTAATGTTCTTAAACACTGCTAAATGGCGGAAGACAGGAACCCTGTTTAGAGGTTTTGCCTCTGGCACTGAAATGGCTTGGGCCAGCCCTGCAAATACATGAGCTTCAACAGCTCACTGCAAGTATTCCTCCATGAAGAAAAATGTATAATTTGAAATTGGTTCAGGGAGGGAAAATCTTCAAATTTATTCTGAAACCAGTGCTTAAATTCATTTTATAAGGTGTGAAAAAGGACCCAGATGAATGGGAGATTACATCTAATCATTGAGTGGCAGATAGCAATGAGGGCTATCATACTGAACTTTAATGTGAGTTTTGTTGGCAACCTCCATAGAAATATTTGAATTTATTCTCCATCATTTTTATCATGTTTTAGTAGAGAAGTAACTCCTCTAGGCACAGCTAGTTGAACATTATGCCCCTTCATAATTTAGCGTTGTCCAGCTCTTAATTCCTTAAGTTGCTAATAATTACCTAGTTAATAATTATTTATTTCCTACCCCATACTTTTACTTTTGTACCCAAAGAAGCTTACAAATACATGAAACGAAAATAAATCCAACCATCATCTATACAGGAGAAGCAGTCCCTAAGATAACCCAGGCCCAATTAGGATTTTAGAGACCAAAACTACCACTTTGAATTGAGACATAAGACCAGAGTTGCATGTTCTGATCTATGGGTACCAGGCAAGGTCTGACTGCGACGTCACTAACAATATTATTCATTTAGTGCCATCAAGTTTACAAAGTAACATGAGAGAGAAAAATAGCAGGTTTGAGAAGCATGCAATTTAAACTTCTTTTTTTATTTTTGCATGCTTTATTTACCCATATATAAAACCTGAACTTGCTATGGAGAAGTTCAGAGCATCGGTATTCCAAGAGGGTTCTGCTTCTCCCATAGGTACAGAAATATTCTTGCCCTTCAGCTTGCCTTGCTCCCTCAAGTCACACCACAGTTTCTTCTAACCTTGCTAACCTAAACCTTGCCCTTTTTCTTTTTCATTTTTTTCATTTATTTATTGAATTTATACTGCCATATAGGCGGAGGTCTCAGGGTGGTTTATTAATTTTATTTATAGATATTTTTAAAAAAATAATAATAATTAAACAACATTTTGGGTTTTACAATAAATCAGTCAACCTAGGACTTTCCCTCTCTCCCTCCATGGTTCCTCCAAAATTTCAATTTGTGCTGCATATTATAGTTACTCCATGCCTTTGCTTCTACAAAAAAAACCAAAGCAATAACAACAAAATTCCACTGTCGTTTCCACTGCAGCTCTCAGTCAAATCCTATTTGCATCTTAACATGTTTACACTGAGTTTTTAAATAATCCACAAACATTTTCCAATCTTCCTTGGCATGCAATTTAAATTTCAACAGTAGGGAGACCATAGAGGGAAATTATGAATCGAAATAAAGAGATAAGAATAAAGGGATGTATATGAGTGCAAACTTTATTTCAACTGGGGTAAAGGCTAAGAAGCTAAGCCACACTTCTATAAAATTTTTTTAATAATTTAGAGGAACGTTACATTGTCAAACCTTTTCTCTGTTTAGAATATTAGGAGTTTGTTTAACATTACCAGAAGAAACCAAGTCTGATCACTTAACTATCCAATTATCAGATGCAGAAAAGAAAGGCTTACCTTGATTTTTCAGTGGCAAAGGCATAGTCTCCCTGAGTTTGCTTAAAAGGTTTTTCATTTCTCTCATATCCCTGTAGAAATGAAGCACAGAACTGTTCAAATAGAACAGACATTGCTTAAGCTTAGATAAAAGCTGCTTCTGCTTTTCAGGATTCCAAAAATAGTACTATGTCTGAACAAAAAGGATAAAAATAAAATCAAAATCAAAATGTTGGACTGAATAATTTTTGCAAATGTCTAATGGACAAGTGATGGAGTTATAATAAAAAAGACCACTGTAAGTCTCCAATTTTATTCAAGTATGTTCTTCCAATGTGATCAGTAATAAAGATTAAGAAGGAGAATTGCTGCTCATTTAGATGCAATTTTTATTCCAGCAAGCTATTTGTGAAGTTCCATGAAGGGATGTGGAGACAAAGGTCTACTTCCACACATGCCTCAGTGTTTAATGGGATCAAATTAGGAATAATAAATAGAACACATACCTTTCAGTATTTTCAATATCCGTGGAAACCTGCCATAAATGTTGTTGGATGTCTGTTGGTGAAGATGATGTGTCTTCTAAAATAGGGACTTCTGAACTCTCCTCTACTTTACTGTCTATGATCTTGGGTGCTGCACAAGTCTCTATCCCTTTCAAATGGTCAAAAACAAAACAAACTATAATTACAAAAAAACCTCATTACCACATTTCCCCACACCCAGCATCTCTCATTCTTGAAATAATTGCTGGACTTGAGTGCTATGTATACTATGAACTAATGAAATAAGGTAAATAAATAAAAATTCTGTACTATGGAAAGTTCAATTCTGTGTGACCTATATAAATAATGAAATTTTGCGTGGATTTACATATTCTGTAGATTTCATTCCCCTTCTATTAAGTAAAGGAAAGTGAACAACTAGTGAGGTACGCAGCCTGATACCTCCTGGCAACTTTATTATTATAGTGGTGCCTCGCAAGACGAAAAGAATCCGTTCTGTGAGTCTCTTCGTCTAGCGGTTTTTCGTCTTGCGAAGCAAGCCCATTGACGGATTAGCGCTATTAGCGGCTTTTAGCGGCTTATCAGCTTATCGGATAAGCAGATAAGCGGCTTAGCGGCTTAGAAAAAGGGGGGAAAAGGAAAAAAAACCCGCAGGAACTCGCAAGACATTTTCGTCTTGCGAAGCAAGCCCATAGGAGATTCGTTTTGCGAAGCACCTCCAAAACGGAAAACTCTTTCGTCTAGCGAGTTTTCCGTCTTGCGAGGCATTCGTCTTGCGGGGCACCACTGTATTTCTTATTTCTTAAATTTCTATTCTGTTACTCTTCCCAAAGAAGTCCAGCTTCTCTTCAGCCACCCCTCTTGTTTCTATGGGTCCACCACCTATTGTTATGCACACATTTCCAAGGCTATCTTTGCTTATGAACTCTATTTATAGCATGAAATTATTTGTCAATGATGCCTCTTCCCTCATGCAGCCCCATTCTTATCACAGAGCATTTTGTAATGATCTCCTTAACTAATCTGTCTGTCAGACATAATTAAATGCAATTGCTGTACAGCACTCTACAAACTGCTATGAAATCTCTTACTATGTATATATATGATTTCTAGACTGCCATTCATCACACAGTGAACTTGGGGTAGTTTCCAACATAATATAAATACAATAAAATATAGTACATAAAAAACAATAATTAAATAAAACACAGTAGTGCAGAATAAACCTGGAGCATCAGGCAACATCTACCCCAATTTTAGTCACCACAACATTGAAAGTCATTTTCAGGGTCCTCATTTCTCTCTATGAAAACAGGTGAGTACATTTCAACATCTCCTCCTCAGCACATCTAAAGATCTCCCCTCCAACTTAATTTTTGTTTCTTATAGCACTTGTACATTTTGAAATTAAGAGTGAGGGAACCAGAACACATTATTTAACCAATTTATTCCTTTTATGCTTACTTAGCTCAAAATTAGGCGAGAAACACACCCTAGTTTAATATTTTAACCCTTGAAAGTTAAAATATTAACTATCAAAAACTTTTATGTTCTAAGATGTTTCGCTATATGTTGCACACAAAATGCTAAACAACAAATGTGCAATGAGTTTCAGTTTGGGAGGTTTCTGAACTGGGTCTGGCAAATGCCGTGTAGCACTGGTTTTATTTTGGAGTGTCCTCAGTGCACCATTTCGATATCATTTTGAATTTCCATCAGGGAAGCACTGTAGCAGAGTCACAGATGTTTCATTTTTTAAACTACCTGTTTGATTATATGAATTCCTTAGAGCATGTCTCACATTGATTTTTTTGGCCTCGTTTAGGTAAAATGCCATGCTTTGGAAATAATTCATTTAACACACAAGGTAACTCACTCAGGCTAACACAAGTGGTCTGAGTCAAAGGGGTAAGGTGGAAAGTGATGGTCCACCTACACAAATGTAAAAAATAAAGCAAAAGGGAGCCTTTGATAGTTTAGAGGGTTCCTTGCTCAGGATCTCTTCTAATTGAATTAAATCAAAAATTTGTTTGAATATAAGAGACAACTGAGTGCACTCTTGCAAAATAATGAATTCTTTTAGACAGCACAAGTGCTAGTTGCACACTCACAATGAGGACAAAGTAATAAACTCTGGCATTCAGCAATTTCCACATGAGAAGCACTTGATTGCCTCCAGGCAGTCGTTCCACATTTTCCAGTGCAGCAACTCAGCCCCAGACAAAGGGTAACTCTGAAGTGGCATCTGTGCACAGAAGGCCAACACCTTGTAAATTCCTAAATTTGTCATGAGGCATGGCTAACAATAAGCTGCCAGACAGTTCTCAAGATTTTCCTGGTCACTGGTTCACCTGTTGATGGCTAGGATTAATTTTCACATTAGTCTTCTCTCTGCTTCTTTTTATGAAGTACACACAGGGAAGAGGTTTCAGGATGTGGCAGTAGTCAGACTTGTATCTAACTATTAGGCCAACCAATTTTTTCAAGGATTGTGGAAGACATGCCTAAGGACTTATCTAGACAATGCTGTCCTACAACGCAGTAAGTCAGATATTATTTTGCCAAATGTGGCTATAGATTTTGCAAATATTCATATACCTTTATAATATTATTATTGTTAATGTAATCAATTACATTGTGATTAAGAATTTATTGTAGGGATGAGATGAATTACGAAATGCTTAGACTGTGAGCATGCCACAAAGAAAAAACAGCTTGCTGAACAGATAAGCAGGACATTGTTTACTGAGAGCAGCCCTTGGAAGAAGAGAGTAAGGTTTCAGGACAGCTATGCCCATTTGCCCTCTAGAGGTCAGAGATTATGACCTTAGGTCACATATTGAGAGAATTCCTTGCAATTCCAAAGATATCTGCATTCAGCACATCAGTTCACTAGTCAAGTAGCAACAGATTAAGCACCATATAGGAAATTTGGGCCCAGAGCCACTTTTGGTTGAAGACCTCTGCAGCACCCCAAACAGCATATGAAGCTTACATTGGTAAACTGAGACCTCCGGATTTATAAATAATAATAATAATAATAATAATAATAATAATAATAATAATAGGCACCCACTTCATACATCTCTCTGTGCTACTGGACTGGCCATCTAGTTAAGACAGAGCAAGTATCTTGGTAACTGTATCACTGCAGAGCATGTGTAAATGTATTGCATGACTAACAGCTTTTGAAGAAATGAAATTATACTGTATTTTGATAGCTGGTAGCATTGCCTAGGTTTCTGTGCACTCCTCCAATCCTGGGCTGCATTCCTGACAATAGCCCAAGCCATTTTAGCCTTTGCAAGACAGGTTACTACGTTTATTGGATGTGTGTACTGGCGTTACCCTTGGTACAGAGAAATAGCCCCACTATATTTTTGGATTTTAAACTATGTCATTCCTGAACTGAATTGCCATTTAATGCATGTCATCCTGAATTTTCATTGGCATTTTGAATTTGTGGCACTGTTTTGATGTTCATTTGATATAACTGTGGAATTATTTTTAATTTATTGTTCAAACCGCGGTTACATTGACTGTTCTGACATTGTTGCACTGACCTGTTTCCCGCCCCCCTTGCCTGCTGTTGGTTTCCTTTGAGAAATAAAAGTAGATAATAAATATTAAAGTGAGGCTGTCAGCTCCTAAAAGCGCCACTTAAAGGATCTGAGAAAACTCTTATGACATGCTTGCTTTGGTATTTTAAAATATGTAAATCACCTTGATATCTTGGCAGAAAGGTGATATATAAATACAACGAATTCATACATGGAAATATAATAGTTTTAGATGTATTTGAAATAAAATAAATAACCAAAGTTAGTGTGCTTAGCACTGGAGTGTAAGGGTATGACAAAAGTGGATCCTGTGAGTCTTTATGACTGCAAAGAGACTTATAGCTCAAGGTTGAAAGGACAAACACCCACCATCCATTACTCAGTGGTTTGAAGTTCTTACTGCCCTTTCTACATTTCAACGTCTATTTTATAAACGTCAACCTCGCTTGGATTCATATTAGAACATATGGATTGTCTATATTAGTGTGTTTATTTAAATTAGGATTGCTGAGATTATTTTGATCTTTCTCAAGGGATTATTTTATTGTTAATGGGAGTTTACTTTGTTTCTTTCCTCACCGCTTTTCGTGCTATGTTTGCAATAAAAAAAAAATGAAGAAAAGAAGAGTACATAGTCTGTGAATAGCAGTGGGTGAAAAAAGTGGTTCCTTAAGAGTTATTCCAGTTGTTTTGACAATTCTAAGGGTCCCTCTCCATGATTCACGGCTAATTTTAGTGGGGAAAGTGCTCAGCTCTAAAAAGAAGTACTGTAGATAAAATGGCAGGCTGGAGAGCAGGTTTGGACTTGAGATTTTACATGCACCATCCAATAGATGCACTCAACACTTCTGCAATCACATCTGTGTGGTACTCAGCAACTTACTTAAAAAATAGATTAGTTATAGAAATATTTAGCCTAAGTGAAAAAATATTTGAATAACAACATTTCCTAGCCATATTTCAACTAAAAAAACCTTTCCATGTATTAAGTTGCTGCCTAATAGGGAGCAAGGAAGAATTCCTGAAAATATAGAACCCTGTAGCTGTGCTTTATTAGGATTCAATCGCCCTGACTAGATGTCCATGGGGGAAGCCATCTTTTCTCCACAAGAATGTTCCAGAGAGCAATGCTACGTCATAATGTTGCATCATTCCCAGGGATGTTCTGTCCCCATGGATACTACTGGATGGCTGTGGTCAATCAAGCTGCACCTTGAAACAGCTAAAAGGGAAAGGAACCACCCTCAGCTACCTGTTATTTGAAGGGTGAGACTTCCCTATGAAATAATTTTACCTGCTCCGAAAAGACTGAATCAACACTGGAAGGGGTGTTTTGCTTCACCTGGAAAAAGCTAGACAAAATATTTCATTCCAGCTTTAGTTATAAACCACTTTAGGGTCTGCTCTGTGGTGGCAACAGTAGTGAAGAAAATTTACTTCGCCACCACCTTATTTTTAAAAGACATCTGAAGGCAGACCTGTTTAGGGAAGTTTTTAATATTTAATGCTGTATTGTTTTTAACACTCGATTGGGAGCCGCCCAGAGTGGCTGGGGAAACTCTGGGCTGGGCGGGGTATAATTAATTTATTATTATTATTATTATTATTATTATTATTATTATTATTATTGCAAATGCACAATGTTAGCCAGTGAATCTAATTTGAGTGGTTAGGGCCTCTTTCACATGGGCCCAGGTGATGAACGGATGAAGCCTGTGGAGATCAATTTGCACCACATTTTCCAAATAAAGACCACTCACCTCTATTCCTACTTGGAGGCTATAGTTAACCCAAAGTCAGGGGTGGATGCAATTAAGCACTGTCTGGGTATGTCATTTTGGATACTTTTCTAACTGCGCTGGGCTAAAAGGAAAAACCACCTGACCTGGTGTAGGCTACCTTCCTTTGTTCCCTATGAATATTTTCTAATAAAATTTGCAGTTATGTAACACTTCTCCTGACTGTGCCAAACACTTCAAATGTATCCTTAGTAATCCTGACAACAATGCTGTAAAATATATATTTGTTGCCATGCTACAGATTGGGGAGAGGGTAGAAAAAAGCTGAGGAAATGCTGCCTTGCCTAAAGCTACCCAGCAAGTTCATGGTTGAAGTAAATATTTGAACCAGATGAGGCTTCCCAACTCACATTACGCTGCAGCAGCTCCCCAAATTATGACTGGGCATTTAGAGTAGCAAGCTACTACAGAAATGAGGGCTTATTGTGAAAATTTTATAAAAACCCAACAGCACTTGTGCATTAAAAGCATTCACCGCTTATATAAATGTGCTTTATAAATAATGACAGCTGTAAGAACAGGTCCTATTGATGGAAAGTACGTCCCCACATTTCCTAGTATTGTTTACTGGCATGAATTAACAGGGAACAGATGAGCGGAGATGCATTTCTTATATGGCTCCACAGTAGATGTGCCCTACACAAGGCATGCTAACGTTGTCTTCTGCCCAATTAGTGTGTGGGAGGAAAGCATCGTGTTTGCAAGAGAAGGGCACATCTGGATTAGAAACAGCTTGATGTATTTCTGTGGAGCAGCTATTTTTGTTCTTGAGATTTTTTCCACTATACAAGCAGCCTACTTTTCCTCCTGTAGGTCAGCTCCCTCCAGGAGTAGTCTGAACTTGGGTAACTAGCTGAACTTTACAAAAGATATAAAAAGCAACAAAGAGCCCCAGGCTTTGATTCTGCAGAGTTGTTCTATACCCATGAGGAAGATGAAGTTAGCAAAAGTGCTGAACAGAACAGCCTGCTTTTGCTAAACACCTATAAGTACAGTCTTCCCCCCTCTCCTCCTCCAGCAGAGACCAGACTTGGGCCATACTTATTCACAAATGCTAACATTTGTTCAGCCCTTTCTGGTTCTCATGAAAACTTCCATGAAAAAGCTAACACACATCAACTAGGCTAGCTCAGTAGACTTTTCCTTGGAAAACTGTACATAGAGCCAATAGTGCTAGGCATAGATGATGCAGCAGCTGTGAAATATACTGATGAAATGCAACCTGCTAGATATGTTGTAACACACCACAATCTATGCCAGATAGACATATGCAAGCTCAGTGTGCAGCCCACTGATAAGTATGAAAGAATTGAAGAGGACGAAGGGACTAGGGCATTAGGGCTCATCCATAGGCATGATTGTCCCATGCCTAAAAAGCATGAGCACGAGAGGTTTCCCCCTTGCCCCACTCTTTTCCTAGGGAAAACCCACCCTTTAGCTATAAATCAAGACAAACATCAATCCGGAAAAAACAACCCCTATCATTCCTAACCACTAGCCATGTGTGCCGGAGCTGATGGAATCCAACAAGAGGACCACAGCTTCCCAATCAATTCACCCGAGGCCTATTTAGGTGGAAAAACCAAAGAGGAACTACAGTCCTAAAAGGAAACCATTGCATCTCTTTTAATGATTACGGGCCAATGGAAATAGTGTTGTTCTTGGATATGGGATTTTTGGGTCTAAATTCCTGCAAAACTATAAATTTTAACTATGTGTATGGAGGAGTTAAGGAAGAAGGAATAGGATGTGAGTGTGGGGTGATCATGACCTTGAGCTCTTTGGATGAAAGGCAGGATCTAAATGTAACAAACAAACAAATATTTAATAAATATGTAAGATGGGTTTTATAATAATTTTTTGCTACTTATCTCAATTTTATCTTGTAATGACTTATGGTTATGATCAATATATTGATTCTTTCTATTTCAATGGAAGCAACTAATCCATGTGCATATTCCACTGAAATCAACAGTGTAGGCTAAGTTTTCAAGAGTTCTAGATGCATTTTGGCACGGACACAGTTGTCCAGAATGAGGCATAAAAGCGTTCTAACATCCCATAAGCAGGCTGGTTGGAGAATAACAGATGAAGCTGCATGGCAAAAGTCCTGTTTAACACATAGCCAATGACAAGTGAAGTGAATGAAGCAAGATCAAGAGCATTTATGATGTAGGTGAATACCTTTTCGATGAAGCTGAAGTGATCCTAGTAGGCATATGGATTTTAGCATCTCTGTCGTATACATTTCTAAGCAACACTGCAACTGAATATATAGTCTACAGATCTCAGGATGAATCTCACCATCTTCTGGGCTGCAACAATATATAAAAAATATCAAACAGAAAATGTTATTTCCATAATTTATCTGTCTCCACAGTTTAGACATTCTAGACAGTTTTTTAAAATGGTCTATTTTTGAAGAATTATATACAAACCTTGTAATTCTATAGACATCTTTTAAGGTGTATGATTTAACAATACAGATGATATTATTATTGTTATTATTATTTATGTATTTATACTTCGCCTTTTTCTCTGGCGGGACTCAAGGTGGCTTACAGATAAATAAATACAAGAACTGCTAAAATGTAGAGCAATCCATCATTGAAATACAATTAAACATTGATAGAATTAAAACGATATATATATATATATATATATATATAAATAATCTGTTTAAAACATACCAATAATTTTGTAATACTGATCTGAAATAAAAATTGCAGACAGGACCAGCTCAGCTTGTAGCCCTAAATATACCACAAAAAATCATATGGGGGGGGGGGGGGGGAGAGGAGAGAAGAAGAGGCATGGTACGAATTTTCCCACAAGATTAAGTTCTGTCCCTAAGTCTAAAAAGAGCCAATCACCCCTGGGTGAGCAATGAATTCTGAGGGACTTGCAAAACAAATGTGTGAATAAAATGCCATTTTTCCTGATGTTTTATTTAACCTAGTCAAATACAGTACCTTAAAATGTTTTCAAACTGCATGCAGTACTGCACAAAGATAAAAACTGGACTAAAAAGGGGAAAGATTTAACTTAAGTACTATAATTTCTGATTCCTGTCAAAAGTAATTCCAGCCTTGGATTAAACACTATTTATAGCAGCAGATGCCACACAAGTTCAGAGTAATTACTGATTTTAAAGATCACAATTTCTCCTTTGGCTCTACCCTCTCACCCTTTTACCAACAACCCTAGAGACACGATCAGATGCTGACTCGCTGCTCTAATGCCGCAATGCCCTGTTAATGTGCTATTTTTGTAACCCTTCTTCTTAGATTACAGCTGACTTCCATTCTCAAATGCATGGCTGTTATCCTCATTGATTTCTTTTGAAATCACACTCATGAGGGCAAAATATCCTGTTCGGAGTATAACTTGTACAAAGATGTTCTTCAGCATCCCTGGTGGTTGTAAAGATTCATTCCTTGCACGATGTTTCAGAACTCTCTTTTTAATGCCAGCAGAGTCCTCTCAGAGGTATTCTTATGCCAAGTTTGCAGTTAGAGTGGACCATGAGGTCAGGAGAGGCAGGTCTTTTGTTTTCTCTTTTAAAAGTGCTGGACTGGGACCTTTTACCCAAAAAGAATGATAGGTATAGAATATGTTTTATAAAATACTAGGAATTCATGAGAAATGTTGAAAAATTAAGGCCTGGGGAAATAAACGTTTTCTGTAAATGTTTTCAATAATTTTCAGTTTGCACTGGGAAATTCCATAGAGCAAGGGTAGCAAATGTGGTGCCCTTCAGATGTTGTTGGACGACAAGTCCCATTACCCACATCCATTATGGTCAATGGATCAGGGATGATGGGAGTTGTAGTCCAACAAAACATCTGGAGGGCACCACATTGGTTACCTCTGTGCTAGAGTGATCTAATTTAGCATGTTAATTTTTCTTGTATTTAGTATAATAATAATAATAAGCTGAAATGATAAAACTTGGTATTTATTTATTGTTACTAATGAACTTATGGCACAGAAAATTCCCTGTTTTTTTTTTAAAAAAGGCCTTCAAAAGATTTCCACCAGTAATCATTTATTATACCTCATATGAATGACTTTTTTTTTTACATTGTATTGATTTTTACATTTGACTGTCACTGTGACAAGGCACTACAGTAATTACTAGCAACAGCAATCATAAGTACTGTAATGCTTAGTAGTATTTTTCTATGACCAATTTGTTGTTGTTGTTTAGTTATGTCCGACTCCTCGTTACCCCATAGACCAGAGCACGCCAGGCACTTCTGTCTTCCACTGCCTCCTGCAGTTTGGTCAAATTCATGCTGGTAGTTTCGAGAACACTGTCCAACCATCTCATCCTCTGTTGTCCCCTTCTCCTTGTGCCCTCCATCTTTCCCAACATCTGGGTCTTTTCCAGGGAGTCTTCTCTTCTCATGAGGTGGCCAAAGTATTGGAGCCTCAGCTTCAGGATCTGTCCTTCCAGTGAGCACTCAGGGCTGATTTCCTTAAGAATGGAGAGGTTTGATCTTCTCTAAAGATGTCTATCACTGATAGCAATGTTTTATCCTATATAAAGTAGAGCTCTAATGCTTCTGTGTTACTTTTCTAGATGAAGAAATGTGATAAAAAATAATCAAAACAGTAAGTATGCAGCAAAGCTGTGAACATTAAAAAATTCTGTATCAAAATCACAGGTGTTTGAGAAGATACTAAGAGCAAATAAGAGGCTAAATCACTATCTTTTGTATGTGTAAAAGATCCACCCTTCACAAGCACCAAGCCAGATAATACAGTGTTAAGAATTCACTCACGTGTCTGTTCCCATTTGACACAGGGTAATTCCAATTAGGTTTGAAATATAGTGTTTCAGAGTGAGCCGGAGTTATTATTGCTTAAGATTTTTAGAAACATCACTTCCAAATGGTCTCAGATGTGGCTGATGCTGTTTCCAACCTAGGGTTAAGTTACCAGAAGACTAGATGCCAATAGAAGCCATGGGGCTAATATGTTTGGCTCCAACATCCTGATGTAGCCACCCTCAAGTAGCCAAAATCTGAATGCCCATATTCATTTCTAGGGTTGGAAGGATCTCATTTTTCCATTCTTAAATTCAGTTCTCCACATTTCTGCAGTGATTTGTCGATTTCATTATAAAAAGCCCTCATGGAAATTCTTCAGTATTTTAGTGTGAATTTCTCATAGTAAACACATTTTTGTCTGCAGTTTTGACCAATGCACACATTTATGCAAGCAACCTCTCCTAATATAATGCATTTTTGTAAACATTGGTTGGAGAATTGCGTCACAGAATTCGGTTAAGTGCAAATTTTGAAAGATGGCTGTGTTTCGGTTTTCACATTGCTTTGGAAATTGTCTAATTGATAAATTCAACTTTAAATGTGTACTGAATCAAATTTCACCCCCATTCCTATTCATTTCCTCTAAGGTCCCCTACCGATTTTGGCTCAGTCAGCAACCCATAGTTAGTGCATGTTACTACAGCAACAACTTCTCCATTGGCTACCATCTTGAAGCTACATATCCATAAATTTTCCTACTTGAATACACCTTAAAGAGAAAGTCCAAAATCACAAAATAAATCTCTTACAATTAGTACTATGAAAGCCAACCTGTGTTCTATGCTATCAAAGTTATCAATTTAACATACATTGTTAGCGCTAAGAAACTCAGTTATCTTTCTTCGGATTTGCACTACTTTTAATACATTCAGAATTAATGACACTGGCTAATAATAACCAGAATAGCAAATATTATTATCTAGAACACATCTACATTGACAAACAAGCAACTAAGCAATTACATATAAACCCCATAGAGGGAGCTCTAATACCAATCATTACCTTTTCAGCATTGTTATTTGACCACCAACCAGCTTAACCCATAAAACAGAAAGGAATATACAGACACAGGATTCTATCCCTGGAAATAAATTATTTATTTATTTCATAAAATTTATATACTGCTTGATTGTAAAAAAATCTCATGTCACTAGGGCTGCTACCAACCAGCGTATATATTATTTCTAAAATACTATATATTACGTAATTGCTTTATAAGTAACTAATTTAACCTATCATTATATTGTAGACAGATTGGGATTAAAACTGGGAAAAAAAGCTGTGTGAGTTTTTAGAAATTTTGCACCAGGTTGTTGTTGTTGTTATTTTGTTTTGGGTGTGTGCGGTTTGTGTTCAGGAGTACTGAAGCAAAGGCCCATAGAGCAATGGAATGGAATTGGTTCATATCTATGGCGCATAAACAGCCTCTCTGTTTCCAATTGCAATGGAGAACAGAGATTTTTTCGGCTTGGACCTCTAGATTCTGAACTGAGGGGAAAGACAGAGAAATGGTTGCTATGGTGACTAGGCCTTGTCCACGCTATACCACAATAGTGTCATGACAATGTGAAGAAGGTAGGAAGTTGGCTACTTCCAGTGGTTCTGGACCCAGAGTGAACCCCAATAAGACCCTAGGATTTCATCAGTTGCCCCAAGACTAAGGGAAGCTATTTTTTGGACAGTAAATAAAAGTGGTGCAATTAACCTTTCCCTTTCTAACATGTCATTTATCAATACAGAACCAAATTTTATTTGTAAACAAAGGGGGATTAAAGGAATCAATCACTGAGCAGGGGGAAAAAGATGACAGGGAAGAGGGGTAAGCCTCAAGTTTTGTCGCTGGATTTATTACCAACACCACCACAATTTTTTAAATTGTCAGGAATCTATCTCAGAGACTGAATGATTCACCTCAGAAGCAGTACAGCAGTACATGCTGCCATGTCCTGTCAAGATTGGGTTAGTAACATTAAGGTGTATTTGACCCAAGAGATATACAGATCTCATATTTATTAACAGTATATCAAAAACAGTTTCACATACTATAGAAAGAAAAGCAGGAATACAATTGCAATGAATTTTTAAAATCCCAGGATGATAAGCACATCATTTAATTTAATTATTTTTATTTCCCCCCTACTCAGAAAACTACAGGACTTTGTTTGCAATACCGGTATGTTCAGTACTTTAACTGGCTATATAATTAATGGGCCAAAATTAATTTTAACCATGTATTCAGATTTATTATGGAATTGAATGCAAAAACTTTTCAGGAGATTGGTCACTCAATTAAACCCTCATTCAAGAAAACCAGTTCCCTTGACAACCTTGACGTTTCACCCCCTTAATTGTACTGCTTTGAAAATGTTTGCTATATTCTTAATTTCTGGCTTTCGACCCAATGAATCAATTCACATTATCCCCACCGAAGAATTCCGCCACATGGATGGCCAGTTCCAAAATGGCAGAGCCATCCTTTGCAACTGGTACAACTAGCATGCTAAAAGAACAGGAAGGGAGCATGCAGGAGTAGATGGTACAGTGTTGTGCTGCCGCCCTGTCAACAGTGGTGTATTTCTTGCTTACTGGGATGGTGTGGGGAACAGGTAAGGCCAGGGCCATGTAGGTGCACTGGCAGTGTCTCACATGTCCCACTGGTTCTCTCTGTTACACCAGGTTTCAGTTATGCCTACCAGATCAATGCCATCCTCTAAGACCCAGCACTCCAGTTCACAAATCTTGTCTCGGGGGCTTCTAGCATTAGCATATCGACACTTGTACACAGTCTCTCTCTTCACGTTTCTTTGGCACTTGCATTTTTGACCTGCAGTGCTTTGCCCTCTCTGAGTCAGGTGATGAACTCATAATAAAAGCTGATATCTATTCCCAGAAGTTATGCTCTGCATGCTAATGCTTACTTATGCATACAACGATCCCTTAGCGATGAAACATGATTAAGTAGGATATGACAGCACAGTATGGCACCCTTGACAATAGAAGCCGAAGAGCAGATATAGTTATATTCAATAAATATGAGACCATAAATGGAAGTGTTAATTTAAATTATTTGTGGCATGTGGCTGGGATATTCGCTTGTTAAATCACATTCCTTTTCTGAAGTTGCTTAAAATGCTAGAAAACCCCAATAACCTTACCAGTGTTCACTAATTCACAAAAAGGTCTTCCGTTTTATAGGCACCAGGAAGCATATGCCATGAATGCCAGTCTTTAAAGTATAAGATTTTCACACTTGCTTCTTGATGTGAAACTTTCAGGTTCAGATAGCTAGTAATCTGGGCAATATAAATCTGGAGTTGAACAGGTTTATGCTAGGGGAAATCCAGATAATTTCCCCCCCTAATATTCTAATTTAAAGTCAATATTAGGAGGAATGGGTGGTGGTTTGGGGGAAGGCCCTGCTGCAGTTATTCCCCAACCACCAACCCCAATAACCCTTCATGGAAAGTAAAGGTAAAGGTAAAGGTACCCCTGCCCGTACAGGCCAGTCTTGACAGACTCTAGGGTTGTGCGCTCATCTCACTCTATAGGCCGGGAGCCAGCGCTGTCCGCAGACACTTCCGGGTCACGTGGCCAGTGTGACAAGCTGCATCTGGCGAGCCAGCGCAGCACACGGAACGCCGTTTACCTTCCCACTAGTAAGCGGTCCCTATTTATCTACTTGCACCCGGGGGTGCTTTCGAACTGCTAGGTTGGCAGGCGCTGGGACCGAATGACGGGAGCGCACCCCGTCGTGGGGATTCAAACCGCCGACCTTAGTATCATCACCCAAATGTGAGCAAAGACCAGGGCCGGACCCCAAATCCATTCAAAGCTCCGATGCTCTAGTTACCTTTTCTAATGTCTCTGAAAAGCAAGCAGCAGGAGTCCCAGATCCTGAAAGGAAGTGGTGGATTGCAGTGAACAGCTTTATGATGGTATTTTTCTCGTTGGGGAAAGATCAACCCAGTCAGTTGTTTTAGGAGACAGTTTGGCCACACTGGATGTCCAAAATCAATGCTCCAGAATCTGGATGAACCCAAACGGCTCTAATTTTAAGAGATTAGATAGCAGCATATGTTTCAGGCAGGATGTTTTAGCTTTTAGAGGTTCTTCTTCTACTTCCCAGATTCTGGTACATACTATGCTGTCTACACAGGTGTCTTCAGGGCAGTGGGGGCTGATCCAAAGAGCAAATGGGGCACTGCCCCACCAATCTCAGCTGCCCAGCATGCTTTGCTCCTTCCTTAAACCTTGTATCACTGAAGCTTTCTCCATAGAAGTCACCAGTTATTATCTACTGCACAGCAATGCTTCATTTATTAATCTAGCTTAGTTCAGTAACTAATAGATACCAAAGCATTCTACGGGTATTTACAAGGATGTAAGGTGAAGGAGGTTCTGACCAAAAAGAAACTGCAGGAACACATTCTACTCTTATATAATTTGTCAACATGCAGTCCCTGACACTGACTGTCATTTAATTGTTTAATATACACATATACTTAATGTGTCAACTTTCTCATTTTCCCAACTGCACATTATCAGCTTTCCAACTCCATTAATTCCCCCCAACTCTACATTTTGTGTTTAGCTGCACACTAAAAAAACACCCTTTGAAAAACTTCCATCTTTTAGTCATATTTCCTACAATGATGCATGATAACACTGCTCAAGAGTGCGATAAAACATCCTATATGGACAAGGAAGCCTCAGAGTTCTGAAGCAATCATCAGTAAATAAAATAATAGCAGTAAAACTTTCCAAGAGATCACATTTTCACCATTAACCATCTTCCCCTCCAATACATTGATGTCTGGCAAGAACTAAGTATGTCCCACAAAGAATGCCCAAGAAGATTCCATCTGAGGTCAATAATACTATTTGTGATATCTCTGTCCTGGGATTTGTACAAAAGAGGGGGAAAAACCCAAAACCCTGCATATGGGCATCAAGCTAAAATACACAGCATATTAGCTTGTGCGGCCTGTATTTTCTTTTAAATTGTTTGTGATAGATGTGCAATTTTGTTTTTTGAAATCACTTCAGCCAGAAATTGTGTGAAACTGCATGCAAAGGAATTGTTGTGTTTTCTTTTTAATGTGGCATTTCCAACCTACGAAGATGAAAGCTACTATTCAGATTTTTAAAAGGCTTGTGTCTCTGGTAGTGAGAACCGCTGCAACAAAAAACAAACAGCAAAAAGAATAAAGAAAAGCTCCACACAGTTCTTCCTTCATGCTTCTTTGGAACTTGGCCTTTAGCTATTAACTGTCACGAAAGTAAGCTTTCTGTAATACCATTGCTTATAAATGCCAAAGTCTCAAGTAATGGCTATATAAGGGAGCAAGCATTTTGGAACTAGGTGAAGCTATATAACTATCAACTGCACAGTTTTACTGCCTAGGGGCAAACTTGGGGCAAGTTGTAACCTGCCTTTGTAAAGTTTATTGCTAGAAGGAACTTACAATAAGTAAGTTATGCTTTTCATGCAAGTTTCCCTTAAAAAAGAGCTCTCATTTCGTAGCATTCATTAATATGTAATAAGAAAAACTGCCTTCATTAATATCTGATCAGGGGAAGAAAAATGGCAAATATATAGTCATCCCTATCTAGCATGGGAGAGCAACAAATAGAAATGGACTTCTGTAGAACTGGGCAGTGCAGATGCCAATGCACTTCTGAAGGCACTTCCAAATTCACATTGCTATAGATAGCTGGACTCCAGAGAGCTCTGGAGCCAAGTGAGGATTCCCAGGTAAGATCCTCCCTCTATTGTGTGGGCAGGTAATCCCTCCCCCTACCTGGCCTGGTCTCCTTGGCAACGCTTCCCCCAGGTGGGATTGGACAACTGACTGAGGTAGGCGGGAACCTCCAGGTATCCCACCTGAGGGAAGGCAAAGCCAAGCCTATGCTGATGGGGCCGCTCCAGATCCAGGGCTGCGCGCGTCCACGCAAAGGGCGCCCCCCGTTTTAAGCGGGGAGCGGTCATTGCTATAGATAGCTGGACTCCAGAGAGCTGATGCAAATGGAGACATTTATTTCCCATTTATTATTGCACATGATTAGTTGTACATGGCTGGATATGGTCAGAGACTAATGTTCTTAAACAAAAGCAAGAATTGCCTCCTAATCTTGCATCTGCCTATACTGCTGGGTATGCTTTTGGTCCAGAGATTAACCTGATAACTGTGCTCAAATAGCTGAAGGGCTGTCAAGCAAAAGATGGTGCAGATTTGTTCTTTGTTGTTCCAGAGGACAGAATTAGAAACAATGGGTGGAAATTTCAAGAAAGCAAATTTCAAGTATTATTATTATTATTTACCACTCTTCATCTGAGGATCACAGGGCTGTTTACTGTTAGGATATTTCCGTTCCACCTTAAAAGGGAGCAGGCTTTGTGAGTCACAGAGTCTGCGCATTTCCTGTTCACAGGAAGTTTATGTTTTCTATTGCTTTCGTTACTCTCTCTGTGTCAGAGACACTGAAGCAGGCAGTCATGTTTTTCTTTGTTCTGATCAACGCAGAATAAAACTTGTAAATAATGCTCTCCTGCGTGCAACTTTCGCTGTGCATTATCTGCTGATAGAGAGCGTGCATCGGCTCTAGAATGTGGCAGGCTATTTCTGGAGCTCATGTCGCTAATTGCTGATACTGCGTGCCTACGGGAGATCGATGGATCGTCCGGCAGCCGGCTTGGGGGCCATGATGGACTTTGTCTCCCTGGCAGTATCCCAACATTTACAACATAAAAACACAAAATACATAACATAGTAACAAACAAAAACAATACCCCCTGCAAGTTTAAAAGGCTATAGATTGTTTAATTAGCTGAAGGCCTGGGAGAAGTGGAATGTTTTTGCCTGGAACCTAAAGATATGTAACAAAGGCAAGAGAATTCCACAAGTGTGGAGCCACCACAGAAAATATAAATGTTGCGGGAAGCTTCCTAATGGCACAAGCTGTTGCAGACAGAGTTAGTGGACTGTCCTTTGCTGCAGCTACCAAGAGATGCTATACTGTAGTTACAAGATTCATTCATTAAGCCAAGAGTTGGCCTAAATGACCCTTCCAGCTCTAATATTCTATGACCCTCTAGTTTTCCGTATGAAGGCTGTTTCACAAATGATGCCCATATTAGAACCCGGATATTACATCAGTCCCTGGTTCCTACTCACATAGGAAGACAGAAATTTGATTCTGAAACAAAGTGGGGCATGACATTTCATTCGTGCCTGCTGGTTTTATTTTCTGTTTTTCATTTGTTTGAGTTTTATCTGCTGTTCAGTAGATCTGCTGTTTTGTTTATGTTGTTTTAATCTTTGGATTGTTGTTCAGTTTTTATTTATTGCTGTATTCTGACATTTTAAATATAACTCTGGAAACTGGCTAAGTTGAAAAGTGGGGTGTACTTTTTGCAAATTTTGAAAAATGAATATTCAATTGTGTGTTCATCAGGCAGCTGTGGATGTTATGATTAATCTTAATAAACTGAATGATGATGCTTGTCAACTTTATTCCCCCCCCCTTAATTATTGGTTTTACATAAATTTATGCACAATAACTATAACGATTCAAAAACATAAAAATAAAAAGGTTCTTTCGAAACTTCAGGCCTCCTCCCCTCCCTCCATGGGTTCCATTTCCCAAAAAATTATATTTTTCTTTTTTTCCTGCATCGTTTACCATTATCCACCTATTAAAAAATCATAGCTACCAAAATTCATTTCACATTACCAGTGTGATTGTATCCCTGCCCATGATTTTAACTGTCTAGAGTGGTCTTTTAAGTTTATTAAGAAGCCATTCCAATCTTTTAGGAATACTTGGTCTCCCTAGTTTCTGATCTTTCCCGTCAGTCTTGCCATTTCTGCATATTCCATTAGCTTGGTCTGCCATTCCTCTTTGGTTGGTACTTCTCCTTCTTTCCATCTCTGGGCTGAGAGCATCCTTGCTGCCGTGATGCTTGTCAATTTTAAATGGTATTCCAGTTGTCGGGATATCAGGTGGGAGAAATAGGTAGTACAAGGCAAACTGTACTCACAGCTCAATTCAGAACTGGGCAGCGATTACAAGCATACTCTCTGACCAGTTTTGGCCCCTTCCACCTTTCCTAGCGCCCTCAGAACCCCTGTTGCTTAGGTGGGTCCCACAAACTTCCAAGGGGTCTTTTAAAAGTGACAATGGAATAACAGGAGAGAAACCACCCACAAGCTTCCTTCTTTTCGGAGTTCTCAGGATCCAACACATAAAAAGGTGACAGGGAAACGAGGGACAAAGACTTTGGGCAACTCCAGCCTGCCAGGCTTCAAACAATATGGCCTTATAACATCTTTTAATTTTGATCTAATCACCTAAGCCCAATTAAAAGCTGCCTTAGTTTGTTCTCCTTTGATGGTAACTTCAAGCAAGAGTCCTTTTAACAGTAGAACAATATCTAAGCTCACCACCAGAAGTGGCCTGTACTAGAATAGTGGCTGCCTGTGCTTGAATGAACCTGAGAGTACCAACTTTTCTGTCGCCTACAGTAAAATCCGAACTCTTTTTCTTTTGTTAATGTAAGATGCTTTTTTCAACCACCTTGAACACATCACTTAACACAAAATGGCAAAGTCTGAACTCTTGCTCGCATGTTTGCTTGCTGGAAAATATTGCTCAACCAGAAAAGTTGTTCAAGATAAGAATAGCAGAGAGAGAGAGAGGTGGGGAGAGGGAGAGGGAGCAAATATTATAGGAGAGCAAAAAAAGGCTACAGAGAATTTAAGGGTAAATCCTGTGGTATATAGGTACTGTACCACTACTGCAAAGCTGCTCTACCATGGCCAAGCAGCACCATTTAGTCTCTCTAATGCTTCAAGGCTCCCTCGGTGCAAAAAACCCCACATTTTTTCACGTATATCTACTTAGACCTTGAGAGTATCCTCAAAGGCCCTTAATCCTCCAAGTGCCCTGAGGAAGTGGGGTGCAGACTGTGAATACTGGGGTGAGAGGACCTTTCTGATGGTGTGGGGTTTTGTTTCAAAAAAGGGCTTACCCAGTGCCTTCTTTGTGCTCTGTTTGGGGCCAGACAAACATTTTTTTAAAATCTTCTCATACCTTTTAAAGATACAATTTTTCTTTGACTTTTAGTAGACGTTTAGCAGACATCTGAAGGCAGCCCTGCATAGGGAAGCTTTTAATGTTACATATTTACTGTGTTTGATGTTTTGATTTGTTGGAAGGCACCCAGAGTGGCTGGGACAACCCAGTCAGATGAATCTTATTCTTATTATTCTTATACCAGCTTTATTCTCTATTGCTAAGTTGTATGCTGTGTTAGAATTTTTCTTGTTCTTAAGGCTTATAACAACATTTTGATGTTATTATTATTATTATTATTATTATTATTATTATTAGCTGGCCAGAAAACTTTGTTATTGGACTGCATATAAATACTGTTAATAAAAATAAAAATAAATTTAAAAATCACCAATGAAGAGCTGACATTATACAAAACCCATTTTAATTTTTGCATGAAGGGTCATTCCATGTCATGTGTCCCACCATCTCGGATTTGGATGAAACTTGGTGTACACCCTTCCCTTATGGTTGAAAGAAACCCCCTTTATTTTCCCCCTCTATCTCAAATGGTTTTAATTTTACAGCACTTCAAAGTTTCATGAAATCTGTGTTGTCTGTCCCTCTTGAGACCCTTGGCACATGTACATTTATTTTTTCTCTCCATAACCAATGATCAGATCTCTTTAAAATTTTACACAGAGCTCAATAAGAGGATGAGGATTTCAGGAAAAAATACACCAGCATTGAAAAGATTTTATAAATGCCTAATTTGTTTTTAAAATGTACTTTTTTTGGTGGAAAACCTAGGTTTAGAAAACCTCAATTTTCAGCGTGTGGTCATGATGCAACCAAACGTTTCTGATGTTGAAAATTATTGCAAAGACATGCTCTTTCTCAACAAAGAATGAAATTTATGGTTTTTTTATTCCTTGTAACGAAAATTTTACATTTTTTGGACTTTGTGGGGGAAAAGTGGCTACTGGGTACAACTTTCCTACAATCCATAGGAAAGGTTTGTATACCATATTCACATCATGCTTTAAATCATCAGAAACAATGCAATGGGATGAGATAATCTTCTCTCTGTCAGGACTTTTATAATGCACTCTTTAGGCATTATAAAATCTTTTGAGTGCTGGTGTATTTTTTTCCTGAAATCCACATCCTCTTATTGAGCTTTGTGTCAAATTTCAAAGAGATCTGATCATTGGTTATGGATGAGAAGAAAAAAATGTACATGTGCCAAAGGTCTCAACAGGGACAGACAATGCAGATTTCACGAAACTTTGAAGTGCTATAAAATTAAAACCGTTTGAGATAGAGGGGGGGAAATTAAGGGGTTTTCTTTCAACCATAAGGGAAGGGTGTACACCAGATTTCTTCAAAATCTGAGATGTTGGGTGACGAAACCCTTGTTTTTTGTGTTGATTTTATGTGGAATGACCCTGGAGAGGGAAAAAAAAAGGAGCCTGTTTGGGAGAAAAACCCACATTCACTGGTTAGATTAGATCTTTAGTCAAAGTAATAATAATAATAATAATAATAATAATAATAATAATAATAATTTATTTATTTATACCCTGCCCTCCCCGGCCTAGGGGGTAGGGGTAATACAACAAGTGACAGAACAATGAAAATGTATTTAAAAGTCTAGAAACCATTCTAATACAGATGCAAACTGGGAAAGATCTCTGTTTAAAAGGCTTGTTCTAAGAGAAAAGTATTCAGCATGTGCCAAAAACACAACCGAAATGGAATCTGCCTTATATTCAAGGGGAAGGAATTCCAAAGGGTGGGGGCCACAACATTAAAGGCACTACATTCCTACGTTATGTGGAACAGACCTCATAAAATAGTTATCTGCAGAGCATGGTGATCAATTGTGTATATAAGGAATGAGATAATCTTTCAGGTATCGCTTACCCACAATAATTCACTCCTCTTCTATCTCCCACTTCCTCTTTTGAATGGCAAAAGAGTCAAATAAACACGGAAGAGATTTATTTGTTTGTTTTACAAAGGAAAGGAAAGCTAGAGAAAAAGAGGGCTTGGTATAATATTTCCCATCTATGCAGCCTTGTCATTAAATGCAACTTCAATACACAAAAATATTGCGCTGCATAGAAAAATTGGATAGATTATCAGGAAAAATGCGCTGGGAACTATCTGTCAAGCATGTCTGTGACACATGCTTCAGTAATTTCTAGGAAATTTGCCTGGGAGGAACACTACCTGGATCAATTACTAACAAAAGACATCAATTTCCTGTTTTGGTAGTCAAAGAAGCAAGCTATATGGAAATGAATGACAGAAAACTCTCATATACGACAACATGCAATAGTATGTTATCTTACAGAACCCTAAATATAAAGCCATCTCACTTTTAAGATCTTCAAATGTCAGGAATGAGCAAAACAGAACAAAGAGGCATCAGGCATGGTATTAAGGTACATGATGCAGCTAATACTAAACAGGCCACAGATTGTTTCTGTGCCTGGGTGAATGGGGATAGCCTGGGAATTTTTTATATGCTGCATTGAGTTCCACAGAAAAGAAAGAGGGTATACAGTATACACAAAGTGACTGAACAAATGGTTGAATTTACCCTAGCAGTGGGCACAGGAAAATTTTAATTTCTACTTCTAATATCTGCAACATGTGTTTCAATATTCTTCTTTATGGGGCTGTGTCCTATAAAAAAATGACACAAAATAATAATAATAAAAAAGAAAATCCACCGTTGCTTACTGACTGAAGATGAAATATGGGCTGTTACTGTAAAAGGAAAATGCCTTTAAAGACCTGGGCTAACAGCCAAAACCCACTTACTCTCAAACACTCCCAATAATTTCAATGGACCTACGATGGAATAAGTGGTTTGTGGACTGCAGCCAGAATCCAAAGGGTTTCAATTTGAACGTCTTTTTAAAACCTTGTTGAGCGGGATTTGTGAATGCGTCAATCTCTTGAGCTTGACAGAAACAAAAACAAAAAAGAGTGAAATAATATTTCTATTGCCATATGTCAAACATGCACAATGTGGGGAACACCAAACCAACTGCAGCACATGAACCCATCTGCTTCTGGACGACCCTATTTTTCCTAGCCCTTAGTAGACAGCAGAAACGGAAGGTATAATGAGCTCCCTGTTAGGTGCCACACTTGTGAGGATTTGGCCCGCCCTACATTGTTCTAACTTGCTCTGTTCTTTTAGGAGGGGACATAGATACTGACAAATATAATTGTGCACATACAGCATAATGGATTTCTTTCCCTTTTTTCTTTGGTCCTTAAAAAGGATGCATGGGAAAGACAAATTTCATATATTGCAGAGTCACATGTAACCGCATGCACTCAAGTCCTCTCACATACATTCGTAGTAGACCTGGATTAAGAATGCTAGCAAACGTGGTGTTATGTAGTGAAGTTCTCACCCTGGGCCAGCAGGGGGATACTGTAGATAGTTTTCACTCATGTCCACATATGCAAATAAGGGGTTGAAAGTGACGTTCAGTGATTGGATAGTTACAGAAAATGGTTACTGTTGCGTTCTAGTGGAGCTCTATATAAGCAGGCTGGCTGAACCCTTCAGTTCAGTTCTGTTCTGGCCTGTGAATAAACAAGAAATGTTTGAAGAATCGCTGTATCGTCTGATATGTTCACCCACAACTTAACATGTGGCGCAGTTAAACTCCACAGTACAAAGAGGTCACATGCATTTTGCATCAGTAGACATTATCAGATGGAGAGAATGAGATGGAGGGGCTGCTGTTTTCAGTGTCATCTGTTCACGTACCATAACATTGACTTAAACTTTATGTTGACCATTCTTCAAGCATTCTGCCCACCTCCTTTCTATCAATGCAATTTTGAACCAAAGGGTCACATCTAAACTTAAACAAAAGATACCAGTGAAGACTGGGAGCAAGGGAGGCTAACCATGGAGAGAATTGATTTCTATCACTTAATGAGGGAACCTTGCATTTGTTGAGGAAGAAGAATGCAAATAACATCTCTCCTCCTCATTCCCCTCCCTTTTTCGTGGAGGGAGAAATCCTGGATGGACAATAGATTGAAATGTGAAGTAAGAGATTGGAAAAGGCGAGGAAAATCTCATTCCTTGGGATGCGGTTTATGCATGTGGGTGGCAGTGTCAAAATGCAGGAAGACTGGTGGAGCTAAAACCTCTTGCTTTTCCTTGCCTTTTGAATGCAGCCTGTATGTGAAGTGGGTGAGAGAAGTGCAGTAAGAACTTTTGCTTTTGTATGTTGTTTCTATCTAGAGTGTAGTGTGCTTGCTTTTCCTTGACTAGAATATGCCATTGAAATGTGATCAACAATGACTCTTGCTTGCCTGGACAGAGCAATGGGTGGTAGTGTAGAAACCTCTGGTTTTTGTATGGCTGGAATGTAGCCCACCATGGGATTTACCGTATTTTTTTGCACCATAACACTCACTTTTTTCCTCCTAAAAAGTAAGGGGAAATGTCTGTGCGTGTTATGGAGGGAATGCCTACGGGTGGCATGCCTACGGATTTTCCTCCTCTAAAAACTATGTGTGTGTTATGGTCGGGTGCGTGTTATAGAGCGAAAAATACGGTATGTTGGCGGGGGGGGGGAGAACTGAGCTATCTGGGACGTGATTGGCCAGTTCGTTAAGTTTTTTTTTACGATATCTTTATTGTCATTGTCCCATACAGAACAATGAAATTTAAAAATCTACATAAGACATTCAAAAACCCCTAAAAACTCTGAAACCCCATTTTAAAATACAATATACTATAAAGACTCCTTATACTGCGTTTAGAACCAGAATTTCATTTGGGTAGAAACTGTTTTTTATTTATTTTTATTTATTGACTTGGTTTAGGGGGCGCAGCTGCCCCCCTTGCCCATGTTCCACTCACTTTGCCTTCTGGCCGCCACCCACCCTAGAAGGCTGTTCATAATGAAATGTGGACCTTGACTTGACAAGGATTCCCCACCCTTGAGCAAAAGCCTAAGAGAATGTACCTTAAAGGCATCAAGATGAACAAGATCAGAGTGAGTGAAAAGGCTTCTTACTTCTCTAAAATTGCAGGGCGTTGGGTTTTTTTAATCCCTGAGGATCCAAAGAAACAAAACCTGCTAATTTCCACCGCTGAAAAATACTACAGCTAGGAAAGGAGCCAAGGTTGAGCTGAGAAGCTCAAAAGCTTCCGAAATTATGTTCGTATGAACATTATGGACCTCAGTGTTTTGCTAGTAAACAAACATTATTTCTCTGTCGGAGTTCATTTTCCATTACACTGCTCTGGTATGATAAAAGTCAGCGCAAACTTAAGTTAAAAGTCTATTAAAAAACACACATGGCCCAAACTCACAATGTGCTAATGACTACTCTGATAGGCTGACAGGCCTTCCAGCCCACAGTTGTAAACAGAGCTGGCTTTTGGGAATTATATCATCTTGTCCTTGCCTGAGGGTGGCACAAAATAGAAATGCCAAAAATGTACTGTGTCCTAAGTTTAAAAGTAGATTTGTATTCTCTAAAATGCAGCTGCCTCCAGTCATTCTACCTCTTAGCTGGAAAAGAACCATTTGCAAAAAAAACCACCCAACAACAACCAATGTTTCTTTTCAGTTCTAATTCCTTATTGCAGGAGAAAGAAATGCAATGCTCTTCCATTGCTGTTGGACTACAACTCCCATCATGCCTTATCACTGGCTATGGTGGCTTTGGTTGATGGGAGTCCAACATAATCTTCTGCCCTCTCCTGGTGTACAGTACCTTGCTAAGGGCTCAATAAAGCTCCTTTTATTGCTGCCTGCTAGGGACTGAAAAAAACAAAGAGTAGTTGTTTTCTGGCCACTGAATGTAGCTAGTAGGCTTGCTGGCTTGTTGCATCACAATGCTAAGGGCTGCATTCCATCTTCTGCAACATTTCAGGGGCCACAGGGGTGTGTGTGGCACCATGGATAGGATTCTTGCCATTGTACAGAAAGATTGCAATCTGAACCCCACTTATGCAGGAGAAAGCCCAACTGTGTAGATAGGATTAGGGTTTCACTGTGTAAGATGCAGGCTAGGACCTGCACCAATGGATTCAAGTTACAAGAAAGGAGATGCCAACTAAACACCAGGATTTAACTTTCGGACATTAAGAACTGTTCAACAGTGGAACAGACTCCTTCTGAAGGTGATGGACTCTCCTTCCTTGGAGGTTTTCAAGTAGAGGTTGGATGGTCATCTGTCATGTATGATCTAGTTGAGATTCTTGTGTTGGTGGTAGCTGGCCTAAAAAATCCCTGGGACTCCTTCCAATTCTATTATTCACACAATGACAAATTCCCTAGAAACATTCAGATAACCTGAGAAGACAAATAAAGAAAGAAAACTGGCTTTGTCTGCTTATATTTATAGGATTCTAGACCATAGTTTTGCTAGTTATATACTTCATGACGTAAGATGGAAGATCAATGCTACAAAAAGACTTTCTGCGAAACACTGAACCGCTTTGAAGTTGGGACGAGACTTAAAGCTCATTCTTTTACACCTACACCCTGTTTAACATGACACTGAATTGATACATCCCACTTGCCTCTTTAGGGATAATATTATCATAAAAAGGACAACTTTGCTGGTCCTATCTAGGAACAATCAGGATAATAAAAGTGTGCCACTTAGCAGTTAATTGTGTCTTCCCTTCACAGCTTGAAATGTGTTTTACAGTATTAAGTAATTCTCACAATACCTCTGGGTGGGATGTAAGTATTATTACATTTTTAATAGACAATTACTTGTAACAGACAGAGTGTAAGGAAGAGATGGAGAGAGACGTGTTCATCAATGTTTTCAAACTTTCAAACATCCATTAGAAACAATGTAGAAAATAATGAACTTCATACTGAATGTTTAGAAATGATTTATGGCTAATTTATTAAGAATGTGTTTAAGATATGTTATGTAAATTTGATTTCTTCTCTTTTTCTCTCTCTCTGTACAGATTAATACACACATTCATATTAGGATTAGGTTATGGCTGTAACAGGGTTTAAAAAAATAATAATTAAGGCACCTGAAAAACTTGTAATTGAAACAGTGGGCCAGACATGGGCAGAACAGGTTTCTTTACACAAACTCTACTGTTGGAAATAAGCCTGTGTCAAATTTAATGGGGTCCTCTCCAGTGTTGCAGAGCCCAAGTGGCTCCTTGGTATTCTGAAGAGCTATGGCCTATGAAGCAAGCCACAGACTAGCACGCAGGTGGTGCAAATATTGCCTTGAAGTCAACCGAGCAAAGGTTAATGCATACAATCTTGCCTACAACCTGCATTGAATCCTCTAGTAGCTGGCCAGCAGAGCTGGTCTAGACTCTAAAGGTTGCTGGCTTCTGTTGCAAGGAAAGGTCAACAATACACAAAAGGCTCCATCCATATTGCACATAATTCTTCTATGGTGGAGAACTATGTCAGCTGCTGGTTCATGCTTTGTGAGTAGACACAAACTCTGCCCCCTACAGGTACACCTCAGAATTCAACAAGTGGGGTCTTTGTTAATAGTGTTTCATACACTGTAACTGCTTAATTGGTGGTTAGCTATTTTATATGATTTATGCTGTATTTGTGATGTTCTATTATGTTCCATTATGTTATTGTTATTTACTGTTTGTAACCTGATTTGGGATTCATTTGAATGAAAAGCAGCATAGAAATACAGTAAATAAAATCAAATTCATCTGGTTTTTTAATGGCTCCATTTCTGTTGACACCACCCTCTTGAGTTTGCTGTTTAGAACAACTTGCTATTGTGCAATAGTCAATACAACAAACACAGGCCTAGTCTTCTCAGCAAGGATGCCAAAGAACCATAGGAGGCATTGGACTTGACGGAAATGTGGCCCCCAACTCTTGCCTCAGGCATTGCTAAGTTGCTAGTTTTCAGTCTTACTTCCTACATCTCTAAAATAGGAACCGTAGCAATTCACTTCATGTGGTTATTGCAAAGAGAAATAGCTGTGGAGAAAATTGCTGCCTGACATGAAGCACTAGGAATAGCGTGGGACATAAATATAAATGGATGAAATCAGAACAGCCAACTGTTTTCGCCTGGGGGTTGAGATTCTCCCCAGCCAAACTGCTTGCTAGGCTGCCCTCTGCCACTGACCCTGAGAGGTCTGTTCCCTGCCTGACTCCTGGGTGAAGTAGTCTGACCACCCAGAAATCAAGGTAAGGACTGCCAACTGGCCTGCACTTCATTTAACCAAAGTAATTCTTTATCTTTGCACAGCACGCCAGGGAATAAAATAAAAATGCAACGAAGGTCAGCCGCTAACGAACAAGTATGGACAAAGTGCCACCCATCCACCGCACGTCCAATCACCCCTTACCATCCCCAAGTTTGAAACTCGTGAAAATTCTTCTACTCACTCCCTGACAGAAACCTAAACTGAGGCCACCTCTGCACTGTACATTTAAAGCAGTACCACAGCACTTTAAATAATCATGGTTCCCCTCTAAAGAATCCTGGGAACTGTAGCTTGTTAAGGGTGCTGAGAATTGTTTGGAGACCTCTATTCTCCTCCTGGAGCCACCATTCTCAGAGTTCTCTAGGGAAAGAGTTGACTGTTAAACAGCTCTGGGAACTGTACCTCTGTGACGGATACAGGAGTCCCCTAACTACTCACAACACCCTAAACAAACTACAGTTTGCAGGATTCTGCGGGTTTAAAGTGGCATAATACTGTTTTAAATGTGCAGGTGCAGCCATAGCTGAACCACTCAAGCTAGATGGCGTCTGTATAAAGCTAGCACTGCTAGTAATATCAGAGATTGGAATCATTGTGAAGTGTCCCTGTGCAGTCCACCTGAAGAAAGATGGGAATATTCTAACTATTTTTGGGTGGGCAGCCATGCTGCAGGAATAGCTACAGTGGTACCTCGGGTTACAGACGCTTCAGGTTACAGACTCCGCTAACCCAGAAATAGTACCTCAGGCTAAGAACTTTGCTTCAGGATGAGAACAGAAATCATGTGGTGGTGGCGCAGTGGCAGCGGGAGGCCCCATTAGCTAAAGTGTTACCTCAGGTTAAGAACAGTTTCAGGTTAAGAACGGACCTCCAGAACAAATTAAGTTTTTAACCCGAGGTACCACTGTACAAAGAATCTTGAAGCACTTTAAAAAGACTAGCAAATGGATTATGTCATAAGCTACAGTCTATTTCATCAGGTGCATGAAGGTATTATCCTGAGTTACAAGTATAACACCTAAGTATATCGCAGTGGTAAGGTCAGAGGAAAAGGAAATAAAGAGTGTGCAAAAAATAATGCAATGACACGGTTTCCTCCCACTTTCTTAAAGGAACATTTGTGTTTGCTTTAAACATGGTCGCTGTAGCCCAACCTCCACTCTCTAGTCCAAAGCAATTCAACAGCATTTTCAAATAAGCACTGCTCATGTAGATTAAGGCTCCATTCATCTGCTGCAATTTCTCTCTCTCTCTCTCTCTCTCTCTCTCTCTCTCTCTCTTACACACACACACACACACACACACACACACACAGAAAAATTTGAATCTCCATTCCAGTCTTATTTTGCTAAAACAAGCCTGGAGAGTATTGTTTGCCTAGGAAGAAATTTGTAGGATAAGTGGTCTTGTTTTTAAACTCAAGTCACTTCAGTCCCTATTAAGCTTCACCCTAAGGTCCCAGGGTGGGTTACAACATAACTTTACAACAGAATATTAAAAGCAGTTTAGAACAACTTACATAAATAAGATGGGTCCTAAAAATATATGTTACTGCACATGTCTCTAAATCAACCAGAATGCCTGTGAGAAGCAGGCAGAGCAAAGGAACTGGCTCCAACTTGTTCAGAAAAAAAATATCTATTTTTAAAAAAGGAAGCACCAGCGCTTTGTACCCTTGCACTGCAACTTCCGAGCAAGTCCCTCAAGAGATGCAGTGGATTGAGAGGTGAAAGTGAATCCACGGAGCATATATATTTTGAGAACAAGTTATAGGTAAGTGACCTTGTTTTCTACTTCATTAATTGCTTCCCCAGATTTGAGACTTGGAGAGACTCTTAAAAGTGTCTGAAACCAGAGATGGCTATTTTTGGGTTGTTTGCTTTTCCTCCTGCAACTTAAGACCGGCCAACCAAAACTCTTTTCATATTTCAGCTCTCAAAGAACATCTGATAGTGATCCTACAAGTCAAGGTTTAGGTCCAATTTTGGACTGATTGACAAAAATACATCTGAATGATGACTGATACTGTCAGGTGGCCCCAAAAAAAAAAGTCACTTGCTGTCGTGCATAAAAAAGCCCATGCTCATATTTTCAGCCAGATGCACTTGGAATATGCTAGATTGTCAATTTACAGCAAAAAGAATCTGGTATTTGTATACAAAGCATGGCAGAAATTATATGCTACAAAACCTACAACGAAAGAACTGATTGATACACACCAATTAAGAAGGCATTCAAGAAACCTTAAAAGAATCCTAATTTTTACAATCCTAGATTCACAAGGTAAACAAAGCAATATACACAGACATAAGCAGCATCCTACATGTAGCAAAGAGAAAGGTGAGCTCTCCTTTGTTAAATTATTAGAACCAGCTAACTATCATTTCTCTTTCAAGAATGGGTAATATGCCAAGACAGTTGACTCCCTGAGGGTCATTAAGATGGCATGCAAGTAGGCCCACCAGAATCCTGCTTTCTCACTTGCATTTCTCACACTTAAGTACTTTCTGTTGCTTTGCAGCACTTACTGCTTTTATATAACTGACAGTAAGTCAGTGCTTCCTCATGTTCAGACCTTTTTACAGGGGCATAAGAGGCTGCCTTAGGTCAGGCATTATTCATCTAGCCAAGTATTACACTTACTGGCACGGTTCCTGCTTGCAAGCTTCCCATAAGCATCTGGCTGGTCCCTCTGGGGAGCAGGATGCTGGGCTAGGCTGGGCTCTGGCCTATCCCACTGGGCTCTTATGCTCTCATGCGAAATCACCCGCTATCAGCTCCTTTTTAAACTAAAGATGCCAGAGGTCAAAGCTTTGGTCTTCTGTGTCTGTGCTTTCGCTCCAAAACTCAGCTAGGGTTTCACCCCACAATTCTAATTTTTTAAATAATATTAAAAATGCATTATTGTATAGAATATTTTTGTACATGTACCCAGGGGATTACTGGGATCAAGAATTGGTGAGAGTGAGAGTGTTGTGTGTGAGCATAGGTAGAGGTATGGCTGAGTTAGGTGTGGAATTTGTGTGATTAATGAGTGAATGGAATCCTATGGATTCTGAGGGGTTTTACTGTCTTATACACTGTCTTTTCTTAAAATAAACTAGTTTCTGATATTTTCTGATGAAAAGCAGAATAGAAATACATGCACAGTCGTACTTTGGAAGTCGAATGGAATCCGTTCCGGAAGTCCGTTCGACTTCCAAAACGTTTGAAAACCAAATCGCGGCTTCTGATTGGCTGGAGGAAGCTCCTGCAGCCAATCAGAAGCTACGGAAGCCCTGTCGGACGTTCAGGTTCCAAAAGAACATTCGCAAACCGGAACAATCACTTCCGGGTTTGCAGTGTTCGGAAGCCAAAACATCCGAGTTCCAGGGCGTTCAGGATCCAAGGTACGACTGTACTTGATGTAAATAAAAAGAATAATACAGAGCAAGAACACAAGCAAGCAGCAGGACATTATAGTAAGAACTATAAAAAAAAAGTATGGTTTCATCATGCCATTATATTGTTTGTTCCAGAAGCCAAGTAGTACATGTCATTTCTCAACAGGCTGGTCGGATCAGATTTCATGTGCAGTCCACTGCTCTTCCTTGCCAGTGGCAGACGGTGCCTTAAAGCACCATTAACTGCATTTTCATAGAATCCTAGAATTGTACAGTTGGAAGGGACCCCAAGGGTCATCTAGTCCAACCTCCTGTAATGCAGGAATCCCAATGAAAACATCACTGAAGCATTCACTTGAAGGAGGGCCTAATGAAAGCATTCATTTTAGAGATATGGAGGTTCCTACCCTTAGCCAAGTATGCTGACCTTTGCCTTTGTTTACTGCAGTCATCTTGTGTACCCTGAAGCCATTTAGCATTTATGTAGAATCAAAACAATGGGTATATATTTATTTTCGGCAGCAAAACCAGTCTCAGTGGAAACATTATATGAGTATTTTAGAGCCTTGTAAGACAATCCCAGGGTAAACTTATCTTCTTTGATCAAGCTGCAAATGTAGGAAAGCGATTCAGGGAGATCTGTTTGTCCTTGTACCTGCAAGACATCCTGGGGTCTGCTGGGATTATATACCAGCTCTTTCTGTAGCCAGATGGCCAGTGAGGTCACTTAACATTCTGCCAAGGTCACCCAACATGTCAATAGCACTCTTGGATTCTGCTACTTGTCCATCTTCCTTCATCTCCTGCTCAACTTGTAGAAAGCAGGGTGTTGGTTGTAGCAATTGCCCAGCTGCTTTAAGGCCACAGCCGGCTTGTAAAATCCCAATTTATATTTGCAATCACCTCTCCTTTCACCCAACTCCTAAGTGAGGAACTCCAAGATATTCAGCCTGGAAGGGGGCGACAAGGAGCCAACTCTGCAGTCACCACTGAGTAAGTTCCATCTGTTTTCCTCCCTATCTCCGCTGGATCTAAGTATTTAGGCTAGAAATGCGGTGAGGCACACAACAACAAAAATCCTTCTGCTGTCTAAAGTATACAGCAAAATCCAATCTTCTAAATTAAAAAAAACATTTTATTAACTTTCATCTTATCCCTTGTATCTCCGCTCATCTTCTTAATAAAACTACCAGCTTGTATTTCTTTACATTTTTGACGACCAAAGGATCCTTGAAAGCGTCTTCCTTAAAGAATAAACTAGACAACCAAAAAGAAGAGGCTCAAACTTACTCATGAAGAAGACTCACACGTGATTTTCAGCAATGACATTTCCCCCTAGGAAATAAAGTCCCATTTTTAAAAACTCCGTCTTATCAAGGGTTGGATTGACAAGAGAGAGGACCCTTCCAATCAGGTATGGCCATGTGGGCTCTAAGGGGCAATATTTGACATTTGGGCCACTGGAAACTTCCAAGAACCCAGGAAGGTGGAAGTAAAAGGTGGGAAATGGAGAGATTTCCAATCTACTCTTGACAGAATAGGCCCATCAGAGGTAAATAGCAACCTGTGGACATGGGTGGCACTTGATATACGACAAATAGATTGCTATGTAATAGGCCAGGCCATTGTGCCAGATACCAGTTTCTTTAAAAATCCAACTCTCTTGCTTTTTTTCACAGTGGTATCTTCTGATTTCTGGAGCACATTATTGTGGCACTTTTTCCATTGAAGTAATGGACGCATGTGTTCCAGGCACAGCTTGAAAAGGCACCCTAGTAGGAGAGATGCACTTAGCTAGAACTGTCAGGGGCATGTTCAGCTTGATGGTGTGAGCCAGTTCATATGAGGACAACAGTTTATACTGTGGTACCTCAGGTTAAGTACTTAATTCATTCCGGAGGTCCATTCTTAACCTGAAACTGTTCTTTTTTTTTTTTAAGAATAATTTTTTATTAACCGACCAATCACATCAAATCAAACCAAATTACATAAATTCCAAATTACACAGCCGAATTTTAAATTTTTGTTGGGCGTACCCTTATTTCAAGTTCCGAAGTGATCCAATCAACTTCTTGCTTCTTACTGCAGTTTTAATGTCCACAAATCTAACCTTATGATGTTCACAGTACTATCCAGTCCTTTCTTATTATTTTTCCACATCTCTTGTTGTTATTTTCATATATTTTTCCTTTCTCTTTGTGACCTCTGATAGTCTCCGCAAGCTGGTTAGAACAGTTTGTAATCCTGCGTGGATATTAATTTTTTTATCCAGTAGCCATATCCAGACGTTTTCCATATAACATCACTTCCATACATCAAAACAGCCTTAGCATCATTAATCTTCACCAATCTGCCTCCTTTCTCAAAACCTCTGAGGAGATTCACTAGGAATTCAGTCTGAAAACAAATCCGTTCTTCCTCCCGGCTATAAATCCTTTGGCAAGATGGCGACTCCGAATTAATTGCTGCGCCATTCCCAAGAGCTCTTATTGCTTCTCGGTCTCCATAAAGCATACTTTTGGTTAAAGTTTATCTCCACACAGACCTTAATCATCCTGCTTGGGTCAGTTCAACCGACGGTTCTAATGAGGAGGGGTTCTTGTAAATCCCATAGAAGGAAAGTAAAAAAGGTCCGTCCCCCCATTCAGCCCCGTTGTCAACATACCCCGCCTTTGGTGTATCTTCATCGTAAAATATTCCTGTTTCTCCAGTCCATCGTCTTCTTTCGCAGAGGTCACTTAAATTAGCAGACTTCACTCCCCTTCTTCACTTGAAATATGTGCATTTGCTTCTTTTGTAATTAATTATTCCAAATTGCTGCAACTAGTGCGCGATCAGAGACAGTGTCCAGGAGAGCCGATGTCCACACGGGGGCATTCTGCCTAGGGCCCTCACCCCCTTCTTTCGAATTAGGGGGTGATTTATGGGCACAGCAGGCAAGGGCAGTGTTCCCCATTTCCTTGGGGCAACAAGGGAGGCTGCCTACTCCCATAACAGCCTCTTAATTACCTCGTGTGGGTCGGAGAGATGGTACTGTCGGCCATCTTCCAATGCGCCCCCTAGTGGCCCCCTTAACCTGAAACTGTTCTTAACCTGAAGCACCACTTTAGCTAATGGGGCCTCCTGCTGCCACCGCGCGATTTCTGTTCTCATCCTGAAGCAAAGTTCTTAACCTGAGGCACTATTTCTGGGTTAGCGGAGTCTGTAACCTGAAGCATATGTAACCCGAAGCATATGTAACCCGAGGTACCACTCTACTTGTATTCTGTGCCATGATTCCAGAGATGGATCCAGCATCCTTCACTATCACTGTAATTCTGCTATTTTGGTAAAACTTTGATTCAGACACTATTGGAGCCAAGAATTCAAAGAATTATGAATTTCCCCAGTAGTTCTCCCAGTAACACATGGGAATGACATTTTCTATACCGGAAACGCCAGCAACACAATATTTAAAGAAAGGTTGTCAAAATTCCTTAGCAGTAATCCTGCATGCTTCAACTACGTGACATGCAATAATTCCAACATTTAAGTAGGACAAAGTTTTCCAGTACAGCTTAGTTGTAAGCATATGTATTCAATTTAAGGCCCATCCCATTTGAAAGACTTCGGGCAGATAATATTATTGTAAACATATACAATCCACCACTTCAGTGGAACACATGAAGCTTTTACAGATATGAGAATTTGGCCATCGTGCACATTATCATATTCCTGTTTAGTAAAAACAGCCAAAACAACCAGAACCTTGCAACAAAATCCTAAACATAATAAAATCCACTTGTTTCAACAGTCCTTAATCCCAAAATAGCATGCTTAGATTTGCAAGTTAAAATTCTGCAATATGCTCAGACCAGGGCTCTGGAGAATCTACTGGAACAGTTCTGCAGTTGTTTTTCCTAAAGACTCCAATGAGGTCTAAAAAAATTAATCTATTTTTAAAAAGTGTTTATTATTATCCAATAGTACAAAGGCTACTTTTAAAAGATAGCAAAAGAATATAAAAAGGTATTCTAAAATAGCTTAGCTGATCTAAGCGGTCATTACACTTAATGAATATAGGTAAAGGTAAAGGTACCCCTGACCATTAGGTCCAGTCGTGGCCAACTCTGGGGTTGCGGCGCTCATCTTGCTTAATTGGCCAAGGGAGCCAGCGTACAGCTTCCGGGTCATGTGGCCAGCATGACTAAGCCGCTTCTGGCAAACCAGAGCAGCACACAGAAACGCCGTTTACCTTCCCGCCGGAGCGGTACCTATTTATCTACTTGCACTTTGTGCTTTTGAACTGCTAGGTGGGCAGGAGCAGGGACCGAGCAACGGGAGCTCACCCCATCACGGGAATTCGAACCGCCGACCTTCTGATCGGCAAGTTCTAGGCTCTGTGGTTTAACCCACAGCGCCAACTGCGCCCCTTATAATGAATATAAAGTGTGATATATTATTATGTTGGGGGAAAATCTGTTACTTTGACTTGTAAAAATCTCAAGTTTAATGCTGTTTTCTTTAAACATATAGGCCCGTATCCAATACTCTTGCACTAGTAGACAGGGGAGTGCTAATGTTGTGTAACAAAGGAATCCAACACTCCAGGTGCATTAGCAGAAACTCATTGCACAACAGACACGCAACCAATGGATTGTGCAACCAACTGTACAGGCAAATAATCAACAACAATGCATTCTCTTGCACAGCATTCTGCTGGCACAGAACATTTCACCAAAGCAGCATGTATACTGCTGAGTGACTTTAACTTAGTACTACACTGGATACAGCCTTTAAGCTATAAACGTACTTTTTTACGTTTTAATATATGTTCTCTTGTACAAGCTAATCTCAAATGAAAACTGGGTGCATTTCACCCATTCATATTATATCCAATCTGTAGTATATATTTATATCTTCTGAAGTTGCTGTGTTCTTGCAGACAGGGGTGGAGTCAGAGAAGCAGCGAAAAGGATTCTGAACACAGTTTATTAAACTAGATTACGCTATACATTAAATAGATGGAGAGCATAAAAACCTTGAATACAGCAGAAGCATGATTATAAAGAAATCTGGCTGTATTTCCTGCACACAATGTCCTCTGGCAATAAGATGCAGTAAAATATAATAAAAATAATAGCAAGAATACAAAAATATATGTGACAAAACTAGGAATTTATGTTTGAGAATTTCCTTTGCACTACTGGAAAGATTCAAAATGGGATGAAATGTGTTCAGAAAGTATGTGTGAGAAAGCAATAGTGCCAGGGCAGTGCGGGGTCAAATGCACCCAAAGCTTATTCCTTCATTCGAGCATTAATGCATATCCAAAGTTGAACATTTGCCCAAATGTGCCTCCTTTAACAGTTTCTCAGGTACATAGGAAGTATATACCTCTCCTACCTACTTAGAATGGCAATAGCTGTCCAAAGCTTTGGATGGTGGCCTAAGCTGCTCTTGTGCCTTAAAAACAGTGTGATACGAAGAAATTAGCAGGGGAAGCTTTTTACAGCACTGAGACAAAAATTATCACTTGGTCACATCTGTACATCAAGCTACTTTGGCTAGCTGAAAACATTTTAAGTAATGGATACATCCATTTACTTTTATTATTAAAACCTCTCGGTCAGTTATTAATTCATCAAAATCACATTAGTTTTCATTACTCCCATTTGTTTTCCAGTGCTTACAATGCATAATGCACCTGTTCTTCATTGGCCTGATTTACACGTTTCCCACAAAAATGGCATTACTTTTTTAGGCATTTTACAATCTACCATGGATCACCATCCACCCAATTTCATACATATAGTATAAAGGGCTCCCATTTTATAGAATGTGAAGGGACACATTCACACAGACTAGATGCTTTGATGAATAAAGAATATGTCAAGCACATTGTCTGATCTCACTGATATATGTCTCTAAACTACCAATAGCTACCCAAGAACAAGGGAACGGACAAGGTAGGAAAACAGTGTGGAATACACTGACAATGCATAAAGGAATGGTAAGAGATGACTGTATGGCAACTGATTTTCACTAGACAAGGATCAGAGCAATCTGCAAATGATCAGTGTTTAAGGACAAAGAATTCACAGGCAAACAAAGGCTTCATCTCCATCTTTTATACGCTTCCACAAATCCCTCTCCTTGTCACTGTGACTGGAAGCTTCAGTGTGGCAAAAAGACGCATCAGAATGTGGAACACTTTGTTAACATGTGTTTTGAGTTGAAGATTGGATTTTCACATGGTCGCTTTCCCTCATTTTCTCCCCATCTCCCAGTAATCCTCACCTGACATATTCAGATTGATAGAGGAAAACAAACCGCTCAAAATGAGCAGCAAATGAATATATGGAATTTGGAATTCATTTGTCTTTCCTCATCTCCAAAAGCGATACAGTAGAGTTGGGAAAAAGTTCAGGAAAGCGCAGCCAAAATGATCAAAGGTGTGCAGTGACTTGCCTATGTAGAAAGGCTACAGAATTTGGGGACTTTTTAGTTTAGCTAAAGGACAAACATGTGATGATGTGATAGAAGTTTATAAAATTATGCATGGCAAGGAGAAAGAAGATGGTGAAAGGTTTCTCCCTCTCTTTTGTAACATTAGAACTCATGGGCAGGCGATGAAGCTGAATGTTGGAAGATTCAGGACAGACAGTGCTTCTTCACAAAGAATGGTTTAAGTATGGAATTCACTTCCATTGGAAGCAGTGATCCATGGGATTGGACAAATTCATGGAAGAGAGGACTATCGAGGGCTCCCAGTAACGATGGCTATGCTCTGCATCCTGTTGCTTCTGAATGCCAGTTGTTGGAAACCACAGGAGAAGAGTAATCTTGTGTTGGAATCCTGCTTGCAGGTTTCCCACAGGCATCTCGTTGGTCACTGTGATAACAGGATGCTGGACTTGGTGGGCCATTGGCCTGATCCACTACTAGGCTGTTCTATACTGCACCTCTGGCATTTGTTTCTTCACGAATGAAATATATTGTCCTCATTTCTTTCAATACTGCATCCGTTACCAAAGGAAAACAAACCCTACAAGACGAAAAACCACTATGACTGCCTCGAAACCAAGAAAGGAAACCAGGCATCCAATTTCTAACTCTTTTGCTAGGGAAAATTCCTGAGTTCAAAGGAAGTATACATGCTGGGTGGCAGAGCAAGCATGCCTTACATGCAAAAGGTCCTAGATTCAATCTCTGGCATTTATCTCCAGGTAGGGTAAGAATGCTCTCTGCTGAAACCTTGGATAGGCAGCTACTGAAGAAAACACCAAGCGAGATGGACTGTGGTTTGACTCACTGCTGCCATATGACACCATGGGGCCTGAACACTGGGCCAGCTCCAGGCTGGTATAGCAGGGTTTTGCCTCCTGCTCGTCTTCCACCCAAGCTGGAATGAGAAGCAGAGCTGCAGATGTGCTAGTTGCTACACCTCTCTGTCATGCTTCCCTGCTGCTCAGCCAGGGCTACAGTTGCTTTGCCCAAGGCGCTGGGTGACACACACAGCAAACTGATGAGAACTATACAGAAATGGCAATTACCGCTATAGAAATAAATAATAAAAACCAGCACTGTGGTCAAACTACACAGGAAGACTCTACTTATTCTAATAATTATTGTGGTTGGGGTTTTTCTCCTTTCTTTAAGGTGAGCCTAAGCATTTCAGGAAAAGGACTTCCCATTGAATATACTTTTATGAGTTTGTGGGTGCAAAACACCCTAAATTCCAGATCAAGCTAGTGTTAGAATTTAATTAAGGCTTGTGTGTCAGACTCCCACGTGTTAGAATCGATTTGTGCACATTAAGTTGTATGTCAGACACCTCTTTAATTCTAGGGAATCAACAAGTTTGAAAAGCTAATTAGGTCAGGCTAATTTCTTTTTGAGGTAATAGCCTGTGTGAATGGGCCATTAAGAGTACACAGGGTCAAAGGACTAGGTGTGAGATGCAGATGAATGGGCCCTCCCTCTCTCAACAGATAAAACCCAGAAGCTTAGAGCAGGGTGTTAAGAGCAATGCAACAGAGATAGAAAGAGGGCTAGAGAGAGTTAGAGAGCAACGTTTAAGAGTGATGGTTGGGGTCTGCTTAAGTCCATGGTTGCTATTTCTATGGGAGAAGCCAGAACCACTTGGAGTGTCAATGCTGTGAACTCCTCCATCATAGGCTCAGATTGTATATACAGTGGTACCTCGGGTTACAGACACTTCAGGTTACAGACTCCACTAACCCAGAAATAGTACCTCGGGTTAAGAACTTTGCTTCAGGATGAGAACAGAAATTGTGCTATGGCAGCGCAGCAGCAGTGAGAAGCCCCATTAGCTAAAGTGGTACTTCAGGTTAAGAAAAGTTTCAGGTTAAGAACGGACCTCCAGAACGAATTAAGTTCTTAACCCGAGGTACCACTGTATGTGAATATAAACCATATATCATAGAGACACCACAGTCTCTGCTGTGCCTTATTTTCCAAAAGGAAACACGGACCCTGGTAAAGCGCACCTGGAATCTCGCACTGCTCAGACATTGGTGTGGTATGTAACAATACACCGGTGTTAATCCAAAATTCAATGTGTGGATCATCAGTCATGGATTAGGTAGTTTCAAGCCCCTCACTACCAGGAGCATGATGCCCATGTGATGCAATGGAATGCACTCAGTTGAGCTGCCAAAACACGCATCCCAGACCCACTGTGTGCAAGTGGAAGCATTCTCCTTTTGGTCACAGTGTGGAGCCTGGCCAATGCGGCACACTTTATAATTTATCCATAAATTAGAACATTCAAAAATGCATTGTCAAAGTTCTGAGCACAATCACGAGTACCCATGCAGCTCTTAAACGTTTGAGTGATGTCTCAAAAAGACATTTTCTTGCCTGAAACAAGTTATGGACATTATGAGACTCAACTGCATGGGGTGTAAGGTTGCAACCCTAAATCTAATTACTACACCTAGCAGTTCGAAAGCACGTCAAAGTGCAAGTAGATAAATAGGTACCGCTTCGGCGGGAAGGTAAACGGCATTTCTGTGCGCTGCTCTGGTTTGCCAGAAGTGGCTTAGTCATGCTGGCCACATGACCCGGAAGCTGTCTCCCTCAGCCAGTAGAGTGAGATGAGCGCCACAACCCCAGAGTCGTCCGCAACTGGACCTAACAGTCAGGGGTCTCTTTACCTTTACATCCTAGTGAACTCACTTCCTTCTGAGTAAACATGCTTAGGACTGGAACTGCAAGTCCTGTTAAAACCAAAGGAGCTTAAGCACACATATATGAAAGGAACCCAAGCAAAGCGGCAAAGGACACTCCACTTGCAGAAGGTCATAAATTCTATCCCTGGTGTCTCCAGTTAAGATTTCTTTCTGGAAAAGAGCTCTGCTGGAGCCCCTAGAGGGCCACTGGCATTGTAGATAACACCAATCTAGATGGATAAATAGTCTGAAGGCAGTATAAGGCAGTTTCCGATGTTCCTATATTATACGTACAATGGGCTATTGTCAGTGTTTACTCATGATTTCTGTGGCTTTGCTTTTCCTTTGCCACAAAATACCCGGCCTTTTTTTAAAAAAAAATATCTACGTTTCTGAAGGAAGGGTGGTTGTTGTTTTTTTGCATCTTTTTATTGCTGCTTACTGAATTGACTGCAAATGCCTCCAGTGAATGCTCACGGAAGCAAATGGAATTGTTGCCTGTGTGTGATGATAATAATGTCTGTTTGATGATAACAGTGTATGCGTCTGCCTCCTTGGTGCTAAAACTATGAAAACTTCATCCAAACATTATGGCTATGAAGAAACATAGCATGACAGGGGTGCTCAAAATACTCAGGCAACCTAGCAACAGGCAGAGGTTGCAAAATTTGCTTTGTTCTACCCGCAAAGTAATACAAGAAACTTTGAGAATCGGGAGATGGGGGGACATGGCAAGAACTGAGCAGGAGTACTCAGGATGAAACGGTGGAATACTCAGGATGAAACGGTGAAATCTGCTATGATTAAATGGGCACAAGATGTTGGACATAATATTATGTTTGCTGACTGGGAACAGTTATGGACCACAGGTATGAAGTTTACGGCATGTAATGCCCTAAGAGAATATTATGAAAATGATATACAGGTGGTATATGACCCCAGTCAAGCTTGCAAAAATCTATCATTTGCCCGATAATAAATGCTGGAAATGTAAAGAAACTGAAGGTACATTCTTTCACCTTTGGTGGACGTGCCCAAGGATTAAGGCTTTCTGGGAAATGATATATAATGAACTGAAAAAGGTATTTAAATATACCTTCTTGAAGAAACCAGAGGCCTTTCTTCTGGGCATTGTCGGCCAATTGGTGCCAAAGAAGGACAGAACTTTTTTTATGTATGCTACAACAGCAGCAAGAATACTCATTGCAAAGTATTGGAAGACACAAGATCTACCCACTTTGGAAGAATGGCAGATGAAGGTGATGGACTATATGGAATTGGCAGAAATGACTGGCAGAATCCGAGACCAGGAAGAAGAGTCGGTGGAAGAAGATTGGAAGAAATTTAAAGACTATTTACAGAAATATTGTAAAATTAATGAATGATAGAATGATGTTGGATAGTAATTAAGTGGTTTCCAGCTGTAATGCTCTAAGAGAATATGAAAAAGAGGTTATAAATGGGTTAAAATCTAATGGTAAGGATTTGCTGAACCAATAAATTGAAGTGGAATACAAAAAAGGGAGGTACGAGGAGGTCCGGGAAACAAGCTAAAGGAAAATAAGTAATAGAAAATGTGTGTGTTTTTAACTGTTTTTATTTTGTATTTTTCTCTTTTATTTGTCATTTTTACTGTAATATTTCAAAAAACCTTAATAAATATTTTATTAAAAAAAAGAAAAAAAGAACTGAGCAGGAGTTAAAGCTGCCATGGTTGGTCCATTTGTAGCACTATCCAGAGTATTGCACAATGCAGCTACATTGCATAGGCTGGTCAGTTTGTTTTGTGTCACTCCTTCAGGGCATGTGTCTGTAATGAGAGCATGAATGCAGCTAATGAGTATGCAAGGTAATAATGGGGAAGAGTGCTTCTCAGTATATTCAGAGTGCCTGCTCCCAGGCACCTGAGATTGCAGGGCAAGGCTTCTAGGACAGATAACATGTTTTGTAGACGGTTGCAAGTTCTGATACTTCCCACATTACATTCCTTTTTCTGAATGTTCCCACAGTCTGGGAAAATACTGGTTTTCTGAATAGCATTTCCTGAATTTCTTTTTAGAGCTGAGAGAAACAGCAGAGACATGAAAAGATTAATTCAAGAAGAGAAAAATTGCAATTAATTTTCCAAACAGCTGATATATCTAGATATTAAATCAGGCTTCCTCAACCTGGTACCTTCCATATGTTTTTGACGGCAACTCCCACCAATCCCAGTCAGCCTGGCCAATGGCCAGTGATGATGGGAGTTGCAGTCTTGAGGGCGCCAGGTTGGGCAAGTCTGTATTAAGACATCTGGAAGCTATTAACCTATATGAGTTATTATATAAACTACTGCAATTGCCCATTGTTTGTGCCTAATTAGCTCCAGATTCTTCTTAAAGTCTTAATTTGCAGTTGCTACAGTAATGTTAACCAGTGTGGCTAACAGTTCTAAAGGGGGTTCTTCCCTCATCTATCCAATGGTCCCTGATACATTAAAGAGCTAATCCAAACACCAAATTAGTGCAGAAGAGGAAAGACATTTGCCCATGGTCTTGAGAAAATATACAAGCACAATAAATTTAATACAAACCATGCTTCTCCGAATGGTTGTGGTAGATCTTTCAATTTAGTTCACAGTGGTTTGCTTTTCACCTAATCTTCTTTCCCCAGTCATAGCTGATGTTAAGAACTAGTGTACATGATATATGAATGGCAACTACCATGCATTTCCTGTAACTGTCACAATAATAAAATAGTGGAATAATGGGACCTGCAAATATTTTGCTTCTAGCCATTTTGTGGGCATTTGGCACTGCAAATTAGTAACTTTGTGCCCTCATTCCAAAATATATCACAGCTGTTGCACCGATTCCTCTTTACTTCTGGAATGTGACAAGATGGGGTATGTTCAGCCTCCTTCATGCCAAGCTAAGGCATGTAGAACAATTTAGTTATCAGTACCGGTGCAAATTGGGAGCGCATTACAAAATGTTTATCAGAAATACCCTAATGGGCATCAAACTCTATGTATCTAGTGTACAAACTGAGTATTCACTACTTACCTGGCATAAGCTTTCAAAAGGATAGATTTTTAGCCTCCTTTTTGCAGGTGCAATTAGTACCTGTATGTTTTGATACATAAAAACGAACAGGCAAGGTAAATGAAATGTGTTCCAAATTCTGCTTGCACCTCAGATATAAAAGGTGAGCATGTAAACAAAAGCGAAGATTTTACAGATGCAAACTGTACCTGCAAGAGGGAAATGGCGTTTTCAACAGGGTATTGCTTATTGAATTTCTTTGGTATAAGTTGCTGTCTCAGCTGCAATTACCTTTCTTTCTTTCATTCATTCTTTGTAAAGACACACAAAAGTCCAGCTACCCGGCAGCAAATTACATTAGCTGAGATGCCATTGTCTGGTTAGCAAAGGCTTATGAGACATGCATAGCTGTGGTCTAGTAACTTTCTTCTATGGCTTCATATTTACAAAATCTGATCTGGAATGGCTAAAATGTGGCCACCCAGCTGTTGCTGGACTCCCAACCTGCATCAGCCTCGATCAGCAGGGCCAATGGTCAGGACTGAAGGGAGTTGCAGATTCTTCCTACAGGTTAGCTACCACTGATCTAGCACCACTCTTTGTAGCATGTTTCTTTGCATTCATCAATTCACAGTTTAACAGTCTCAGTGAATTAGCACTTCCACCTACTAGTTACATGATAGAGAAGATAGATAGATAGATAGATAGATAGATAGATAGATGATAGATAGATAGATAGATGGATGATAGATAGATATAGATAGACAGACAGACATGCATTTTAAACCAGGATAGTCCCACACCAGGCTATCCCCCACTCAGTCCTGGGAACCACACTTTGTTGAACTACTTTGAATTCTGATACAGATTTTTCAGTATCTCCTCAAAAAACACAACATCTAGAGTTTCTACGGGAGAAGGAGTATGTTAAAAGTAGGTTAAACCCTGGCTACATTCTTTGCCACCCTCTCGTTTGGAGTCGTTTTGGACGTATGAGGAGACCAGTCATAAACAAGGCATAAAAAAAATCACTGTAATACTCTTAAACACTGTTGTAGTCCTTTACCACTGTAGAGACTACACATTCATCTGGTCCCAAGGCGAAACTAAGGCCAAGCAGTAGATAAGCTGAGTGTGTGCAGTGAGTCAAAAGAGGAATTCAGAAGTATTCTGTGCCACCTAAATGCATCACAGCCCTTGATCATCTCTGCTGAGACTTGCACAGGATTATCAGCCACCCAGAAGCTTCTACATGTATAGAACGGGAAGAAATGGAAGAAGCCTCCTACCCAGAGATTGCTGATAGCTTTTGGTGGGCCTGATAGGCGATCTCACATCCTTTGGTTCGGTTTTTTTGCATTTCGGCACGCAGAGATGGGCAACTGACCGAGACGTCCCCAATGGAAATGACCAGTTCACGATACAGAGCCACCTGGGTGTTGAAATCCTGGACAAGCTGAAAAATAAGAATATAAATTATATGCCTATTTACTAATGCAAGGTGCTTCAGAGATAAGACTTGTGTGTGTGTGTGTGTGTGTGTGTGTGTGTGTGTGGCTTCCCCAGCAGGAGCCTGCACTCTTGGATACTAAACAGGACCAGGCTCAGCCTCAATGATGTCATAAACAGCTAAGGATATTGTGGGATCTGCCCTCTGTACACTCCAGAGTATACATTTTCAGTAGGAAAAAAATATCCTGCAAGCTCTAAGTATTTGAAAGTGTTTTTTAAATCTTGTAGCAAGCATAAATAACAGCTTCTCTTCTCTCAGAACCGAGGGATTATTTTATCAGGAAAGAAGATAATGTTGCCAGAAATAGTTGCCTCCTTTCCCCCCACTGATTTGCAATTTACTGCCCATCTAGGGAGTGGAATGTGCCATTCATTTCTGTACTGGAGATTGCTAACTTATTGTTAAATTATTTTCTTTCTGGCTCCAACGCAGTTTTCACTAGACTCAAGAATCTGAACTTGCTGACTAATAAGAGCTATTAGAAAAGGCCCTCACCGTTTAGTATTCCTGCAAGCTCTTTGGACTGTGCAAAACAAACAAGATGGAAAAACAGATCCCTCCCCCACCTGAAATACTTCAAACCAGCATTCAACTAGCAAATTCATCTTTACGCTTCTGGAAAATCATTACAAGCTGAGCACTATCAAGACTATTATTTTGTTCAAGTGCTAATTTACTTTTGATTAACCTTCATTTTATTTTGTGGTCATAAAATGCATTTGTTTATGATGTGAAACAAGGGAAAGCATGAACAGATTTCTCTAAAATGTCTCCTTGCGAGAGAAATAACAATATTGATCCTCCCAGGTTTGCCCAGCTTTTAACCTTAATTCTCAAACTTACCATAAAACAGGGGGAAACTGCATCCCTACCAAATGCATGATGGTAACATGGATCCTAATTTCATCAAAAACCTAGATCTCAAAGCCAAATGTTGGGCCATGATCTCAAATTGCATTATCAAAACAGTTTTGCTCCTACTGCACAAATCATTGCTGCTATTAGCACATAACTAAAAGACAGCTCATATTATCTAGTAGTAATTTTGGCTTTTTACATTTTTTTTACAAGGAATTACTATAAAGAGGGATAATCCACCCAGTATGTTCAGGCTCCAAGGTATTATTGTGCAGAAGCGTTGTGGAGTGAAAATTAATCTTCCATGTCTTTTCTTTCCAGCCTAAAAATCCACTGGACTGTCAAAAATATGCATTTGACAGATCGCCCAAGCTAGGATTCGGCAATGCTATCCTCTAAAGCTCTTCTGTGAAGCTTCCAGGGCCTTGGCAAAGTCCTGTGAATTCCAGCTTTTATTTTTAATAAAGTTTAAGTTACCAGCCCTCATTGTTGCATAAATAATTTTGCAAAGTGCAAGGATTAAGAAATCTGCTACAATGAAACAAGGATGCTGCTAAAAGTAGGTTCAAATTAATTTCTTTTCAGAGCTCAATCCATAAACTGAAAAGTCAATGATCAATTCAAGTTTTTCATGATGGACTGTAAAAAAAAATTTAAAATACAATCGCGAAACAATCTGGGAGTAAGCCCTACTGAATTTAATGGCACTTACTCTTAGTAAACGTGCAAAGGATTAGGGTAAGAATGCTTCAATGTAAATTCAACTGTCCCACCAACTGACACTAGGATAGATCTTGAAAAGTGTATGTAAATTGTACTAATTATATGTATCTCATGTATCTACATTAGCTTAAATTAGGCCTCTTAGACCTTTGTGCTGAACAGAAGTGCTCATAATAATAATAACTACAGGCCCAGTAAATATCTGAATTGGACACTTTCAACAGAGCTACCAGGAATTTGCATTAAGTACTCTAAACAGAAGACAGATGTGCTTCTTACTTGGCTACATAACGTATCTGGTACCAACACAGTCCACATCCGACACAAAAGAGGTCTACTAATGGGTGCAGGCTATTTGGGCCACCTGTCAAGGTAAGAGCTCCCAAATTCCCCTTGCTCATCTGCGAAAAAGCAAGCCTTCTCTAACTCTATTTCAACTTCCATGACTTGTTACAAGTTCAGGGTTTAAGAGAAACTAAAGGCTTACAGTGCAACCCTACACATTTACTCAAAAGTAAATTCTGCTGTTTTCAACAGAACTTATTGCCAGGAAATGTGTATACAGGATTACAGCCTTACAACCACTTGTGAAAGGCTTAATTTCTAGTTGATACCAGTGTCTGTTTTGACACACTTTGTTGAAAATTATTCTCCTTACATGCAGTAAAAGAGGGAAAAAGAAGACCCACCCAAAGTGGCATAGTACAAGACAGCTATATAAAAGGGGGCAGTTAAAAACCTAGGGCATCCCCCCTCACCAGTAACATAAGGTCTAGTACAGTACAGTATGCTTTTGACTCCCTCTTCTTACTCTGCCTAGCACTGAGGTTTAGGCTGTGCTTACACAAAACACTTTCCTTTAAAAATAACAGCAGCAGCTTTGCCCTACCCAGTCGAGGGGGGCAATTCTGATCTGCTCAAAAGGAAACTAGTTTATGAGATTGCAGTAGTCAGCAGCTGTTTATCCAGTTGCGGGGAGTTTTCAGAGCAGTTCATCAGCACTGAGATTTGGCCAGATTCACTTCGGGCTGGTCTTGGGAGGCTTGCAAACAGAATCCAGCAGACCTCTCGATATTTGTGTCAGATCTGTTAGCCCAGTTGCGGCGGGATACAAGGAAGCATATTCTTCCCCCCGCTGCACACACGAATACACGCTTCCTGTGTAGCTCCTACAACACGCAGCTAGCTCCTGGGCTGGGATTTTGCCTGCGCTTGAGTTACAGGTGCTTAGTCCGGTTTTTTGCAGCCTCGGGTGCACTGAATGCACGGAGTCCACAATATCCCCTCCACATCACAGGAGATTGTTTCTTCGACGATCCAACCCTGGCTCCTAACCCCATTCTCCCTCCTCCTCCCCTTCCCGCCAGACATCAACAGAAACGTTTGCCCGAGCGCCAGCAAGATCCCAGTACACCTCCCCGCTTTCTCCATGTCGTTTGTACGTCGCCTGTCTTTTAAGCCGCGACGACTTCACCGGGGTGGGGGGAGAGAGAAAAAAGGGTGTCAACTCCAATACGTACTGCAGTTTTTACAAATAGTGCAACTGCACGTGATCAGAATAGACAAGGCGAAAAAGGGAAAAAAAGTGGGGGGGGGGGAGAGGAGTGGTCCCTACCACGAACAAGCCAAATGCATTCAAAAAGAAACCGGGGGGGGGGGGGTTAGAGCCGTTGCGTTTTACCCACCATCTTGCAGTCATCCAGGGCTAGTCTCTGGGTCTTGGGGGCGCCCTCCGAGGCGCTGCCTCTGCGCTCACCGTCCCTGCTGTGCAGCGGCGTTTTGCTGATCTGGAAGATCGAGCCCGCGGACCTGGGGCGCTTTTTGCGCCCATTCGGTGCAGAACTCATTCATACACATCCACTAAGCTGCTGCTGCTACGCGGATCCCAGCCGGGGCGGGCACAGGCTTTCCAGCACGCCGGCCCCCAAGCGCCGCTGGCGGCGGCGGCGGCGCGTCGTCGACGATGAGCCCGACGAGGGACCCAGAACCGCTGGGGCTCTTGTGGTTCGCCCTCGGCTGCCGCTTCACAGGCGCGAGGGCTGCTGCGGGTCCTGGGCGCCTTCCGCTTGCAGGGGAGCAGCCGGGTACGCGGTCGCCGCGCCTCGTTGCAGCATCGCTCTCCTCCGGCTACAGCAGCGAGGTCAGCGCGGGGGATGCTAAGCAACTTCTTCCCTTCGGCAGCAGCATTTCAATCCCTGGAGCGATCGCGGAGCCTGCTTGCCTCCTTCCTGGTCTCCTGCGCCGCCGCCGCCTCCTCTTCCCCGCCGCGATTTCCAGGCAGAGTAAGAAATCCGAGGGCGCTTCTTTGCGCAAGCGGCGCTTCCATTCAGGAGCGCAGCAGCCTCTCTCCCGTCTCGTCCCTAAGCCCTGCGCCGCTGCCCGCGAGCCGCTTCTTTGTGTCCTCCGCGCCCAGCTTCTGGCTCGCCGACTCCCTCCCTCCGCGCCGCAACAGCCGCGCCAGAGCAGAGACGGAGCGGGTGCATGTGTGCGTGTGTATAGGAGCAGGAGTTGGGCGCGCGCAGGCGCACGCCGAGAGGTGGGCCGCTTCGTTTTCCCTTGGCTCGAATTGCTCGGCTCTAATCGCTCGCCTTAAGCCCGTCTCCGGAAGAAGGCTCCCTTGGCCAGCGATCCCCAGGGCGAAACCCTGCGGGAGGGTTTGCAGAGAGAGAGGATTGGGCTGGCTCTCCAGATTATTTTGTGCCTGATTTGGCGCTACTCAAACGCAGGCGGAACTCGCCCCCCTCCATCCCCAGCGCCATCCCCCAACGGTCCTTCGTAACCCTGGGAATCAAAACAGGAAAAGGTTTGAAAATGGGCCCTTGCAAATTTGGTATCAGTTTTGGGACTGCGCTGCATGACAGGACATCACAACAAGCCACTTCTGGCAGTACGCAAGCCGCTGTGACCCATTATTTCACATTCTCTCTCCCCCCCTCCCCCTCCTCCATTCTGCCTGCTATCGCAAAGATGTAGATTTAGGTCAACCTGTATGCCATCTGGATCATGGGGTGCCACGGGCAAAAGGACAGGTGCTTTGCAGAAAGACATGTTGACCGTAGATTGGTCAAGATTACTCATGCAAAGGAGTTGGCCCCACTCACTCCAAGGAATGCATGCAGGAACCAGACCCATTCATGCTGGATCTGAAACCAGCCATAATACAAAGTATGGATAGCTCTTTTGGGCAGGGCGAGTTACTGGTTGGGGTAGCCTTACACACGTGGGTGTTGCAGCAGGTGAAAATTTTAAATTATACCCCTTTTCATTTCGCTGCATACACATACCTTCTCTGTAGCCCCTTGCAAATATAATAGAATTTTTGTTCTGTAATGCACCAGTTATCACCTGGGAAATGCTGAGTTTTAAAAAATGTTTTCAAAAATCTTTCGAAAAATGGAGACTTGCCCTTAAAGGCCACCTGTGACACATCTGCCTAACATGCATAAGAACGTGACACTGGAATTCAGAGTCACCCAATGAAACTGGCCGGCTGCAGGTTCAGGAAGGTTGTATTGTGTTCAACACTTAATCCAACGTACTGAATTCACAATCACAAATTTGGTTTCACTATCACTAGATGATCCTTTTTTAAAAAGTAGAGAAATTCATGGGGAATAATTACAACAATTAGCTATCCCAGCTTCCATGAGCACAGGAAGGTACAGCCAACAAATGATGTGTTTTGCTGTCATACGCTGCTTGTGAGCACCTCCTTGCATCTGGCTGGCTATTGCTAGAATGAAAATGGTGGGCCTGGTTTGATCCAGAAAGTCGGTACTTAGGTTTCTCTGACTAATATCCATACAACATGGACTATGGTTGTTATTTTAATCAATTTGTGTTTGAGACTTATCCAGCCTGGGTACTTTTGAAGATGGGCAGGATATAACAGTTATAAAACATAAAACAGTTAAACATTAAAACAAAATAAACCATTCAGTATAGTTAAATAAAACTTCAACCATCTGTCAGTATATCACTCTGCAGGCCAGTTCCTTAGTGTTTGAAAGGCCTGAGGAAAATTGCTAGTCTTTAGCTGGCACTGAAAAATCGGCAACAGCTGATTCTTTGAGGGAAGTGTACTCCATAACCCGGGTGCTATTGTTGAGAAGGCTTTCTGATGAGTCACTAAGCGTTGGAAGTAGCAGAAGGGCCTCCCCAACAGATCTCAGAGGAAGAGGTATTCCTTCATGTAATTAGGCTTTAAGCTGTGTATTATTATTATTTTTATTAATTTCATTTCTATACTGCTTTATATTTTTAAGAAGCCATCTCAAAGCAGGTTACAATATATTAAAATATCTGCTGTTGTTGCTGCCAATCCTGACAGTGGTGTTTCATGGCAGGCAGCAGCTACAGAAGCTCACACTCAGTGTCCTGGGTCTACACTAAGAGACAGCCAGTCAGGGCCGCAGCTTCCCAGGCCAGGTGGGAAAAGGTCTGCAAAGCAGAGAACAGGTTGCAGGTCTTCCAGAACTCACAGCCAAGTTGAATTGGTCTCAGTAGTAAATAAGCAGCCAGTGGTGTCTGCTTAAGCATTGGTGTCATATGGTTTTGTACCATTAGGCCCATCAAAACTCTGGCAGCTGCATTTTGCAGTAGCTGCATTTTCCAAACCGCCTTCAAAGGCAGTCCCACATACTTTCCTTGAAACATGACTTGGGGAGCAGTCAGTTCTTTAGGGCCGGCAGCGGAACAGAGGTGCTCTCACCCATAAGGAAATTGCAACTGAACCTCACATCTGAAATGTGTTAATGTGTAGCGCATCTGAATTGCCACCTTTTCTAAATTGAAAAGGTTTTGTAAGAAAGGCATCTACATGTATTGCATTGATTGGTTGTGAGTCAAGGACCCGCCACCCGCTTAGAGATAAATAAGACACAAGAACACATGTATTTTAGGTTACTGGGCTAAAGAAGGCCACAACTTTATTGGTTACAGCATGTGAGTGGTATTGGCTTAGGCATTGGATCAAACAATCTATACATGACTCCATCCTGGTCAGCGGGGAGTCATTCAAGGGTTAACAACCAATGGGTGGAGCTTGTTGATGCAAATACAACTGGAAGCTTACCCTGATGTCACAGGATCTTGCGAGGGCATTGCGCTGCTGTGGCCAGCTTAAATGTGGCTAAACCCCGCCCCCAAGCCAGCCCTATTGGCTAGCTGAAGGGCGCCGTGCGGCAGCCGGGATAACTGACGCAGGGGGCCAAATACACCTCCCCTGCCAACGTGGGAACCGGCTCCCGCTCACAACTTCTCCCCTCTGGTAGGAGGAGAGGCTTTCCCAGCAAGAAGCTAGGCCTTGGGAGCACCAACAGGAATAATCCTGTGACTAGAAAATCTCTATAATCTGAATTCCTGCCCTTTCCTGATGCCAGGGGCAAAACTAGGCTTTCTTTCAACCAGATCAAAGATGCAGTTTGGCACTCCGCCCCCCCCCCACATTTGTGTACACACACACATAGGCTGGCACCCCTCTGGAGGCCCTACTTGGGCTAAAAAAACCCAGCCCCCCCCCCGCATAGCTACGGCTCTGCCCAATGCATACCTGTTGGTCAGAATAGGCTCTGATATGCACCGTAGCATACCGTATTTTTCGCTCTATAAGACGTACCAGACCACAAGACGCACCTAGTTTTTGGAGGAGGAAAAATTCTGAATCTCAGAAGCCAGAACAGCAAGAGGGATTGCTGCACAGTGAAAGCAGCAATCCCTCTTGCTGTTCTGGCTTCTGTGATAGCTGCGCAGTCTGCATTCGCTCCATAAGACGCACACACATTTCCCCTTACTTTTTAGGAGGGAAAAAGTGAGTCTTATAGAGCCAAAAATACGGTACCTTAATCCTTCGTCTCTACTATGAATGAATGAAGATGGTGTTCTAATCTATATGGCAAAATCCTTTCACACCTCTCAAAATGAGGCAGTGAAACCAAATTGGCATGCTGTGCTAACCACGGCATAGAGGGGACCATATTTTGGAAGGCAAAGGAGCTGTAATTAATGCAGAAAGGTGAGCTGATTGATGATAAGGATTTAACTATGCCAGTGCTATAGCTTATGTTTCCTTGGAAGAAAGGCTGCAAGTTAGTGTTAGAGGAGATGTTTTGCATGCATAAGTTTCCAAGTTCAATCTAGGTTGAGGTAGGGCTGGAAAAGACCCCTGGGAAGCCACTGCCAGTCAGTATAAGTAGTTACTGAGCCAGGTGGGCCAATGGTCTAACACTGTACAAGGGAGCTTCCTGTATTCTTGCAGTGCTGCCTTGTTGTCATGCGTATTACGGATTACAGCAATAACGGCAATCATTGTGTTCATTGGAATAAATAACACTAATGGTGTTCAAGTATACTTGTGTTATGTGGTTACACAGATGGAGACAAACATGATCCTTGGCCAGTTCACTGAGGAAAGCGGCTTTGACTGGCTTTGACTCATATTTTTATAAAACAATTTCCAGAATCAAATGCTGTGCACAGAGAACATTCTGCTACCAGCACTTGAAGGGTATGCTTGTTTTTGCACTGCAGACAATCCTAAATGGCAATCAAGATGCCAAACTTTTAAAAGTATATAGAACCACCCAAGCTAGCATTTTGAAAATCCCAGAAGTAAAGTTGTCCGTTTTTCTCCCCTTACTTGATTTCTTACCCCTTAACAGTTTCATAGGATGCATAAACTGAGCAGTTAAACTTTTGTTGCCAGCATAGAAGTGATGTGATGGGGAAAGCTTCACCTACTGAATTTCTTCCTGTCTGCTAAAGGCATGGGAGCCCAGCTTGAAAACCCTTGAAGCAAGTAGGACAGTGATATTCTGGAGTATTGTGTCCCGTTCTAGGCACTACATTTTAAGAATGACATTGTAGAACAGAGAGACAAGGATAGGAAGAGGCCCAGAAAAAGTCATAGGAGGAATGATGGAAAGAGCTGGAGAACATTAAGGAAGAGTCAAGACAGCTATCATCAAATTTCATTTTTGAGGATGTGGGTGGGCAGAGGAGGAAGCAAGACGGTTAAGGGTAGCATAATACTTTCCCCCAGACCCAGAATTTATATAGCAAATAAATGACAACAGGTGGAGCTTTTGAGAACTTTCTTGTGCTAGCCTCACCCAAATACATCCTCTTCATATATTGCCCTTCTTGCTGTTCCCGTACCTGAAAGCAATTGTGCAGCTGCTGCCAGATTTATTTACTGTATTATTACATTCATATCCTACCTCCCCCCCCCCCAAGGAGGTCAAGGTGACACACACACTTTTTCCCTTCTCCATTTTATCCCTTCATCTACCCTGTGAAGGTAGTCCAAGGTGGGCTTCATGACTGAGCGAGACTCTGGTCTCCCAGGTCCTAGTCCAGGACTCCTGAAGCTCCTGAAGTCATGCAACCAGCATGGTAAGGTAGTTAACTATACCATGTGGTTGTATGACTTCAGGAGATCCATGCCACCACCTTGCAGGAAGTGCTAAGCAATCTTCAAATTGCTGAAGAGCTTTCATGCCAAAGATGGAACAGAATTGTTCTCTGTTACTGCAGAGGACAGCATGAAAACCAGTGGGTGGAAATTGCAAGGAAGTGAATTTCTACTCAGTGTTAGGAGAAACTAAGAGTAAGAGCTGCTCAAAAGTGGAACAGTTTGCTTAGGTGCAGGGCTCCCCTTTGCTGGAGGTATAAGCAGCAGCTAGATGGCCATCTGTCAGAGCAAGCTGTACTTTCATCCTGCACTGCAGATATTTCATTGATCAGATGGTTAGGCTAGACTACCTCTGAGGCCCTTTTCAGCTAAGTGGTTCTTTATTAAGATTTCCATGCTGGCTTTCTCTGTTATTTCATTCATGGTCTATTTACATCGGCAGTGGCGTTCTACTCATATAGACTTAGAGTCTGTTACAAATGTCCAGATCACATCGGCTTGGAATGGTGAGGTTCTCCTTCCAAAACAAATCCTCTAAATGTCTGCCCACAGATGGAGAAAATGAAGCCATCTGGAATTTCAGAAATATCATATTGAAGAGAAAGCACATCAGAACTGCAAGATTTTGCTTTGTGTTATGAGTATTCCTTATAATAATAATATTAGCAATAGAAACAACAAAATTCACACGAGGACAGCAGTCTTTCAAACAGCACAGATATGTGTCAATGCAGAAGCAGGTCATCATGTTCACTAGTTATTATTATAGTCAATTCATACATGGCCATGTAACCTCTCTGGAAACCACATATATTTTGGCCTTGGAATCTTTAGCAGATCTTGAGCTTTCCATATTATATGGATTGATGGTCTTAGAGAGCCAGAGGTTTATGAGCATCACTGGTTTCTGCAGGAGATTCTTTTGAACAATGGCTCCTCAATTTTTCTTTTGTAATGTAATTCAACAAGAAAAAAAAAGGTAGGGCAACATGAGATTTTGGAATGGGGTAAACTGAAGCTATAATTCTAAAATGAAGAAGTAATTAAATGTAAAGCCACTAAGGTTTTTCAAGAACCTTTGGAGAATGGAAGGGTACTAGCTTTCCACTTAAGGGGATTGCATCAGACCTTTGTTAATTATCAAGCCAAAAAATAACATGCAAATACTTTCTTTAGGGATAGAAAGTACTGTGTGTAGAACTTAGCCTTTAATTACTACCCATTAGAGTTGCTGCTGTTACATTGGCTTCCAAGCCAACAGCAAAGTTATGTCAGCAGCAGGTACCACAGGTCCCAATTTCTCAGCCTGAGAAACAATTACTGGGTTGCTGCTTGTGTACCGCCATGGTAACGAGATGCCAAGGGAACTGCATGATTGGGGTTGAAGGGTAAGGCTTTTTTAAGGTCACCTAAGTTAATAGACTCTATGTCCCGTCAGCCCCAGCCAACATGGCCAATGGTCAGGGATGGTACCAACAATATTTCTAGGGCACCACATTGGCTATCCCTGCTCTAGGACTTAGAGACATGTAACCTTTGGCCCTCCAGATATTGGGACTCTTAACTCAATCAGTCCCAGACAGTATAGCCAATGGTCATTTAAAATATTTCTAGGCTGTCTTTCTCGGCAATGCTCATCCAGTGATACTGCAAGACCTTGTTGTTTTATTAGGTTATGCAGTTCATTATGGAGCAGAAGAGATTTGTAGATGGAAGCTGTCAAGGTTTTTCTTTATTAAAAAAATAAGTTATATAGTGGCTGAATCAAGTATGGACAGTTCTGATACTAACCATGCCAACATAAAGCCTGTTCCTTAGCAAATTTTCTCAGTTCTTTTTAATTAACTGGAACATGTTTCCAAGTAAAATAACAATTAGAAATATGGCTAACCAGCCTGATTACAGTGACAGCCTCCACAGTACTCATTACAACTCTGCTTCTGTGCTACAGGTGCTGCAAGACCCCTGGGGCTTTGGGGCATGAAGTGATAGTATGGTGTCAGAGACTCTGAAGCCACTGTTGTGAGTGATCCCCAGCTGTTCTTATTGCCTACACACTCCATTGCATTTACCATCACCTCTGTTGCTTCCTTTTGTAGCTCTGCTTTCTGTGGCGGTAGTGTGTAAAAGGGTGTGTAAAGGATAGGACACGGGTAGTTCCTATTAGGTTTCACCTAAATAAATTTGAACTTTTGTGATTCTTATTTTAAAAATGTTGCTGTTGTTTAGAGTGCTGCATTAATTTACAAATAGAAGGAAAAACTGTCGGAGTGGCTTTCATAGCATTGATGATGCCTATGCCCTTCCTAGCTTTGCAGTGCTACAAAACACAGATCTTTATAGCTAAAATGAGTTGCATAAAAGAAAATTCCCTATGGAAATTTATGAATTCATATCTGCCATTAGATTTGCCAGAAAGACCCACAGTCAATAAAATGAAGAGCAGCCCACAGGACATAAAACAAGGGTGCAGTCTGAAAATAAAATGACTCCTGAAAGCTGCTGAGAGTAAACTACAATATTTGATCAGATGTCCAGGTGGAGTTGTCCAAAACATCACAGATATTTAAGAGTTATCCACAAGACTGTGAACATGAACTCAGCAGAAAGCCTCTAAGAGAAGTTTCTGGCATTGTTTCAAGTGGTGTTTTGCCAGATGAGCTGCCAGAAATAATATTGTATTGGATGTGATCTTTGTATAGATATATCGAAAACTATTACGTACAGTTTGTACCTTCAACAAAAGATGGAGCTAGAACTTTTGAATGGTTTTGTGTTTATAGAGTGCTGTCACTGTACATTGGCAAAAACAGACATGTCCCTGCCCCAAGGACCTTACAATTTAAGTGGATATTAGGAAAGCAACAGGGCGGGAGGAGAAAAAGTACTGAAGAATGAACATGCACACATTTGATTTATTTTAACATTTCAATCTATTTGTCAATTTAAAAAAGAGTTCACAATAATTTTGGGGCTTGGTGGGCTTCTACATGGAACAGGGCCTAATATATTATGTAACCAATTCTCCGTAAATCTCTTCCTCTTGAAATGTGCAATTTTAAGCTTTTGCCAAATTTGCTCTCTCTTTTTTGATATGCTCTTTTTTATGTTATGGATTTTTCTCCTTTTTCGCACACCAATTGGATATCTTGATGTTTAGTAGCATAAACATTTTGATAAATGTGTAAACAAAGACAGTTAATTAAGTAACAATAAATGCAATTGCTTATACAGTGGTACCTCGGGTTAAGAACTTAATCTGTACTGGAGGTCCGTTCTTAACCTGAAACTGTTCTTAACCTGAAGCACCACTTTAGCTAATGGGGCCAGCCGCTGCGCCGCTGCTGCACGATTTCTGTTCTCATCCTGAAGCAAAGTTCTTAACCCGAGGTACTATTTCTGGGTTAGGTCTGTAACCTGAAGCATCTGTAACCTGAAGTGTCTGTAACCTGTGGTACCACTGTATAAGTGGAGTCTTGCTGGATTTCTTTTATTTATTTATATAATGATACTTCTCTCCCCCCCCACCTTATTAAACCTAATTAATGAGTATGCATTAGTCAAGGCAGCTTACTAGTCCTTCTGGTCCCGTTTCCCACCATGGCAAACCCCACATAAGCCGAGCAAGAAGGCAATAGCTGTCTCTCAGGCTACAGATTGCATGTGGCCATTATGCACATTTAAAGCCATGTTGTGAATTCTTCACATTTTGTGAAGGTGCTTTCTATCACCTGCCTTGAATTTCCTACCAATCAAGTTGCATTGGATGATGTCGTATGAGAAAGACTATCTGCATCCCAAGAAGCAGCATTTTATAAATCTCCGAAATGTTCCTATTTGATCATCTTTCTTCTAATTAAAGAGCCCCAGATTCTGTAGCCTTTCCTCACAGTAAAGTTACTCTGGCTTTATGGCAATTTTGGTTGCCCGTAAAAGCTCGGTTACAGTTGGGAAAGAGGATTAAGAGAGAGAAAATGTAGTTTTGATGAGGGACGGGACCTGAAGGGAGAGAAGTGGTTCCAAAAGATGTTTATCGGTTGTCCAGCCATTTACAGGATTTGTCAATTGCAATCAAAGTGAAGATGGTGTTTTCTCTACATTTTCTTTTTTTGTAACCTGCATTTATACTGTTTCAGAGATCCTTCCAGTAATACTCATAGGCGGTAAACCAGATTGGCTGGTGGGTGTTCTGGCCTCAAACACATGTGTCTGTCCAGTTAACTAAACAGACATCTAATCAACACTGTCAAATACTGAGCTGTAGAAAAAATATTAATGGGTGGTTGAATATGACTGAGATAAAACAGATTGTATGGATGAAGTGAAAATACAATTCAAGGTCTGACGCTCCATTTGCAATTCAGAGTGGCAGAGCAAGGTTTTTCTTCTCGTCTAAATAGGGTTAGATTTACTAAATAGGAACAATCAGTTTATGATGATACTGTATATAGCAACACTTTATCAGTTGCTAGCAAATCACAAAGGGAAAATTAAAGCAGTTTTAATGCAGAGACTGGCGCTGTACATACCCAAAGCATTTTGAAGCATATTATTTCCCTCAAAGAATTCTGGGTCCTGCAGTTTACCCCTCACAAAGTTACAACTCCCAGCAACCCTTTTAACAAACAAAGCGGGGGGATGTGCTTTGAATGTGTTTTAAGGGTACAGTGGCAATATAAGAGCAATGCCTGCTTGACACAGTATAGTGAGAGCAGCAAAAGAGTTGCTCATGGCACTAGTATCTGTGAGCATAAGCAATAGCTTGTGCACAGACTCACATGCAGATACAAATGGAGTAAGTTTTCATGTGATTGCTCTCTGCGTTCTTTGCCCTTCTGTGTCACACCTTTTTGCAAACTTGGTGCAGCAGACATACAGAGAAGTTTCTACCAAAAAAGATCACATCTACTCATTGAGGGGACCATTTGCACATCAACAGACACAAAGGAATCATAAGCTCTTCACAAGATTTGCACACTTGCCCAGTGATTTAATAGCAGAAACCATGTGGGAATGTTCAATGTTTCAAGTGAGCAACAATCACATAGGACAAGCTGGAAAAGCCCTGCAGCTGTTCCTTGAACCAAGTATTGTAATTATTGATATTGTTGCTGTGAAGCCTTATTTACCTAGGGATCCATCAGCCACGCCATCCCCGGACCTTGGAGGGAACAAAAGTACCAGGAAAGCAAAATCTTCTTTGGAGAAAAAGTTTATTGAAATCTGTGCACAGAGACAATATCTGTACACAGAGACAACCAGCTGGATAGCTCCTGAAAATATACTGGCTGTAAAGCAAGACACTTCAGCAAACTTTCTTATACTCTCTGAGCACTCTTCCCCCCTCCCATACCTTCTCAAATTATTCCCTTACGTGGCACATCTATATTGCTTGCTAAACACATTTTATTGCTTGCTAAACATTCCCTCCCCTCTCCTTCGTACACGTGTCTTTTCTCATCTTTGCATTAGTAAGCATAAGACAGGAAAAGGGGCCTCTTTAGCAGGCCTGGTTAAATCTGCACTTTTGACCCGCCAGCCAAATTTAGCAGGTCTGGTTAGTTATTGCTAACAGCAGCGGTTTCTTGCTAGCTGGCTAGGCAGGAAACGAACTTTTGACCTGTCAGCCAAATTTTGCAAGCAGTCACTGGCGGTGTGCTAACTGTCTGGCCAAAATTTGCAGAAGTAAGATTAGCACAGGATTAGCACAGGAATTTACTGCAGATAATATTTGAGAGCAACCTTTCTTAGGTACAGAGTTCTAAGCACAGAAAATATTGAGAGAAACCTTTTCCATCTCCCTTTACTCCCTCCTCTTCTTTTGAACAATCTATTACTTAGATTCGTTCTGGGGTAGGGGTCTATATTCTCTCATTACAGCAATCACGCGAGGTCCCATCATGCGAGACATGATCTTTCCCATCATATTCTGCAAGCATTGCATCAAGCAGGGAATACAAAAGCAAAAAAGCAATAGAAGCATTATTGGGCCTATCACCATACTAACCCTGTTGGGTGGATTGAACTCTCGTGCTGCCTCCCTACTGACCAGAGCATATGGAAGCTGAAATCCTGGGGTGGCAATTCTTACTGGCACTTGTTTAGCAATTTCAATGCACACCTGGTTAAGGCTCCCACCCCTGCAATACTTGCATTAAGATAGGTTCCGTCCCATCTAACGCCTGGATTAAGATTAGAACCTGGTCCATCAGATGAGGTTGGTACAGTAACCTCATCAAACCCCTGTTTCCAGTAGTCAATGAGCACGCCATCTCTTACCACCGGCAAGACGAACCAGTCGTAGCAGAGGCCAGCAGGCCAGTAAGGGCGGTATGGCTCGGTAGGGTCAGGGCTGTGGGGCATAGAGCAAATCAATACAGAATATAACAGAAAAAAGGAAAAGAGAAAGTCCTTATGAAAGTATTAGATGTCCTGGTGGACTTCCTGGATCAGTCCCGGCACGGGTTTTCACGTTGGGGACGCTGCCCGCGGGCGTCCCTCCCATCCATTTCTTCAGCTGTGCGTTGAGATATCAGCTTCCGGTGTGATATCAGCAGAGCGGTCATCAGCGGAGGGTCTGGAGATGGTCAGCCGAAGGGGTTAATCAGGATTTTACTGCACAGTTCAATCTATAGTGGTCACTCTGGTGTGGTGGACCCAAGGGGTGATGCCGGCGAATTTCACGGCGGTGGGTGTGGAGAGCAGGACGGTATAAGGTTCCAGCACGGTTGTAGCTGCGTCCGTGCCCAATCGTTTACCCACACTTCATCACCTGGCTCGAACTGATGCAGCCAACACACAGGGGTTGCGAGCCTGGGTCCACCTGTCGAGACAAAAGAAAACTCGGAAGAATATCTGGACTTAATTATTCAATTGCATATCCTGACCAGCATGTGGGGACAACATTCTGACATATGGGACCGGTCTCCCAAGCACAATTTCAAAGGGTGACAGGTGGGTTCGCTTTGACGGGAGACTGCGGACCCTGAGTAATGCCAAGGGCAACATGGTCACCCAATTAGACCCGGTTTCCTGCGTCAGCTTGGACAGCTGATTCTTTAGAGTCCTGTTCATTCTCTCTACCTTTCCAGAACTCTGGGGTCTATAAGCAGTATGCAGCTTCCAGTTGATCTGGAGCGCTTTTGCCAGTCCCTGTAGGACTGCATGAACAAATGCTGGTCCATTGTCAGATCCTATGGACCTTGGCAATCCATAGCGAGGGATGATTTCCCTAAGCAGGCACCTGGTTACTTCAAATGCCTTTTCAGTCTTTGTTGGCCATGCTTCGGCCCATCCGGTGTAGGTGCACACTGCCACCAGCAGGTAGCGGTGTAGTCCACAATGGGGTAATTCAGTAAAGTCCACGACAAGATCTTCCATAGGTGCAGTTCCACTGTGCTGAACTCCTGGGGGAGCTAGTGGTCCGGTTCTGGGGTTATTCTTTTGACACAGCAGGCATTTCCTGGAAACCTGGGCTGCCAGTTGGTAGAGGTGGGCTATATAGAAGCATTTCTCCAGCTGCTTGGTTGTAGCATCTGGTCCTATGTGGGTTGAATCATGGTATCTCTGAGTAACCTGCCGAGAAAGGGACTCTGGAATCCATATCCTGTCATCAGGGGTAAGGTACCATCCTTCTTTGGACAATGTCAGCTCCTGAGCGTCTGCAGTGTCCCTTTCCTGCTTCGTATAAGCTGGCTTGTCAGTGGTGCTTAAAATCTCTTCTGGGACCAGTGCTCCAATAACCGAGGCGGGGGCCAGTTCTTGGGCTGCTTCCTTGGCCACTCTGTCTGCCAATCGGTTTCCTCTGGCCACTTCTCCTGGTCCAGTCTTGTGTCCATAACAATGGATAACTGCCACTGCCTCGGGCTCCCATACAGCATCCAGAAGGTTCAACAAGGCTTGTGGGTGGGCCACCTGGCTTCCTCTGGAGGTAAGCAAACCTCTTTCTTTCCATAAGGCTCCATGGGCATGTAAAGTCAGGAATGCATACTTAGAATCTGTATAAATGTTTATCTTCTGTCCCTTTGCCAGGCTCAGGGCTCTGGTAAGCGCAGTTAGCTCTGCCAGCTGGGCCGATGTTCCAGGCGGGAGTGACTTTGCTTCGATCACCTGGTCTTCCAGGGCTACCACTGCATAACCTGCCTTCCAGTGTCCAGCCTCAATGAAGCTGCTTCCATCCATAAACCATGATGGCCACTGGGGGTCTGCTTCATCTTTAAGGTCAGGCCTGCTAGAATACACCTCATCCATTACTTCAATGCAATCATGCGTGGGCTCCTCACCTACTCCTACCGGTAATAGGGCAGCTGGGTTGAGGGTTGTGGTGACTTGGAATTTCTAACGCGGATGTAGTAGCATCTGACATTTCCTCATTTTAGCCTGGGAGAGGAAATAGGTGCCTTTCGGCAGATGGCACGCTGACTCTTTCCTAAGCGGCCTCGCCCTCCTCTTCTTCTTCTAACGGTGGACCTCCCGTCTTCAGGGCCATCAACTTCTTTGCCTGGTACTTCTCCTTTTTTCTTCTGGGCCTCTTCCTCTCTCTGATTATAAGTGGTTTGGGCTATTTTCTAACATCCATTTCAGGGTGTGGCCCATCTGGATTTTTCGGCAAATATCGGGCGCTGCTTGGGCTACAAAGGCAGTTTTTATGATAGGGGCATGGATATACTGGCGGTAGGCTTCCTTCAGCTTCTTTAAGTAGGCTCCAGGGGCCTCCTCTGTTCCTTGCACTATTTCTCTGGCCTCCACAAAGTTGGTGAGTTTTCTGGCTGCCCTCCTCATGCCATTTAAGACATTCTGGCGATAAGTGGTGAGGGTATTTTGCCCTTCAATGGTCTGATAATCCCAATTCAGTGTAGTTTCAGGATATCCAGTTGCAACAGCTTGATCTCCTGCCCCCTGCGCTCTCATGTGTGCTCGGGCTTCAGCATGAATTCGCCTATCCTCCTCTGTAGCTAGCAGGGCATCCATCAAATATTGCACATCATAAAAAGTGGGGTTGTATGTTTTAAAAAAAATTCCCTCAAACAGCTTAATGATTTTGGCAGGGTTTTCTTCAAATGAAGGGTTTTGGTTCTTCCAATTACAAACATCTGCACTAGAGAAGGGGACATGTTGAACTGTATAAGTTCTATTGGGCACCACCCCGTTAGGTCCCGTGGGGGCCGGAGGGTCATACACTCTATGGAGAGGCATCACTCTGGCCGCGCCCTCCTCCTGTGTTTTATGTGCCCTATGGAGGGTCACTCTTTTCACTGCCTTCCCCACTCTTTCTGCCACTTTCTTCTCTGTTCCCCTACACATCCCGCTGTTTTTAACATATGGGGACTGACGTCCACTTCTCCTGCATAAGGTTGCACATACTTTCTCAAACGTTCTGCCTGTTCTTATTATCACCTATCAACTTAACTAATCTTTTTACAAATTCCTCATCCTCACCATCCTCTTCTCGTTCCTCCCTTTCTCCATCCTCGCCCAGGTCTACCAATGCATTGTCCACGGGATTGGGGGCTGGGCCATCTGTTCCCTGTGGCGGGGGTGGTGCCAGGGCTGTTGCCGGGGCATGAGGTGGTGGGGCATCAAAACTTTTATCTTCTTCCCTCTCTGAATCCTGGAGGACTGGGGGGTTGTCCTCCTGTCTTCCTGACTGAGCAGATACGGCTGCCTGAGACTTTTTGGCAGCATGACTTCAGCCAGGAGGGGGGGGGGTTCTGTTCCACATTGGTCTTCCATGTGGAAATGTAGGGGATTTGATCAGGGTGGACATTCAAAATGTTCTGATATAATGGATTAATGAGTTGCAAATCAAGGGTCCTGATGGACGGCCAATTTGTTATTTTGGGGTGGGCCAATCTAATTTACACAATGTCCTCATCCTCCCCTCTCATCAGCTTGAATCCCCAAAAGCATTTCAAAGGGGTACTTTTACTTTGGCCAGAACCCATTTCTTCCAGATACTTCACACACAACAGACCTACAATCGCTCGGCCAAGGGGACACTAAGCCCTGGCCCACACTTGACAATTCAGCCACTAGAGTATCTTGACATGCAACATACAACATACAAAACACATCAATATAATTTCAACATGTAACACACTAAACACACCAAAATAATTTCAGCATGCAATACACAAAACACACCAAAATAATTTTCCCTCCTTCTTCTGTTCCAAATTTTTGCTGGTGGCACTTTCCTGCACAACCAATCCCCTTATTCCTGGTGGCTGGCACTCTACTGCGCAACCAATCCCCTTATTCCTGGTGGCTGGCACTCTACTGCCCAACCAGGTGAGGCTGATCAGACCTCGCCCCCCTTTTCCTTGGGGGCCCACGCCCTTTCCCTTGGGCTTACCTTTTTCCGCTGCGGACCTGTCCCCTCGGCGCCGTCCTCTTTGTTTTTCTCCCTCAACAAGATGTCTCCACTGCAGGACAGTGTGGCTGGCTCCCCCCACGAAACAGGTGGGGTGCGCACGGGAGCCTGCAAACGCTGCTGAGCTGTTCACCTTGGTTGAGCCTGGCCCTCCAGTCCGTATTGGGGAGAGGGCTTATCCCGGACGAGCCCCCAAAGAAATGAAGCCTTATTTACCTAGGGATCCATCAGCCACGCCATCCCCGGACCTTGGAGGGAACAAAAGTACCAGGAAAGCAAAATCTTCTTTGGAGAAAAAGTTTATTGAAATCTGTGCACAGAGACAATATCTGTACACAGAGACAACCAGCTGGATAGCTCCTGAAAATATACTGGCTGTAAAGCAAGACACTTCAGCAAACTTTCTTATACTCTCTGAGCACTCTTCCCCCCTCCCATACCTTCTCAAATTATTCCCTTACGTGGCACATCTATATTGCTTGCTAAACACATTTTATTGCTTGCTAAACATTCCCTCCCCTCTCCTTCGTACACGTGTCTTTTCTCATCTTTGCATTAGTAAGCATAAGACAGGAAAAGGGGCCTCTTTAGCAGGCCTGGTTAAATCTGCACTTTTGACCCGCCAGCCAAATTTAGCAGGTCTGGTTAGTTATTGCTAACAGCAGCGGTTTCTTGCTAGCTGGCTAGGCAGGAAACGAACTTTTGACCTGTCAGCCAAATTTTGCAAGCAGTCACTGGCGGTGTGCTAACTGTCTGGCCAAAATTTGCAGAAGTAAGATTAGCACAGGATTAGCACAGGAATTTACTGCAGATAATATTTGAGAGCAACCTTTCTTAGGTACAGAGTTCTAAGCACAGAAAATATTGAGAGAAACCTTTTCCATCTCCCTTTAGCTGTATAACTTGAACTTTGATTCCTTTCAAATATTTCCAGAGAACACAGTGTAAATTCTACCTATATATTTTATTGTGCACTATTACCTTTCTATGGTTGATTTGAAGCTGTGAAAATTATTTTTGAAAGTCTTTATTTTTACCTCTTGCCAGTTTTCTTTCATATTTTCTCCCCCAAAGGCTAAGCTAATTGCTGCACGAATTCATGTGGAAAAACAAATTACTTTGATGCAAGCATGAACAAACCCCTCACTAACTTTCATGTGTTCACAGTAGTTCAAGCTGCAATTTATATTTATATAACAATGCAATCAACACAGATCATGGATGTACTCAGACTTTTCCAGAATCCGAAATGGTGGAACACTTTTACATGCTGTAAATCCCTGGTTCAAATATGAGGCACAATCTCACACTAGGAGATTGGACAGGAGAAAGGACAGAAATCAGTTGTTGAAGTGCCAGTCACTATGTAGTCAAATTGTGATAGCAGTTTTCTATGTCTTCCATTTTAAACTGAGGCCCTTGGTTTTTCTTAGCCAGAGATGTTACTTTAATTTCTGTTTCCAGCCCTAGAATCCTGGTTTCATTAGCAATCCCATCTATTTCAGAGGTTGTGTCCACATTCCTTTTTCTCCAAAAGCTTAGCTTGGAAAGGTCCACTCCACTGTAAGACGATGTTTCAGTTTTTGCTAACAGAGCTGTCATTTCAATCCTAAACACTTGAAAACTCAGACTTCCAGACTTTAGGTGACAGGAAAGACTCCTCTTTGTTGTCCTATTTCAGATGCTGGAATTGCTTCTTTAGTCCAAAAATATGTATCCATGGTCCATTCTTTTTTGCAAAAATGTGCTGTGACATGCCCCGTGTGGGTGCTTCTTTTCAGCAGCTGCTGAACTAGTTAATTTAGTGGTGTTCTGGTTGGAACTATGGAAGTGAGATACAGGCCTAAGCTGCCATGTTCCCTGGGTGACCCCCCCACCCCACTTTTCAGCCAATTGATACATAAAGATATTCTGATGCTTGGTTATGGACATATTTAATTTCAATATATTTAAATTTATGGACACATGCAACAAACAGCAGCAGTTCTGTGAAAGCAGTTCTTGAAGTACAAAAATACTTTTTTTTTAATTTTAATGTTTTCTGGATCCAAATGGGCAGGGAGCTATTTATTTCCCCAAACTGCAGAACAGTCGTCTGTCTTGTGAATATAGAGCTGCCATCCTCAGTGGTGGCATGTCCTGTGAGGAAAAGCTATGTCTGAAATCTCAGTGAGCGGACTACTTGGATTTGAGATCACTTTTCAAAATGAGACACACCACCATCCTCCCATCCTGAAGAGATAAAAAATCATGTTGTGGGATAGAGGCATGGCTTCCTCTTTCCTTGTGGCTGCAGCCATGATGAAGTTGTGATGGTCTGTGGTTTCTTGTTGCCATGGTTTCTGAAATAATAATGTTGCACTGAGCTGTTATATTTAGGGCCCTGTGTGCGGCTTATCATTGGGGAAATATCAGAAACATGATTTGCCTGGAGGAATAGAAGCAAGGCCCTTTTCCAGTGGGAAGTTATTTATGAAGAATTTATCTGAGAGAAAAACAGGATTTATGACCATCTATATGATAGGATAGGAAGGCGTGTTGAGAATTGACTTTTGCACGTTCCCTCAGAAAATAAACACACGTTTCCTTTCTCAGGAAGCATCAAATTCCCCCAGAGTTAATTTCTTCTGCCACCACCACCTCATCTCCCTCAGATCGTGTGACTCCAAATGTCTTTCCTGTCTCACGCCTGATAACCAGGAGCCATTTTGTCCCAGGTCACAAAGAATAATGGAAAATCTGCCTTCTGAGGAGCAAGGCTGCTCTTCTTTTCCTTCAGACACCAGAGACAGGGCTAGTAAAACTGATAACACCAGTCTTAGTCCAGAGTCACCAGACGAGAGCCAAATTGACCTGGTTATTCTTCACTTCAGTGATGTTTCTGAGGTGGAGTCTAGGAAAGAGGAACATGTAGGAGGTGCTTCTAAGTATAAATAGATAGGTCCTTTCAACATGAGAAATGTGGGTTGAGGAAATGGGGGGGAAATTCTTTACGAGACAGATTAGGGCATATAGCTCTGTCTCTGCTCCTCCCTTCCCTCAGATTCTTAGAAGGCATTCCTTTTGCTGTATCTTTGGCGCCATTTTCATCCAGGAAACTTACTTGTTTATTGTGTTACATGGCATGCTTTTTTCAGATGAAGTTTTAAAAGGGGCTTACAAAAAACAACAACAAACAAATTAACAACAATAACATACAATGTAAAAATGACACTGCAAATGAAAAACACCACCACACGCGCAATAAAAACAGCAGACTCAGGAGGCAATCCTGTGCGTCACAGGTGACTAATCCCTAGCCCAGGGGTCTGACGTGACAAGCAAGTCTTTCTGCCTCCCCCCAGACCCCTCTCAAATTTGCTGGTGGTGGCGGCGAAAAAGAAAATGTAATGTAGACATGGAGTTGGTGTGAGCGGAGAGGTTTAAACGATTCCACCTAGTATAAAACATAGGGACAGAAACTGCTTCCTCCTCAGTAATCAGACTGATAGTTTGATGGGTAGGGAGGATTTTTTTTCTGTGCTGTTAGACACAAAATACAGAGGAGTAAAATATTTGCGCATAAAACTGATAATACACAGTTTGAAATGAAACATTTTAGGAGTTATGTGTTCATTAAGCAGTTAAATGACAGGCAATGTCAGGGTGAGCATGTACACAAATTATATAAGGGTAGAATACTTAAAATGTCCAAACCACAGTAAAACACCCCCCCCCCCTTTTTTTTGGCTCCAATGGCTTCTTCACCATCTTTGGGCAGGTAATGCTTTGCCGTGACCTTGTAAACACAAAGTACTCCTGTATTTGCACTAGTTAGTTACTGTACTAAGATGGATTCATAAATGGGTTGAGTATGAGAGAAACAGTCACTGATACAGGGTACAAGCAAGGTGTAAAGCACACTTTGTGTTTGTTCTGCTTTTATTTACTTATTTATTTTTACTGTAGAGTTGGAAAAACTGCTTAAAAACAACAACACTGAATAGCAACTCTCCTCAGTTGATCTCCACAGATGAAACGAGAAGGGGTTGTTGTATGTGCTTGCATATGAGTAACCACCCCCAGAGCACTAGCCAAGGGTGAATGTGGCTCTCAAGTCAAAAAACATTAGCCACTTGCTATACATACTTACCCGGGGGGACGCCCCATTCAAATCAGTTGGACTTACTTGTAAGCAGACATGCATAGGCTTGCACCCTTAGTCATAAAATGCCTTCTGGTATTAAAAAACAACTTCATATGCTGTCTCAAAATGGAATAAGTGGGAGCCTGTCAGTCTTGGCATAACCAACCAACCAACCATGGAGATGTGGGTGAAAATAAGTATTGGTTGGTGCCAGAGCTTAATTTTAGCTGGGGCTCACTATAGCTTAGCCTCAGCACATTATTTCAGTGTCAGGACTCAGCATGATGATATGGGAAGGAAGAACAGATGATTTGAGCATGAGTAGAATGTCTTTTGTTCGCCTCTAAGTATTCACAACCAACCCCAACGTATCTTGGATTTGGGGAAGGGGGTGAGGGATGAGGGTGAGGCACAGTCAGGCCTGGGATGACTCACACTGACTACCCATGAACTAAAGTTTGGATTCTTCTATTTGCTTGTCATATTGTCTATGGAAAATGCAGCATTGACTCCATTCCAAGCCTCTTACTGTGAACGGGCTTCCCCCCCCCCCCCCCCGCTTTATGGCAAGGAAAGAGACAAACATAAACTTTGAGAGCAAGGAACAGCATGCTTGATTTGAGCTATATGAATACCCTCCAACTATGCAGAGGGAGCGAGAATGATAGGCCCCAAGAGGCCCACTTACCCTGTCTTCCAAAGAGCGCTAAGCTACTATAACTCACAGCACCAGTAGATGTTGTCTAGGAATAAGTTATTTGGAAATTCCTTGTTCCACCCAGCATTCTCCCTATTCTTTTAGCCCTGTGTTATGTGCATATTCATGTCAGACTTTTTATGTACTGCTACTGTTTTAGGACAGCATGTATTGCTCATATGCAAATGAGCCTGAACCAACAAAAGTCAGACCAAAACTAATAGAACATTGCAAGGAATCACAGATGACAGCTATTGGGTAAAATGGGAACTATGTGTATTAAAATTGCCTTTATAATATGTGTGTGTGTGTATTTGTGGTGCCATAGGTTTGGAACCAGACCTGCAGTTCTGGGAATAGAAGGTGGAGAGGCAATTTTCATTGATTCCTCCTGTTCCCTTAATTCCCCCAGCACTACTTCCCATGCTGTTTTGGAGGATTGCCCAACCCCTTAGAGCAAATTGAGAGCAGGGGCACAAGGGACTTCATGGAGAAGGAGAAATCAGCAAAAATCACCCCACCTCTTTTCACTTGCAGGAGCATCCGGTTCATTGAGATCTGCTCGGCACAATTTATAATTTATAATGTTTTGTTATCTGTTTCCATTTACCAAGAGTATTTGCCTTGTTACTTGCCTCTGTATATGCCTGACAAGAAGTATACCTTTTTAAGACATAATTTTGTGTTTTAGAATCCTAGAATTATAATATTTTATTATTATATGGGGTGTAATCATAGAATTGTAGAGTTGGAAGGGATCAGTACCATGCTGAGCTAAAACTTCTATGATATTTAAATATGTACACTGACAATTCAAAAAGTATTAGAGATCAACCTTATGAAAGAAAATAATTAAATCTAAAACTATTACTTATTTCTGTGGAATATTTGTTGACCACCCAATCAACAAACTCCTGTGGACAGCTCATGTGGAGTTCAAAAAATCTGCAGTGCGTGTGTGGCTTCCATGTCCAAGAAAACAGTCAACTGCCTGTCATGGATGGGGTTGTACTTCACTGAAAGATACAGGTACATAGTCTGGGGGCTCTTCTGGATCCAACTCTTGCATTGTTAGCCCAGGTAACCTCAGCAGCTGGAAGCACCTTTTACCCTCTGCACCTGGTGTGACAGCTATGGCCATTTGAGAACTGGGAGAGTTTGGCCACAGTAGTTAAGACACTACTGACTACAATATCAGATTACTGCAATGCACTGTATTTGAGGCTCAAGGGCGGAGTAATGTGGGTGTGGTCTGCCCCAGGTGTGTTGTGCGGCACTCAACGTCTGCGAGAGATGCTGAGGCTTTGGCGCCCGCCAGCTCTCCCTCAGCTGTAGGGTGACAGGCAGACTCTTCGTCGCAAGGCACACAATCTCTGCAAAAAAGCTCAAAAACTTAAATTTCAATGTGTGGCTGGGTGACAAGAAATTTTCCACACCGGGTACCTCCTGATCTTACTACTTCCACTGTTTAGGCTTCCCTTGTACTTGATCAGAAAGCTACAGTTAGTGCAGAATGACACTCTGTTCAGAGATTTGCACTGGTTGCACAGTTGCTACCAGGCCAAGTTCAAGGTGTTTACTTGTGGTATTGTGTTACCCTATGTTCGATCTGTGGAACTGGCACTGTTCTGCACGTGTAATAAATCAATCTTTTAGTGTAGCAGCACCTACACTTTAGAACTTCCTGCCTGTTGATCAGGTAGCTGCCTCTGCTGTACTCTTCAGCGCCTACTTGAAACATCTTTTTAAGGCAAACCTATCCAGACATGCAGAAGATGCATGTGTTTTATTTTTTTAGCTTTTGTTGATTTTAATCAACAATTTATTTAATAGTGATTCAATATTTTTAAATACTCATTTATGTTTTGTATTTTTGTAAACTTAGCAGGGTTTTTTTTTAACAATTAAGTGGTATATAAGGTAAAGGGACCCCTGACCATTAGGTCCAGTCGTGACCGACTCTGGGGTTGCGGCGCTCATCTCGCTTTATTGGCCGACGGAGCCGGCATTTGTCCGCAGACAGCTTCCAGGTCATGTGGCCAGCATGACTAAGCTGCTCCTGGCGAACCAGAGCAGCGCATGGAAACACCGTTTACCTTGCCGCCGGAGCGGTACCTATTTATCTACTTGCATTTTGATGTGCTTTCAGACTGCTAGGTTGGCAGGAGCTGGGACCGAGCAATGGGAGCTCACCCTGTCATGGGGTTTTAACATTTTGTTAAATAAATAAATAAATAAATAAATTCAAACATTATATTAAAACATGAATGGATACATTTTAAACAATAAAAATTGATCAGTTACCTGCTAAAAACAAGCACAAGCAATGTAACAGCATTTAAAGTCCAGAAGAAAATAATCTGTTCCAAGGGAAAGAAACTTTGTTAGTAAATACCTATAGTTCTATAAGCTTATAAAATTTAGCAGGATTCTAGTAATATAATCTAGTGCACAATGATGAACATGTAAATTCATTGTGCTCTGAGCTTTTAAGTTTGTATAACTGCTGGATTGACGCCTACAAATGTGTCTTAAAGTTAAGAGGGCAGTGGGCAGAATTCGAGTAAATTTCCTCCTGCTGTGATGAATAAATTACACAAGAATGTAACAGCTTGCTAGCAAATATTATTGGACTCAATTAAGTGATACATCTACTGTAGCTAAAGTACTTCTCCATCTGTGTTGCCCAGCTATCACCCACATGAGTTGTGGGCTATAGACTCAAGTAGCAAAGAAAAAGGAGTATACTAAATTGGAATGTTATTCAAATACACTACAAAGTACACTACTAAGTACATAGGAAAGAAGTATATCTCTTAGCACCACCACTACTTTATTTATGCATTGTTTCATACCCAAAGTTCTCAAGCAGCTTTACATAGTAAGCAAGTAAAATTTAAAATGTACCAACAATAATAACTAAAAGTGGTCACACTAAACATCCTCCAAGTACACACTTCCTTCCATAAAATTACCATAAGTAATCAGCAGGCAGCTGAAAATCATTCAGTGAGTTAGCTATAATGTAGAGTAGTCCACTTTGTAAGATGCAACAGCCATGATCTAGAACGCTACACCGAATGGCACTTTAGTCATATACCCATGTAAAGTGCATTGTACTAGTCAACTATTGAGAATAGTGAATAAAAAATGAGTGCTCCTGTCATAAGAAAAAACAATATTTATTTATTTAATCAGTTATAATGGCCCCAGGGTGTGGTCTGAAGGAACATGGTTCGCTACCACCTTGCATCCGGGTGAAGACTGGGTATGCTGCCTTGGGTTTCATGAAGGAAGGAAGATAAAATATATATGTAAGAAAATAAATAAACAGCTTGTAAAAGGAACCTTGCTGCCAACTGAGTAGTCAGAAGCAAAGCTGAATCTGAGGCCATGACTAGCTGTGCAGCTTCTCAACCATTGGAGAGAACATCTTTTAATCATTTGCAAATTCACTTCCTTAGGATACCAGAGAGCCATAAGTACCATCACTACTAACAAGTCTGGATTAATTTGTTTAATCTTATTCATCTGATAACTGTTTCAGAACTAAAACTTAAACATTTTTTGTAGGTGTGATTGGAAAAAAAAGAATAGAAGTGAGTGTCATGTCAGACACTGTAAAATATATTTGTGTGTGTATATATATAAAATTATAAATTGCTTAATAATAAAAAAAACTGAGCAGTGCACATACAATAGTACAAAAGACAACAATACACAGATAAAATTGTAAACAAGTATATATAAATAAATTATGTGTCTGCATAGGCCTGCTGAAATACTAAAATAATGTTGCAAGGGTGCCTGTGTAATATTAATCAGCAGGAAGTGTGCATGCAGTAATCCAGTTTTCAAGTTACCAATACCAGAACTCATGTACTCAAGCTATGCTGATCAAGGAATGGCTGCCACTGTCATACCAGCCCAGCCTGGTAAAAAGGCACTCCTCGCCACCAAGACCACCTGGGCCTCCAGTGGATACAGGAGCACCTACTAGACTGCATACCTCTTCCTTCAGGGCAGGCTACTGGCCAGTTTCTCAGACGCAGGAACCACTAACCCACAGAACCTCTGTCTTGTTGGGATGCAAGCTCAATTTATTTCCCATCATCCAGCCCACCACTGCATCCAGGCACTGGTCCAGGGCCTGCACAGCCTCTCCTGGTTCATATATTATGGAGTCATCAACATACTGGACTTTTATAAATGGACTTTATACAGTTCTGGGAATCAAGACACAATGATGAATCAAGATGGTTCTTTTCATAAATATTGGATCAACTTTGCATACTTAGGAATAATTTATGATGACATTCATTCTGTTTATGATCTCTGATGATATATAGGAAGTTCCCACTCTTGAACAGTTCCCCACTGTACTGAAAAATAATCAGTTTTTGTCCATATCTATTTCTATCAATTTTAATAAAAACAGTGTAATACTGAAAGTATAATATTGAAAATTGGCAACTGTGAAAACAGGATGCTGGGAAAGTGTAAGGCACATTCAAACACATTCCCCAGAAAAGCAAAGGAATTAACAGGTTGATGACCTGATTTACCTTATGAAAACATTTTGTTCATATATTGTTTTTTATATTTTGTTCATATATTGTATTTTAAAAGCACCAGATAAAAACTAAGAACATGTTTACAGGTTTGCTACAGCTATCAAAAAGTTCAGTTTACTGAATCCACTTCTAATATTTAGTGGGAACTGTTTAAATCCATCAGCCTTAAGTGCAATAACAAAAGGAAAACATGGTTCCAATTTTAAATGCATTTGGAGCACACTTTGCACTGTTAGGTAAGTACTGTACTACTTTCCATTTAGGAAAGCTATGTCATCCCTAGGCCTCATTCAGATATCACATGGATAAGGCTAAGGATGGATGATATTGTCAATCTTGGTTTAAGCAAGATTATCAGTGTGGGTTTGCTCCCAGCAATGAAGTCTGCAGCATATCAGAACTACCACTTTTAATATATGCATGCATAAAAACTGGGTAATAGGCACAATCTTTGAGGAGGCTCCTCTCTTTCTCTCATAAAGCAGGAAAATGTTTCTTTGAATATTGTCCCTGGTCCAACGCATGCAGGTATCATTTACAAACAAAAAAAATCTTTTCCCTCATAACTAATGTTTATCATAAGCATATTTAATCAACAAAGCATCATCTCACTAATTAGTTCAGATAATTAGATGCAAGCCCTACTATATACAGTGATCCTATCTAACTTATAGCACTGAAAAATATTTTTTGTTCCACATCCTGGATTGTTCCTCTTAGCCCTAAGCATCTCCCTTGTGTGATTGAAGGGGAAGAGGGCATCCCCTCCCTCATATCACTGTGCCCATAAGTTGGAGGGATAAGTGGGAAGCCTCTTCTACATATGTAGGCTCCCACTAGATTTGGAACCCTGAACTCCCATTGTTCCAAGCCACAGAGGGAGCCTACATGAACTCCCTACTATTCTCCAACACATGTATCACATCCACACCATACATTGAAAGTGCATGACTGCTCCCCAAAGAATCCTCGGAACTAGATTTTTAAGGGTGCTGAGAGTTGTAGTTGTCTGACGGGTAAGCTGCTATTCTCAGAACTTTTGAGGGAAAGCCTTGCACTTTAAAGGTTCAGTGCAGAAATGACTGGCTGTGGAATGGCAACAGTGACACAAGGAAGGAGGCCAAATCAAGGAATGTGCCCTTTTCCTCACCCTTGCGCATGGAGGGAGAAGGCTGCCTGAATTCTCCTATATGTTCCCAGACTAATATTACATATGGTGCTTTGGAATTTGCTGCAGACTTTGTTTCCAATGAACTGCTTCAACCTTTTTCTTCTTGTAGAATCTTTTAAAGGAGGTTCTCTGCCCAAATGATGTTCATTTAGGTGGTTATGTCAAAACTGTTAGAAGAATGGAGAGGAATTTGGGAAATGCAATGCAATGCTAATGCAGTGCTGGAAGCTATTCATGCAAGATGTAGCATTGCTTAATTCAGGTGGCCTTTTAATTTTTTCATCAGTTGATTCATATCATTTCTATACTGCTTTATATTTTTTTTAAAGAAACCCTCAAAGCATGCATACAATGTAAGTTACAGCATGTAATAAAAATTACAAAATATCAAAACTAAACACTACAGATGAAGATCTCATATAAAAGACACATTTAAAGCAGCATATTTAATGGGAAAATAAACATAAGTCAGATAAAATTCCAATGCAATGCTACAACAAACTCCACAAAACAGCATCATTAGTAACTAAACCTAATAATTGAATTATTAACACAGTAACCTTTCCCAAATACATCTCTTGCTTTAAAAAAAAGAAAGCTGGAAGCCAGACTCCAAGACTATGGCAAATAGCCTGCTATCTCAAATTTTCAAAATCTAGTAATAAAGTTAGAAAGGCAAAGGTATCCAGTGGTGGCTTTACACTAGTGAAAAGCATTACTGTTTATTCAAGGCATGATACTTTATTTTCACCAATCCCACCCCCATGTAGCCTCCTGTGCCCTGACTTAAACATTTTCCCACTGAAGTACTGAACCAGCATCACTACTGTTTAAATAAAACAACATTAATTGTTTATCTGTTCAGTTTCACAAAGCAGTGTTGCAATTTTGGCTGGTGATTTCATTTTGATTTTTATAGGAACACTTCACTCAAATCGAATACACCCAGCAGGAGACTTTACAATGCATGACCTTTTGAATATTCTTCCCTTTATTGATGCCCTTCTCGTCATCAGAGTGACAGGCAAACAACTGCTGGAAGCTCTTGAAAATGGAGTTTATAGATACCCAGCTCTTGATGGAAGGTATGAAGTATATATTTTTTTAAGTGCCTCTTCCTCCGACTCCTGAACTCCTCTGAAAATGGATTTTTAATGTTGTAACAGTCAGCATTTATCAATTTCCATATTGCATGCAAATTATACTATTCTTACGCTCTGAATTTATGTCACACTAAACTATGGTTTAGTGCTATGCACATTAGCTGGAATGAGCTGAAGTGAAGGCCTGGATTCGCATGCTTCCCCTCCCCTCCTCCTTAGTTGCCAGGAGAAGGACTTTGCCAGCATTTAGTTTCACTTTCATAGAATCTTGGCATCTAATATAGGAATGGGGGAGAAACTGGATTCCATTTGCATTTAAAGGTGAACCTACCAAGTTTACTTTCTGAAACAATTGAAATACACTCATCTTTTGAAATGTGAGCTTCTGAGAATTTTGTGATGTAGTTCCCCAATCAAGTACAGTCGTACCTCGGAAGTCGAACGGAATCCGTTCCAGAAGTCTGTTCGACTTCTGAAATGTTCGGAAACCAAGGCACGGCTTCCAATTGGTTTCCAGTTGTGCAGGTGCGCCGGAAACAATAGTGGAAGCCACGCCAGATGTTTGGCTTCCAAAAAAAGTTCAAAAACTGGAACAGCCACTTCCGGTTTTTGATTGTTTGGGAGCTGGAACGTCTGATTCCCAAGGTGTTCGGGAGATGAGGTACGACTGTAAGGTGTATAAAAGTGCATACACTGCAGTAAACTGTGCATAAGAATGCATATATTCATGAGAAAAACATACTGAAATGTATTATATTAAGGAAAATTGCTTTGCACAAATTTGTATATTAGGAATATAAAATGTATACATTAGGAGAAATTAATATTTAAAAATGTTTTGCAAACTGATACAGAAATGTGGAGAATTGAACTTAAGAATGGAAAAATGAGAATCTTGACAGATATGTCCATCCGTATATGTGATTGCATATGAACCAACTCTTGAATCAAAAGTATCAACGGCTTGGGGAGGAGGGACATAGGTCAGTGGTAGAGCATATGCTTTGCCTACAATAATGAGAGTTAGAAACCTCCTCGTGGAGATAAGAATGCCAGAGGCTGCACTAAACATTATGTTTTGCACCTACCGTATGTGGCAAACCACTTTTTTATGGAAGACAAATAGCCAGTTGCACTTTAACGCAAAAGAGAGTGAGACAAGGCTTTGCTGTGCCTCTCAGCTAGCAATTGGAGCACAACTCCCATGCCAGCTCTGTATGAAGCCCATGCAGATTTGTTCTGAAACCCAGTGCAGCTGTGTGCAAAGTTCTTTCAGTCTCACACTTGCTTTAATCGGCTCCTGCCTGTGTACATTCCAAACATCTGTGCTCTGTGCTGTATTTCATGTTTGGAAATTAGAGTGTCTTGCTAAATTTAATAGGTCAAGGCAGGCTTCTTGGATAGTGCACTAGGGTTAGCTGAAATTAGAGGAAGGCTAGAGAAGGAGCTCACAGAGGTGGAGCAGGAACTGTTATCTGCATAGCATTATTAATCAATGTGTGTTAAATGTTAGCACATGGAGGACTAGATTGTATTGATTTTGAAAGAGGGCTGAAATGTGGAGAATATTAATGTGTGAGTTTATTCATCATAATATAAAATATAAACTGTTTTTATTAACATTTAGGTTTCCTCAAGTAGCAGGAATAGAATTTGGATTTGATCCAAATGCAGAACCAGAGCATTTTAAAAGACTCTGTAAAAATTAAAGGATGGTATTTAAAGCAAAATCAGATCTATCAACTTGCTGTTAAGGAATACTTAGCTAATGTAAGCACTTCTTTTAATATGCTATTTTGAACTATAGTGATGATTATTCCATTTGACAAAACTATTTCTTATGACCGTACCACGTTGGAAGGAAATAACAACTGGTGGACAAGCGAGGCAATGACCACTCCACGCTTAAAACGGGGGGTCCCCTTTGCGTGGACGCGCGCAGCCCCTAGATCTGGAGCGGCTCCAACAGCATAGGCTTGGTTTGCCTTCCCTCAGGTGGGATACCTGGAGGTCTCCGCCTACCTCAGTCAGTTGTCCAATCCCACCTGGGGGAAGCGTTGCCAAGGAGACCAGGCCAGGTTGCTCTCCCCTGCGGCAGAGGCAAAACGGGGGCGGCTATCTCTGCTTGAACATATGTTCTCCAGAGCCGGCCCATCCCCCCCCACTGGATAACCCTGATGCTCCCTAGGTCCCCAGCTGGGGACTGGGGAGGGAGAACGCCTAATGCCTGAGCCAAGGTCTACCCACATTTGAAATTTAATAAAGTTGTGGCCAATTTAATCCCATAGCACGTTGTCATGAGTCGTTATTTCACATGACGGGGGGGGGGGACCGCGCGGGATCTGGGGACTCCGCCTGTCCACGCAATGGAAGACATTTATGATAGGAATTACAAAAACTTCTTACCTGAAAATTGTGAAGGTGACATCAATGGACAATCTTTCATGAGTGGTTTAAGTAATAGTCTGACCTGGGATAAGGTATCTTCGTATCCAGGACTTTATAGTGAAATGCAAGTTGTAGCTAATATAGTATGTGTACAACTTGGTACATGTTTAAATATTCCACATTCTTCAACCATTTCTGTTTTTCACTTACATTTTGTATCACATCATAGTCTTCATCATTTATAAAAATGTAAGAAAGTACACACCTGCTAATCTAGCTGATTATCATTGTTATCAATAATAATTGTTAATGTTTATTAGACTCAACTGGTTATTGACCAAAATAAATAAATACTCTACTCTGTTTATTAGACTTGTTAGTTGCCTGTTACCTGAAAGTCTCCAAGCAAATTACAAGACATTTGAAAACATTAATAAGAATACATCATGCCTGTGTTTCCCATTCTTTTTCATCCTGCAGACCACTTAAAAAATTCTGAGGGTCATGGCAGACCACTTAGTGCAACTTTAATGCACTGTGCCAGATGCTGTATTATTTTTAATTGTATTTTTTCAGACGTGTGGACCACCTGATGAACCTCGTGGAGCACTAACGGTCCATGGACCACAGTTAGGGAATCCTTGCATTATACCATCAAAATGAAACACTACCCATAACAGCCATAGGAAGCTTTGGCAGGTAAGTTGCTGTTGCGGCAGAGAGGTTGGCACAATGCAAACACACTTGCAGGCCCACTGGATTCGCTTCACAATTGTGTTTGCACTGCACTGAGATCCCCGCCCCTTTCCCCGTTTCTCCAAGTAAGCAACAGCAACTGACCAGCAGCTTTCCCTCATCTGACAAGACACTTCTGGATGTATCTCCACATCTGCCCATCTCTGGTGTGGAGGGATGGAGGTGACACTGTGCAGGGGGTGGTGAGAGTGGGAAGGCAAGTCATATGTAGTGCCAAGCAGGAAGCACTGTCTTATTTGCCAGGGTGACACCCCTTTCCCCTGCCTTCATTCACAGGTACAAATGAGTTGGTGGGAAGGCAGCCCTGTCTCTATGGTGGCAGGGATGCCTTCCTACATTCTTGTGAGAATGGACACAACTGCAGAAAGGAGCAGAAAACAGAGTCTGTGCAACTTGGACACCATTTGTTCTAAATTAATATTTCAATCTTTCACAAACTGACTTTATTTATGTAGAATTTTATTTTTAATATTGAATACAAAATTGAAAGCAATAATTGTGTGACATAATTTAAGATGAAAACAACAGAAAATTGAAAACTATAACCTAATAAAGATTCTTGTCCAAAGCCAGCTCATGCACTTAATTCAAGGAAGCAGACTTCCCCATTTATATCCCCATCTGTTTGGGGAAGCATGTGCCCAAATGGGTGCAGGATGCTCAGTTTCCCACTTTGATTTAACAGATGAGGCTATGCACACAGCCCTTTCAAAGACATTAAAATGCTTCCACCCAGGGGTTAGGTGTACCGCAG